>NW_026606562.1:3842500-4442500 GCF_029890125.1 Rhinichthys klamathensis goyatoka | reverse complement strand
ACAATCACATATATTAGCCCTCTGTAGATTGTGCAAAATCGTTTTTATGGGGAGAAAAACATTTTAAAGTAGCCTGACGTTCAAAAAAATGCTAAAATGTGAAAGATTTTTCAGATGCACAGGCAAAGATTACTCTGCTTCTCAGTTATCTTTGCTAGATGCTTTACAAACATGATTAATGCGTTTCAAATTGGTTAATGTGTGGAAAAGTTTGGCTATTTCCTCTTCTTATGACCACAACAGCAGTTGTATACATTTCCCTTGTAATCATGTTTATTGATGTATATTTTTGATTGTACATGTACGATTTTCTTTAAATTTTCAGATCACTAAAATATCTGCAACAGTATGCAAGCTAAACAACGCAACTACTGTAAAGGCCTGGGGTACAGACTGTGAGATCCAAGAATGTTCCTTGCAAGATCCATCTGGAGAAATTCAACTTACTCTTTGGGAAAACCAAGTTTCAAAACTGCAACTAGGTAACTCCTACACCTTTACCAATCTTAAAACTAGACTGTACAACAGCCTTAAGAGCCTCACAACAACCCTGAAAACAACCATGGAACCTATTGCACAGGACCAAGTTTTCCCACCTGGTCAAGGCCCTAAAATCAGTAAAGAACCCTCTCTACCTAATACAGTGGTGAAACAAAAGCCAATAGGGGTGCAAATAAACATTAAAAAACAATGTCCAAAATGCCACAAATCACAAGAACAATTCAACATCAAACAGCAATTTCACCGTTGCCCGACTTGCAAAATTCTACGGAACACAAAAAGCTATATAACAAAATGCAATGGAATAATTGAGATAAATCAAGACAGTCAAATAACTTCTCTTACGGTTTCGAACTCAACTTTGTCAAAATTCATAGCACCAGAACTTGAACTGTCAACTTGTGATTCACAAGATATAGAAGAACTCTTTCTATCCTCCGATGAACTGACTTTAACATATAATAACTGTTTGGAAGTCACCAATATTGAAAACGCTTCATCCGCTCATCCCAGTGATGAGGATTTATTTGAAGTGAATATCGATGAAATCAACCCTGTCCTCTGTGTCACAGAGACACAAAGCACTCCAGAACCCAAGTCTCCAGTTAAAAGACCATCTGAGCCAACAACGCCTCCTATTACACCAGCTAAAAAACCTTTGACTAAGAAGAGTGCTGTAAAAATAATACAAAAATGACTTTGTATTGAAATGCACAACTAAGATGGTTGTGTGTGTGTGTGTATATATATTGAAATGATGGTATTGGTGTTTTTTTTTTTTTTTTTTTTTTTAATGAATGGCAAATATTGATTTAAGTCATGTTTTCTATTGAAATTAGGTTAATTTTGTCCATTATGTTCTGAAATGCTACTGATTGATTTTTATTTCATTTTTATGGCAAAGCTTTGTTAAATGTTGTTTAATGTGTTTTTTTTTTATTAAAACAAATGTGTGTCAATTCTTGGAATATGTGACCTTTATTGCATGGGCTTATCTTGCATTTGGAAAGTTGCGTGCATTCTTCTAGCCATTCTTAACTAGGCACTAAGTTTAGTTTCACAAACCATACTGGGAAAAGCAAGTAGTGTAACCATAAGTGTCATTGTGAATAACTAAAGAAACGGTTGGTATTCTGTTCTGTAAAGATTTAAATATGCAACAATGGTGCTTTAAAATCACTTCAAAGGCCCCCTCTAATTTGCTTACTTTATCCAATGTGCTAAATGGTATTTAAACTAAAAATAATCGTTATTTTTAATTCACATTTTTATCACCTCTCACAATATTGTTTCTAGGCAGCATAAAAAAAAAACTTAATTGTACAAGACATTATCAAAGATGACTGTCAAAGTAATGTACTTGTAGCAAAAATATAGGTTACAGTTGCATATGGCAGTTAACCCATGTAATTCCAATTTCTTTTCCCTGAGATAACATGTATGAATACATAAGGATATTAAACAATCTTTAACAATTACGTCAAAAATATATATCAAAATCCATACAAAAAACTTGATTATTCGTCAGGTCACAATTGTGACCATTAGTAGAACAAAGGGAGGCTAGGTATATGGTGTTAATGGATTTATAAACTGACAAACTTCTACAGTTTAAAGACCAGGTTCAATAATTGTTTTAAGCTTTAGTTAATAGTGTTGTATTACATCAAAGACACACCATGCAAAATTTCCATTTGTCAAACAGTGACCCCTAGAGTCGCTGTGGAGTACTTGTATTTTTTCTGAATATTAACTTAATGACCTAATATCTAATATGCCCATGACAATTTAGAAACTGAAAATAGAACATAAAAATATGTATTAGATCTAATATAACAAAATTACAAGATTATAAAATGCATTGCGTGAATTCTTGTTTAAAGAGAAGTGTTTAATCTACAATTAAACTAGGAATGTTTGACAGAATAGTGAATATTATCAGGAAACCTGCTCCAGACTTTAGGACCCACATGCAAAAACAAAACATTCTCTCCTTTAGTGCAGTTCAATATTCTTAGTAGTACCAAAAGTCCAGAATTGTAAGATTCTTACAAGAACCTGTTAATCTTAATGTTGTAAAATAATATTTTATCGATCTATATACTGCATCTTGGACTAACTTTATTTGTTAAAGGTGCAGGACAACCACCTAACAGTGAATCACAATAATATCAACTAAACTCATTAAACGTAACATGCTGTCCATTTAAATACTAAATCTTCATTTTGAGTTGATTCTCATTTGAACTATGGAACTTCTACATCTATGGAAACACATGACTTTCCAGGGGCTCAATGAGTGACAGGCATATGACCCAGAGATTGTGGGTTCAAGTCCTTTGTCTTACAACTTTATAAAGTTGTGTCATTTCAATTTCTTTATCATCCTGAAACGCATTGTACTATTCTTTCTTCCTATTAAATACAACGTGTGTTTCATTTATATGCAAAGTCTTTATTTTGAGTTCATTCTCTTTTTTACTACTGAACCTCGGCAGCTGGATGATCTCATTTCTTTTGTGAGGTAAGAAGTTAATGAGTAAGAATACTTTGGTTATTAAAGTTTCTTTTAAAGTTTTGAAAGCAAAGTATTTTTAAGTACTTTTTGAACCCATGGAACCATTGAAGGCTTGGCCCCGTAAGGCTGCTTGCAGCTTTAATTAGGGGCCAAGCACCGAAGGTGCAGAGGCACCTATTGTATCTGTTGGTTTTCTTATTAGGGGCCAAGCACCGAAGGTGCAGAGGCACCTATTGTATCTGTTGGTTTTCTTATTATTATTAGGGGCCAAGCACCGAAGGTGCAGAGGCACCTATTGTATCTGTTAGTTTTCTTATTATTATTATTCCGTGAATGGGAGTCTATGGCAGCCCTATGAACAGTAAGTAGGAAAATGATGAAATTTGGCACACTTGTAGTGATGCTAATGAATAGTAATTGGACCAATTTTTGACCCTCTAGGACCAACTCTATAGCGCCACCACCAGTTCATAAATTCAACATTGAAATGGTTATAACTTTTAAACCCTTTGATCTAGAGACATGAAACTTAGTACACCTGATTCCACTCATCATGCTGATCACAACCAATACCTTACATTAAGACCCCGCCCATTACAGTAGTGGCCATTTTGAAATGTACAGTATTCAGTTTTTTCGCTACTCCTCCTTCAAATTTTGTCCAATTTTCTCCAAACATGCACTCAAATGATCTTCAGACTGAGCCGCATAAAAGTACTGTTCCCGATTTTTTTGTTATACTGGAAAAAAAAAGTTATAATGTCGCAAACTTAACGAGGTCCACCCAAAATAGGCTAAGAGGCTGTATCTCGGCCAAAGTTTGATCAATCGAAACGAAAATTGGTACACTTCATCGGAAGCATGTTCTGAGGTCCCATGCCAAAGTTGGGAATAGCGCCACCTACGGGTCATGAGATATGACAAATTGCTATTTTGGCCAATAACTTTTGAACAGTTTGTCAGAAAATCATAATTGTGGTATCTATGGATTCCTTGCATCATGCCGAATCCGTGGATATCGATTTTGCCATGATGGGATGTACCACGTGTCCGCCATTTTGAATTTTGTCATAAATTGCAATATCTTTTAAACTATTTGACATATCAGCACACAATTTGGTAGGGATGACCGACACCATGTCCTAAAGCGACATGAGAAGTTTGATCACAGCGCCACCTAGTGTTCCAGATATATCATTGTTTTTTGAAAAAACGCTTATAACATTTGAAAATATTGTTCAAATTTTGAGTTCTTTATGACATTATGTTCCTTTGTTTATGCCGATTTAGACGATATCTCATTTGTCATTTTCCAACAATGTGACTGGCCGCCATATTGGAGCGAATGTAAAACAGTTTTTTCGCTACTCCTCCTTCAAAATTTGTCCAAAATTTTCCAAAATTTGCTCAAATGATCTTCGGACCGAGCCGCATAAAAGTACTGTTCCCGATTTTTTTGCTATACTGTAATAAAAAAGTTATGATGTCACAAATTTAACAAGGTCAACCCAAAATTGGCTAAGAGGCTGTAACTTGTGAACAGTTTGTCACAAAATCATAAAATTGGTGTCTATTGATTCCTTGCATCATGTCGAATCCGATGATATCTATTTTGCCAGGATTGGATGTACCACGTCATAAGCTAAATTAGCAATAAGCTAGCTTAGCATGCTTATCTGGTTAACATGTCATGGAACTTTTTGTGAACTCATTCTCACACTGAAACCTCTACTCAGCAGGCTGGTGAACGTGCATGAGTGATTAGCTCAACGTGTTACACCACGGATCCCGATGTTCAGCGTCGTGGGTTCGCCACTCAGTGTGACATGTGCCCAGACCGCATGAGGTACTGTGGCAGGAAAAGATGCAGAAGTTGCATCTGTTCCAGGCATTGTGCATAAGAATGATCTCATCTGAAGCTGCCACACACAACATGCAGTGCTTTTACGTCCAATTCATTGTTGTTCTTCTTCCAGAAGGGTAGTCAATGGCAGCCCTATGAACCACAAGTTAGAAAATTGGCACACTTGTAGTGATGGTAATGAGTAGTAATCTGACCAATTTTGGATGATTTAATCTAAACTTTTTAAATACAAAATGTTCTCCATTTACTTCAAAATTCTTAATTTTGACTTGATTCTCTCTTGAAAATATTGAATTTCGGCAGCTGTGTAGATGCATGTCTGGCAAGTGGCTCAACGAGATGAGTGACAGGCATCTAACCCATAGATAGTGGGTTCGAGTCCCGTGTGGGACAACTTTAAAATTGTGTATTATGAAATTAATTGATTATGAAACACTTGTAGTGAGTAGTCCAACGTGTGATCAGATGATCTTTGGACCGAGCTGCACAGAAATGATGAACAGGTTTTTGATAGTAGCCCCCATACCAAAGATCTTCCTCTCTGCAGTTGACCTAGCCTGTGTTTGTTGCCTTATCTTAGTTAGCTTAGCATACTAATTGGTTAGCATGCTAGCCAGATGCCATTCTTTCTAATGTGGCTCTTCAGTTATCAGGCTAAACCATAAGGCTTTAAGTGGTGGACAAGTTGCTTCTGTTCCAGGTGAAGGAGCTAGTAGAATAGAACACACAGATAATTTATTTAAAAATTCTTCATTTTGAGTTGCTTCTCACTTGAACTATGGATCTTCTGCATCTTGGCCAAAACACAACTTCCAAGTGGTGCAATGAGATGAGTGACAGATATCTGACCCAGAGATAGTGGGTTCAAGCCCCATGTGGGACAACTTTAATTTAAAAAAAAAATGTGTTAAGTTGTCATTTCAATTCCTTTATTATCCAGATAAGCATTGTTGTAATCTTTCTTTTGGGATTAGAAATGTGTTTTTGTTCATTCTATGTTGATTCTTACCTGAAGTCTTAAATATCCAGAAAGGTTTGTGAACAAATGAGCAGTCATTGACTTTCAACTATTCTAATTGCATTGTAAGCAGTTACATAAATTGGTTGTTTTCTTCCTATGTATAGTCGTATCCTCTTTTTTTTTTTGCCTCCATGTGTTAATTCTCAACTTCATATATGTGTTTGTGCATTGTGTGTAAAGTAGTGAACTGGAGAGCAGAAGGGTATGATAAGATGTTTGTGGTGGTCTAGGTAAACCTCTATTTTTTTAAATTGTGCTGCCTTTTTTACATTTCAAGTTAAATACATAAAGCTTCAAACAGAACACAAATGCCTATTCAATTGATCAACCACTGGCAACATTTTATTGCAAAGTATATAGTAAAGAATACTTTCAATTCCATACAAGAAATGGTTTGACCAACTCCACAATATTAACTGATCTGACATTAAACATTTGAATGTGTACATATGCATATCTTTTAATTATTTTAAGTCCCATAAACATTAGACTTACTTAGTGACTTGAATATCAGTTTTTCCTTCTCGTCATGTGGACAATAAATAAAAGTAATTTTATCATAATAGTAAACCATAAAATCACATTAAAATACATGAACATTTTTGTATTATCTAACATTAAGAATTGTTTTAAAAAATAAATTGTAATTGTAAATAGAAGTTAATTAGTTACTACATGAATGTTAAATTACAAATAGTTACTATTCTAACAGTACATTATTTGGATCAACATCAATTAGTTGAGGTATATTGCCAAAAAGACTAGTAAAAGCTAACCTAAAGAATTTACATAATGTATACAATTATTTATTCTCAAATAAGCAACAAAATATCATTACACATCAAACAATACACTATCATTATACACAGAGCTGCACTCCAGGTTTATTGCTGCTCCTGATGCTTTGAATATTTTCCCAAAACAATCAGAGTAAAGCTTAATTAAGTTCAAGAGGCTTCATTTCTCCATCCCTAAAAGGCATTATACAAGTAAATTTACCTTTCAATTATTTCCAGCAGACTTTCAGATCCATTTCTTGCCTCCACTAAACCAAGCTTCCCAATTCTAAAATGATTAACTCAGCAATTTGATGAATGTATTACTAATTCCTGCAATCACCCTAATTGAATCGTTTGTTAATTGCATACCAAGCATTGTCAATTTCTGTTCTAGTAGGCCTAATCTACTATAAATCACACCACTTGCAAACCTCTTTTTTCATGCAACAGCAAAAATGAACAAATATTTAAATAGACCAGAGACCAGTGAATCTGACAACTGCATTTATGTTTACATTCATGCAGTTTCCAGAGTGCAACTGTCTAGAACAAACTCAAAGTTTTTTAATGCAACTTTGCAAACAGGTCGCAGTGAATATCACCAAGCTGTCATCTTTGCGCACGAAAAACATCAAACTTGGACAACATTAGCATTAAATCGGACAGCGGTTAAACTGTCAAACATAACAAAAAAGCCAAGTAAGTGGTAGTCTAGCTATTTAATCCTGTTTTCTATCTGATAAACTTTCAGTAATCGTATTCCTTTCAAATTCATTGTACAAACAAGCCCATATCAATTCTCACTTTTTTCATTCTTTAGGCCTCAATAATTCTGAATATTTCATTCAGTGTGATCGGAGTACTGCTGTGGAAGTCGCAACGTCTACATTTCCCCACAAACCACCAAAAGAGATAGAAAAACTCACTGTAGAAGAAGCAAAAACTCTGGGATCATGACAATTGGTAAGCTGTTTTTTTTTCAACCTTCTCACTGTGTAAATAGCCTACAGGGTTGTTTACTTGTTGTAGTAATGCTCTGGAGAGTAGTACAATCACATATATTAGCCCTCTGTAGATTGTGCAAAATCGTTTTTATGGGGAGAAAAACATTTTAAAGTAGCCTGACGTTCAAAAAAATGCTAAAATGTGAAAGATTTTTCAGATGCACAGGCAAAGATTACTCTGCTTCTCAGTTATCTTTGCTAGATGCTTTACAAACATGATTAATGCGTTTCAAATTGGTTAATGTGTGGAAAAGTTTGGCTATTTCCTCTTCTTATGACCACAACAGCAGTTGTATACATTTCCCTTGTAATCATGTTTATTGATGTATATTTTTGATTGTACATGTACGATTTTCTTTAAATTTTCAGATCACTAAAATATCTGCAACAGTATGCAAGCTAAACAACGCAACTACTGTAAAGGCCTGGGGTGCAGACTGTGAGATCCAAGAATGTTCCTTGCAAGATCCATCTGGAGAAATTCAACTTACTCTTTGGGAAAACCAAGTTTCAAAACTGCAACTAGGTAACTCCTACACCTTTACCAATCTTAAAACTAGACTGTACAACAGCCTTAAGAGCCTCACAACAACCCTGAAAACAACCATGGAACCTATTGCACAGGACCAAGTTTTCCCACCTGGTCAAGGCCCTAAAATCAGTAAAGAACCCTCTCTACCTAATACAGTGGTGAAACAAAAGCCAATAGGGGTGCAAATAAACATTAAAAAACAATGTCCAAAATGCCACAAATCACAAGAACAATTCAACATCAAACAGCAATTTCACCGTTGCCCGACTTGCAAAATTCTACGGAACACAAAAAGCTATATAACAAAATGCAATGGAATAATTGAGATAAATCAAGACAGTCAAATAACTTCTCTTACGGTTTCGAACTCAACTTTGTCAAAATTCATAGCACCAGAACTTGAACTGTCAACTTGTGATTCACAAGATATAGAAGAACTCTTTCTATCCTCCGATGAACTGACTTTAACATATAATAACTGTTTGGAAGTCACCAATATTGAAAACGCTTCATCCGCTCATCCCAGTGATGAGGATTTATTTGAAGTTAATATCGATGAAATCAACCCTGTCCTCTGTGTCACAGAGACACAAAGCACTCCAGAACCCAAGTCTCCAGTTAAAAGACCATCTGAGCCAACAACGCCTCCTATTACACCAGCTAAAAAACCTTTGACTAAGAAGAGTGCTGTAAAAATAATACAAAAATGACTTTGTATTGAAATGCACAACTAAGATGGTTGTGTGTGTGTGTATATATATTGAAATGATGGTATTGGTGTTTTTTTTTTTTGTGTTTTTTTAATGAATGGCAAATATTGATTTAAGTCATGTTTTCTATTGAAATTAGGTTAATTTTGTCCATTATGTTCTGAAATGCTACTGATTGATTTTTATTTCATTTTTATGGCAAAGCTTTGTTAAATGTTGTTTAATGTATTTTTTTATTTTATTAAAACAAATGTGTGTCAATTCTTGGAATATGTGACCTTTATTGCATGGGCTTATCTTACATTTGGAAAGTTGCGTGCATTCTTCTAGCCATTCTTAACTAGGCACTAAGTTTAGTTTCACAAACCATACTGGGAAAAGCAAGTAGTGTAACCATAAGTGTCATTGTGAATAACTAAATAAACGGTTGGTATTCTTTTCTGTAAAGATTTAAATATGCAACAATGGTGCTTTAAAATCACTTCAAAGGCCCCCTCTAATTTGCTTACTTTATCCAATGTGCTAAATGGTATTTAAACTAAAAATAATAGTTATTTTTAATTCACATTTTTATCACCTCTCACAATATTGTTTCTAGGCAGCATAAAAAAAAAACTTAATTGTACAAGACATTATCAAAGATGACTGTCAAAGTAATGTACTTGTAGCAAAAATATAGGTTACAGTTGCATATGGCAGTTAACCCATGTAATTCCAATTTCTTTTCCCTGAGATAACATGTATGAATACATAAGGATATTAAACAATCTTTAACAATTACGTCAAAAATATATCTCAAAATCCATACAAAAAACTTGATTATTCGTCAGGTCACAATTGTGACCATTAGTAGAACAAAGGGAGGCTAGGTATATGGTGTTAATGGATTTATAAACTGACAAACTTCTACAGTTTAAAGACCAGGTTCAATAATTGTTTTAAGCTTTAGTTAATAGTGTTGTATTACATCAAAGACACACCATGCAAAATTTCCATTTGTCAAACAGTGACCCCTAGAGTTGCTGTGGAGTACTTGTATTTTTTCTGAATATTAACTTAATGAACTAATATCTAATATGCCCATGACAATTTAGAAACTGAAAATAGAACATAAAAATATGTATTAGATCTAATATAACAAAATTACAAGATTATAAAATGCATTGCGTGAATTCTTGTTTAAAGAGAAGTGTTTAATCTACAATTAAACTAGGAATGTTTGACAGAATAGTGAATATTATCAGGAAACCTGCTCCAGACTTTAGGACCCACATGCAAAAACAAAACATTCTCTCCTTTAGTGCAGTTCAATATCCTAAGTAGTACCAAAAGTCCAGAATTGTAAGATTCTTACAAGAACCTGTTAATCTTAATGTTGTAAAATAATATTTTATTGATCTATATACTGCATCTTGGACTAACTTTATTTGTTAAAGGTGCAGGACAACCACCTAACAGTGAATCACAATAATATCAACTAAACTCATTAAACGTAACATGCTGTCCATTTAAATACTAAATCTTCATTTTGAGTTGATTCTCATTTGAACTATGGAACTTCTACATCTATGGAAACACATGACTTCCCAGGGGCTCAATGAGTGACAGGCATATGACCCAGAGATTGTGGGTTCAAGTCCTTTGTCTTACAACTTTATAAAGTTGTGTCATTTCAATTTCTTTATCATACTGAAAAGCATTGTACTATTCTTTCTTCCTATTAAATACAACGTGTGTTTCATTTATATGCAAAGTCTTTATTTTGAGTTCATTCTCTTTTTTACTACTGAACCTCGGCAGCTGGATGATCTCATTTCTTTTGTGAGGTAAGAAGTTAATGAGTAAGAACACTTTGGTTATTAAAGTTTCTTTTAAAGTTTTGAAAGCAAAGTATTTTTAAGTACCTTTTGAACCCATGGAACCATTGAAGGCTTGGCCCCGTAAGGCTGCTTGCAGCTTTAATTAGGGGCCAAGCACCGAAGGTGCAGAGGCACCTATTGTATCTGTTAGTTTTCTTATTATTATTATTCCGTGAATGGGAGTCTATGGCAGCCCTATGAACAGTAAGTAGGAAAATGATGAAATTTGGCACACTTGTAGTGATGCTAATGAATAGTAATTGGACCAATTTTTGACCCTCTAGGACCAACTCTATAGCGCCACCACCAGTTCATAAATTCAACATTGAAATGGTTATAACTTTTAAACCCTTTGATCTAGAGACATCAAACTTGGTACACCTGATTCCACTCATCATGCTGATCACAACCAATACCTTACATTAAGACCCCGCCCATTACAGTAGTGGCCATTTTGAAATGTACAGTATTCCGTTTTTTCGCTACTCCTCCATCAAATTTTGTCCAATTTTCTCCAAACATGGGCTCAAATGATCGTCAGACTGAGCCGCATAAAAGTACTGTTCCCGATTTTTTTTACTCATCTTTGTTCAAAAGTTATGGTGTCGCAAACTTAACGAGGTCCACCCAAAATTGGCTAAGAGGCTGTATCTCGGCCAAAGTTTGATCAATTAAAATGAAAATTGGTACACTTCATCGGAAGCATGTTCTGAGGTCCCAGGCCAAAGTTGGGAATGGCGCCACCTACGGGTCATGAGATATGACAAATTGCTATTTTGGCCAATAACTTTTGAACAGTTTGTCAGAAATTCATAATTGTGGTATCTATGGATTCCTTGCATCATGCCGAATCCGTGGATATCGATTTTGCCATGATGGGATGTACCACGTGTCCGCCATTTTGAATTTTGTCATAATTTGCAATATCTTTTAAACTATTTGAAATTTCCTCACCACATTTGGTATGGATCATCATTAGCATGGCCCGAAGGTACATGAGAAGTTTGATCACAGCGCCACCTAGTGTTCCAGAGATATCATTGTTTTTTGAAAAAACGCTTATAACTTTTGCTATCATTGCTTGAAATTTGATTTCTTTATGTCAATATATTCCTTGGCTTATGCCGATTTCAACGATATCTCATATGCTATTTTCCAACAATGTGACTGGCCGCCATATTGGAGCGAATGTAAAACAGTTTTTTCGCTACTCCTCCTTCAAAACTTGTCCAAAATTGTCCAAAATTTGCTCAAATGATCTTCGGACCGAGCCGCATAAAAGTACTGTTCCCGATTTTTTTGCTATACTGTAATAAAAAAAGTTATGATGTCGCAAATTTAACAAGGTCGACCCAACATTGGTTCAGAGGCTGTAACTTGTGAACAGTTTGTCAAAAAATCATAAAATTGGTGTCTATCGATTCCTTGCATCATGTCAAATCCGACGATATCTATTTTGCCAGGATTGGATGTACCACGTTATAAGCTAAATTAGCATTAAGCTAGCTTAGCATGCTTATCTGGTTAACATGTCATGGAACTTTTTGTGAACTCATTCTCACACTGAAACCTCTACTCAGCAGGCTGGTGAACGTGCATGAGTGATTAGCTCAACGTGTTACACCACGGATCCCGATGTTCAGCGTAAGGGAACCCAGGCTGTCTGTGGGAATTTTCCCATTCATTTAAGTTGCCATCGTCATCATATGCACTCCGAAGTCCGCGTGCTCGAAAAGGACGCCAGATCCTGCTTATTCGGATGGTGAGTGGTACTCTTTCCGAAATCGCATATAAAGTAGCCAAAATCAGCATAAATTAACATAGGCTCTGTGTGGTAGCCTATAGGGGTGCCAGTGCACTACCGGGTGGTCCACCAAGTGCTTTTGGGGTCCGCCAACTACCTGCTCTTCACCATAGTCCTCCTCAGTGCCACGGAGGGCCTATTTCGACCCCTAACTACCTTTTCTCTCCTTCATCGCCACGAAGTGCCTGTGGGGTCCCCTAACCACCCAAACTTCACCATAGTCTTCCTCGTGGTCCACGAAGTGCCTGTTTCGACCCCTAAACGCCTGTCCTCTTCTTCATTGCTACGGAGTGCCTATGGGGTCCCCTAACCACCTGAACTTCACCACAGTCTTCCTCAGTGCCACGGGGAGCCTTTTTCGACCCCTAACCACCTGTCCTCTTCTTCATTGCCACGGAGTGCCTGGGGGGTCCCCTAACCACCTGAACTTCACCACAGTCTTCCTCAGTACCACGAGGAGCCTTTTTTGACCCCTAACAACCTATCCTCTTCTTCATTGCCACGGAGTGCCTGGGGGGTCCCCTGACCACCCGAACTTCACCATGGTCTTAGTCTCAGGCCACGTGCTCCTCGAAGGGTGGACAGAGAGGTCCGATCGGCCTGAAACTGACGTATGCGTCCCGTCACGGGCCCCTGGGACGGGTTCTAGAGTTCCGCGTCCCTCTGACCTTTTTTCGCGCTAATTGGCCACCAACAGCCCCATGGAACAAGTTGCACGTGGGCCGTCAAACAAACGGGGGCCAAAAGGGGTCGAAAGGTCGCAGCGGCCCCAAACTCGGCACGGCGGTAGTCCGGGGGCCCCCGGTTCTAGATCCTGGATTTGGTGGTTCTAGATCGGTTCTAAGTGTGGGTTCCAGCAAAGCGGCTTGTTGGAAAGGCCCGATCGGCCCGAAACTGACACACGCGTCTCGTCACGGGCCCCGGGGACGGGTTCTAAAGTTCCGCGTCCCTCGGACCTTTATTCGCGCTAATTGGCCACCAACAGCCCCATGGAACAAGTTGCACGTGGGCCGTCAAACAAACGGGGGCCAAAAGGGGTCGAAAGGTCGCAGCGGCCCCAAACTCGGCACGGCGGTAGTCCGGGGGCCCCCGGTTCTAGATCCTGGATTTGGTGGTTCTAGATCGGTTCTAAGTGTGGGTTCCAGCAAAGCGGCTTGTTGGAAAGGCCCGATCGGCCCGAAACTGACACACGCGTCTCGTCACGGGCCCCGGGGACGGGTTCTAAAGTTCCGCGTCCCTCGGACCTTTTTTCGCGCTAATTGGCCACCAACAGCCCCATGGAACAAGTTGCACGTGGGAAGTCACATAAACAGGGGCCAAAAGGGGTCGAAAGGTCGCAGCGGCCCCAAACTCGACACGGTGGTAGTCCGGGGGCCCCCGGTTCTAGATCCCGGGTCGCAGGGTTCTAGATCGGTTCCGAGTGTGTTTTCAGTTTGACCCTTCGAGAGGGAATGTCAGTCTATGAGCTCACTATGAGTGCAAGATGCTTTTGAGAGAAACTTGAACAAGGGAGGGAAAAAAATGAGCCCTGAGTTCTGGAGACCCGTCCCCCTGATATGTCGTTCGGGGGCCCGAGGGGGCCCGGCACGCAGCGTTTGGGGCCCGTGGGACCTCGGGGGGCCGAACAGGGGCCACTGACACGTGCGACTTATCCCATTCATTTTCACAGGTGTTTCGTGGAACGTGTGACAGAAAGGTCCGATCGGCCCGAAACTGACTTATGTGTCCCCTCACGGGCCCCTGGGACGGGTTCTAGAGTTCCGTGTCCCTCTGACCTTTTTTCGCGCTAATTGGCCACCAACAGCCCCATGGAACAAGTTGCACGTGGGCCGTCAAACAAAGGGGGGCCAAAAGGGGTCGAAAGGTCGCAGGGGCCCCAAACTCGGCACGGCGGTAGTCCGGGGGCCCCCGGTTCTAGATCACGGGTCGCGCGGTTCTAGATCGGTTCTAGGTATGTGTTTCGGCCAAACGGTTTGAAGGAAACGCCCGATTGTCCCGAAACTGACGTATGCGTCCCGCCACGGGCCCCGGGGACGGGTTCTAGAGTTCCGCGTCCGAAACAGCTCGTTTGCCCGAAAAAAGACCCCCTTGACCGGGAAGCGCCTGTGAAGTTTGCATTGAACAAGTTGCACGTGGGCGGGCGGAAATGCAGGGGTCGAAAGGTCGCACCGCCTCCAAATTCCCCGCCCTGGTAGTCGAGGGGCCCCCGGTTCTAGATCCCGGGTCGCAGGGTTCTAGATCGGTTCCAAGTGTGTGTTTTTGCAGTGCAAAAATCTCCTCACTTTGGTTCACTCTGACTGCATGTATGTCTATGTGTGAGAGAGGGCGGCCATTAATCGGACCATGTGCTCGCCGAAGGGTGGACAGAAAGGTCCGATCGGCCCGAAACTGACGTATGCGTCCCGTCACGGGCCCCTGGGACGGGCCCTAGAGTTCCGCGTCCCTCTGACCTTTTTTGGCGCTAATTGGCCACCAACAGCCCCATGGAACAAGTTGCACGTGGGCCGTCAAACAAACGGGGGCCAAAAGGGGTCGAAAGGTCGCAGCGGCCCCAGACTCGGCACGGCGGTAGTCCGGGGGCCCCCGGTTCTAGATAATGGATTTGGTGGTTCTAGATCGGTTCTAAGTATGGGTTTCAGCAAAACGGCTTGTTGGAAAGGCCCGATCGGCCCGAAACTGATACATGCGTCTCGTCACGGGCCCCGGGGACGGGTTCTAGAGTTCCGCGTCCCTCTGACTTTTTTTCGCGCTAATTGGCCACCAACAGCCCCATGGAACAAGTTGCACGTGGGCCGTCAAACAAACGGGGGCCAAAAGGGGTCGAAAGGTCGCAGCGGCCCCAAACTCGACACGGTGGTAGTCCGGGGGCCCCCGGTTCTAGATCCCGGGTCGCCGGGTTCTAGATCGGTTCCGAGTGTGTTTTCAGTTTGACCCTTCGAGAGGGAATGTCAGTCTATGAGCTCACTATGAGTGCAAGATGCTTTTGAGAGAAACTTGAACAAGGGAGGGAAAAAAATGAGCCCTGAGTTCTGGAGACCCGTCCCCCTGATATGTCGTTCGGGGGCCCGAGGGGGCCCGGCACGCAGCGTTTGGGGCCCGTGGGACCTCGGGGGGCCGAACAGGGGCCACTGACACTTGCAACTTATCCCATTCATTTTCACAGGTGTTTCGTGGAACGTGTGACAGAAAGGTCCGATCGACCCGAAACTGACTTATGTGTCCCCTCACGGGCCCCTGGGACGGGTTCTAGAGTTCCGTGTCCCTCTGACCTTTTTTCGCGCTAATTGGCCACCAACAGCCCCATGGAACAAGTTGCACGTGGGCCGTCAAACAAAGGGGGGCCAAAAGGGGTCGAAAGGTCGCAGGGGCCCCAAATTCGGCACGGCGCTAGTCCGGGGGCCCCCGGTTCTAGATCACGGGTCGCGCGGTTCTAGATCGGTTCTAGGTATGTGTTTCGGCCAAACGGTTTGAAGGAAACGCCCGATTGTCCCGAAACTGACGTATGCGTCCCGCCACGGGCCCCGGGGACGGGTTCTAGAGTTCCGCGTCCCTCTGACTTTTTTTCGCGCTAATTGGCCACGAACAGCCCCATGGAACAAGTTGCACGTGGGCCGTCAAACAAACGGGGGCCAAAAGGGGTCGAAAGGTCGCAGCGGCCCCAAACTCGACACGGTGGTAGTCCGGGGGCCCCCGGTTCTAGATCCCGGGTCGCCGGGTTCTAGATCGGTTCCGAGTGTGTTTTCAGTTTGACCCTTCGAGAGGGAATGTCAGTCTATGAGCTCACTATGAGTGCAAGATGCTTTTGAGAGAAACTTGAACAAGTGTGGAAAAAAAATGAGCCCTGAGTTCTAGAGACCCGTCCTCCTGATATGTCGTTCGGGGGCCCGAGGGGGCCCGGCACGCAGTGTTTGGGGCCCGTTGGACCCCCGGGGGCCGAACAGGGGCCACTGACACTTGCAACTTATCCCATTCATTTTCACAGGTGTTTCGTGGAACGTGTGACAGAAAGGTCCGATCGACCCGAAACTGACTTATGTGTCCCCTCACGGGCCCCTGGGACGGGTTCTAGAGTTCCGTGTCCCTCTGACCTTTTTTCGCGCTAATTGGCCACCAACAGCCCCATGGAACAAGTTGCACGTGGGCCGTCAAACAAAGGGGGGCCAAAAGGGGTCGAAAGGTCGCAGGGGCCCCAAACTCGGCACGGCGGTAGTCCGGGGGCCCCCGGTTCTAGATCACGGGTCGCGCGGTTCTAGATCGGTTCTAGGTATGTGTTTCGGCCAAACGGTTTGAAGGAAACGCCCGATTGTCCCGAAACTGACGTATGCGTCCCGCCACGGGCCCCGGGGACGGGTTCTAGAGTTCCGCGTCCCTCGGACTTTTTTTCGCGCTAATTGGCCACGAACAGCCCCATGGAACAAGTTGCACGTGGGCCGTCAAACAAACGGGGGCCAAAAGGGGTCGAAAGGTCGCAGCGGCCCCAAACTCGACACGGTGGTAGTCCGGGGGCCCCCGGTTCTAGATCCCGGGTCGCCGGGTTCTAGATCGGTTCCGAGTGTGTTTTCAGTTTGACCCTTCGAGAGGGAATGTCAGTCTATGAGCTCACTATGAGTGCAAGATGCTTTTGAGAGAAACTTGAACAAGTGTGGAAAAAAAATGAGCCCTGAGTTCTAGAGACCCGTCCTCCTGATATGTCGTTCGGGGGCCCGAGGGGGCCCGGCACGCAGTGTTTGGGGCCCGTTGGACCCCCGGGGGCCGAACAGGGGCCACTGACACTTGCAACTTATCCCATTCATTTTCACAGGTGTTTCGTGGAACGTGTGACAGAAAGGTCCGATCGACCCGAAACTGACTTATGTGTCCCCTCACGGGCCCCTGGGACGGGTTCTAGAGTTCCGTGTCCCTCTGACCTTTTTTCGCGCTAATTGGCCACCAACAGCCCCATGGAACAAGTTGCACGTGGGCCGTCAAACAAAGGGGGGCCAAAAGGGGTCGAAAGGTCGCAGGGGCCCCAAACTCGGCACGGCGCTAGTCCGGGGGCCCCCGGTTCTAGATCACGGGTCGCGCGGTTCTAGATCGGTTCTAGGTATGTGTTTCGGCCAAACGGTTTGAAGGAAACGCCCGATTGTCCCGAAACTGACGTATGCGTCCCACCACGGGCCCCGGGGACGGGTTCTAGAGTTCCGCGTCCAAAACAGCTCGTTTGCCCGAAAAAAGACCCCCTTGACCGGGAAGCGCCTGTGAAGTTTGCATTGAACAAGTTGCACGTGGGCGGGCGGAAATGCAGGGGTCGAAAGGTCGCACCGCCTCCAAATTCCCCGCCCTGGTAGTCGAGGGGCCCCCGGTTCTAGATCCCGGGTCGCAGGGTTCTAGATCGGTTCCAAGTGTGTGTTTTTGCAGTGCAAAAATCTCCTCACTTTGGTTCACTCTGACTGCATGTATGTCTATGTGTGAGAGAGGGCGGCCATTAATCGGACCATGTGCTCGCCGAAGGGTGGACAGAAAGGTCCGATCGGCCCGAAACTGACGTATGCGTCCCGTCACGGGCCCCTGGGACGGGCCCTAGAGTTCCGCGTCCCTCTGACCTTTTTTGGCGCTAATTGGCCACCAACAGCCCCATGGAACAAGTTGCACGTGGGCCGTCAAACAAACGGGGGCCAAAAGGGGTCGAAAGGTCGCAGCGGCCCCAAACTCGGCACGGCGGTAGTCCGGGGGCCCCCGGTTCTAGATCCTGGATTTGGTGGTTCTAGATCGGTTCTAAGTGTGGGTTCCAGCAAAGCGGCTTGTTGGAAAGGCCCGATCGGCCCGAAACTGACACACGCGTCTCGTCACGGGCCCCGGGGACGGGTTCTAAAGTTCCGTGTCCCTCTGACTTTTTTTCACGCTAATTGGCCACCAACAGCCCCATGGAACAAGTCGCACGTGGGACGTCAAACAAACAGCCGCTCAAGGGGGTCAAAAGGTCGCAGGACCTCGAGATTCGCCACGGACGACCGCCACGGGCCCCCGAATCGGGCCCCAGAGTTTCGTGGCTCTAGATGCTTCCTGAGCCTAATAGGCCCTCTGATTCTAACTGCTGAATTGACCCTAGCAGACATGTGCTCCTATAGAGATCAATGTGAGACAGAGAGGTGCATAAAAAACAGCTAAAAATAAACTTGGCGCGTCTCGACCTCGCCCGCTCGGTATGTCGCAGAGGGCCACGTGACGCAACTTTTTGACGAGTTTGGGGCCCCTCGGACCCCCGGGGGCCGCACGGGAGCCACTGACACGTGCAACTTATCCCATTCATTTTCATAGGCGTTTGGTGAACCTTCCACCTGTAACTTATTTGACAGGGCCCCTTTGTGCACTCCGTGGACATGTCATTTTATGGCTAATATTGCATAATTATAAACTGTAAAGTACCCCAACATGTTGGATTGTCTTCCCTGTGCACTGTACTGGCTGTTTAGAGAAATAAAACATGTATAATTATGAAATATGACCTATTAATGCATTGACCACGGAGTGCATTAAGGGGCCCTGTCAAACAAGTTACAAGTGGAACCTGACACCTGTAACTTATTTGACAGGGCCCCTTTGTGCACTCCGTGGACATGCCCATTTAAGGCTAATAATGCATAATTATGAACTGTAAAGTACCCCAACGTGTTTGAATGTCTTTCCTGTGCACTTTACTGGATATTGTAAGTAATAATATATTTATATTTACGAAATATGACCTATTAATGCATTGACCACGGAGTGCATTAAGGGGCCCTGTCAAACAAGTTACAAGTGGAACCTGACACCTGTAACTTATTTGACAGGGCCCCTTTGTTTACTCCGTGGACATGCCCATTTAAGGCTAATAATGCATAATTGTGAACTCTAAAGTATCCCAACGTGTTGGATTGTATTCCCTGTGCACTGTACTCTATTTTTAAGTAATAAAAACATTAAAAATCACGAATTATGACCTATTAATGCATTGACCACGGAGTGCACAAAGGGGCCCTGTCAAATAAGTTACAGTTGGTATGTTTTTTTATATTTTGAGGTCAAGGTTAATAAAAATGAATAAAATTGATTAAATATCAATTTTAGGTTCATCTGTGGGCCCCCCTGAGCGATTTGCATCCTTCAGAACCCAGAAATTCCACTGTCCATGAACAGCCTGAATTTTTGAATGGTATAAGTTGCAGGTGGAACGTCCAGATCTCAGCCTCTGGACAGAATTGGGAGATGAAACCTGCACTCCTGCCCTTGTCTGGACGTGCCCCGACAGTGCTGTGCATTTCAGGGAGTTTGGAGAAACTTGAAAATCTGACTGAAAAATTCTCCAAGGGATACCCCTTTGAGATTTTTTGGGTCGAATTTTCAAGTTTCTCCAATCTCTTTGAAATTCACACCATGGACAGGGCGTGCCCAGATGAGCACAGGAGTGCAGGTTTCATCTCCAAATTCTGTCCAGAGGCTGAGATCTGGACGTTCCACCTGCAACTTATACCATTCAAAAATTCAGGCTGTTCATGGACAGTGGAATTTCTGGGTTCTGAAGGCTGCTAATTGCTCAGGGGCGCCCAAAGATGAACCTAAAATTGATATTTAATCAATTTTATTCATTTTTATCAACCATGACCTCAAAATATAAAAAAACATACCAACTGTAACTTATTTGACAGGGCCCCTTTGTGCACTCCGTGGACATGTCGTTTTAAGTCTAATAATGCATAATTGTGAACTGTAAAGTACCCCAACATGTTGGATTGTCTTCCCTGTGCACTGTACTGGCTGTTTAGAGTAATAAAACATGTATAATTATGAAATATGACCTTTTAATGCATTGACCACGGAGTGCACAAAGGGGCCCTGTCGAATAAGTTACAGGTGGGCAAAGTAAGGGCCCACCTGTGACTTGTTCGACAGGGCCCCTTTGTGCACTCCGTGGACATGTCCATTTAAGTCTAATAATGCATAATTGTGAACTGTAAAGTACCCCAACATGTTGGATTGTCTTCCCTGTGCACTGTACTGGCTGTTTAGAGTAATAAAACATGTATAATTATGAAATATGACCTTTTAATGCATTGACCACGGAGTGCACAAAGGGGCCCTGTCGAATAAGTTACAGGTGGGCAAAGTAAGGGCCCACCTGTGACTTGTTCGACAGGGCCCCTTTGTGCACTCCGTGGACATGTCCATTTAAGTCTAATAATGCATAATTGTGAACTGTAAAGTACCCCAACATGTTGGATTGTCTTCCCTGTGCACTGTACTGGCTGTTTAGAGTAATAAAACATGTATAATTATGAAATATGACCTTTTAATGCATTGACCACGGAGTGCACAAAGGGGCCCTGTCGAACAAGTCACAGGTGGGCCCTTACTTTGCCCACCTTCAACTTATTTGACAGAGGCCCTATAGGACAGTGGTTTTATGTGGTCAAACCTACTGTACACAACTCAGGGGACACACCACAACACACTCATGTACATTACAGCCAATAATTGTGCATAGTGTTAGACATTTTCAGCCGGTGAATCCCTGTAAGGAATTGGGGATTTCCGCATATGTGCTGAAGGCCAGTGTGTAACTTATCAAGCTACAGGTGGGATGCCGAATTTGACCGGATGTATCTCGGGAGCTAAGGGGCCCTGTCAAACAAGTTACAAGTGGGACCTGACACCTGTAACTTATTTGACAGGGCCCCTTTGTTTACTCCGTGGACATGCCCATTTAAGGCTAATAATGCATAATTGTGAACTCTAAAGTACCCCAATGTGTTGGATTGTATTCCCTGTGCACTGTACTCTATTTTTAAGTAATAAAAACATTAAAAATCACGAATTATGACCTATTAATGCATTGACCACGGAGTGCACAAAGGGGCCCTGTCAAATAAGTTACAGTTGGTATGTTTTTTTATATTTTGAGGTCATGGTTGATAAAAATGAATAAAATTGATTAAATATCAATTTTAGGTTCATCTGTGGGCCCCCCTGAGCGATTTGCAGCCTTCAGAACCCAGAAATTCCACTGTCCATGAACAGCCTGAATTTTTGAATGGTATAAGTTGCAGGTGGAACGTCCAGATCTCAGCCTCTGGACAGAATTGGGAGCTGAAACCTGCACTCCTGCCCTTGTCTGGACGTGCCCCGACAGTGCTGTGCATTTCAGGGAGTTTGGAGAAACTTGAAAATCTGACTGAAAAATTCTCCAAGGGATACCCCTTTGAGATTTTTTGGGTCGAATTTTCAAGTTTCTCCAATCTCTTTGAAATTCACACCAGGGACAGGGCGTGCCCAGATGAGCACAGGAGTGCAGGTTTCATCTCCAAATTCTGTCCAGAGGCTGAGATCTGGACGTTCCACCTGCAACTTATACCATTCAAAAATTCAGGCTGTTCATGGACAGTGGGATTTCTGGGTTCTGAAGGCTGCTAATTGCTCAGGGGGGCCCAAAGATGAACCTAAAATTGATATTTAATCAATTTTATTCATTTTTATCAACCATGACCTCAAAATATAAAAAAACATACCAACTGTAACTTATTTGACAGGGCCCCTTTGTGCACTCCGTGGACATGTCGTTTTAAGGCTTATAATGCATAATTATGAACTGTAAAGTACCCCAACATGTTGGATTGTCTTCCCTGTGCACTGTACTGGCTGTTTAGAGTAATAAAACATTTATAATTACGAAACATGACCTATTAATGCATTGACCACGGAGTGCACAAAGGGGCCCTGTCGAATAAGTTACAGGTGGGCAAAGTAAGGGCCCACCTGTAACTTGTTCGACAGGGCCCCTTTGTGCACTCCGTGGACATGTCGTTTTAAGGCTTATAATGCATAATTGTGAACTGTAAAGTACCCCAACATGTTGGATTGTCTTCCCTGTGCACTGTACTGGCTGTTTAGAGTAATAAAACATTTATAATTACGAAACATGACCTATTAATGCATTGACCACGGAGTGCACAAAGGGGCCCTGTCGAATAAGTTACAGGTGGGCAAAGTAAGGGCCCACCTGTGACTTGTTCGACAGGGCCCCTTTGTGCACTCCGTGGACATGTCCATTTAAGTCTAATAATGCATAATTGTGAACTGTAAAGTACCCCAACATGTTGGATTGTCTTCCCTGTGCACTGTACTGGCTGTTTAGAGTAATAAAACATGTATAATTATGAAATATGACCTTTTAATGCATTGACCACGGAGTGCACAAAGGGACCCTGTCAAATCAGTTACAGGTGGGCCCTTACTTTGCCCACCTTCAACTTATTTGACAGAGGCCCTATAGGACAGTGGTTTTATGTGGTCAAACCTACTGTACACAACTCAGGGGACACACCACAACACACTCATGTACATTACAGCATATGTGCTGAAGGCCAGTGTGTAACTTATCAAGCTACAGGTGGGATGCCGAATTTGACCGGATGTATCTCGGGAGCTAAGCCGACTTGGGGCTCCATACTCTGGCCCGGAGTTTGGAGCTCCAACTCGGCTTGGTTCCCGAGATACACCCGGTGGTGGTGGTGGTGGTGGACGAACAGGCCGTTCGTTGTCACACAGGTGGTCAGGGGGACGAATGAGCTGTTCGTGTCAGTGGGTGGGGCCCCGGGCCGTCTCTTAGATTGCCCGTTGGCCAACAGGCCGTTCGCTGTCACACAGGAGGTCAGGGGGACGAATGAGCTGTTCGTGTCAGTGGGCGGGGCCCCGGGCCGTCTCTTAGATTGCCCGTGGGCGAACAGGCCGTTCGCTGTCACACAGGCGGTCAGGGGGACGAATGAGCTGTTTGTGTCAGTGGGCGGGGCCCCGGGCCGTCTCTTAGATTGCCCGTGGGCGAACAGGCCGTTCGTTGTCACACAGGTGGTCAGGGGGACGAATGAGCTGTTCGTGTCAGTGGGCGGGGCCCCGGGCCGTCTCTTAGATTGCCCGTGGGCGAACAGGCCGTTCGCTGTCACACAGGCGGTCAGGGGGACGAATGAGCTGTTCGTGTCAGTGGGCGGGGCCCCGGGCCGTCTCTTAGATTGCCCGTGGGCGAACAGGCCGTTTGCTGTCACAAAGGCGGTCAGGGGGACGAATAGGCTGTTTGTGTCAGTGGGCGTGGTCAGGGGGCGGTCACAGGCTGTCTTTGGTACGAAAGGGCGCTCAGTGGACGGTGGGTGTGGTCAGGGAATTTCCCGAAAAGGCGGTCAGGGGTAGGCGCGTGCGCTCCGTGGGCGCCCGCCTGCAACCTGTTCGGCGCGCGTCGAAACGACTGCAGGCGGTCGGCGAGTCGCCCCCCTGTGGCCGATGCCCGTATTGCGAGCGAGGGGGCCGAATTTCGTCGGGCTCCCGCGGGGCCCCCGAGGCCCCCCGGCCCGAGGCGACGCCTCTGGCCCGCCCCGTCGGTCCCCCCCTGCGGCCGGGCGCGGTCGGCCGGCCCCCGAAAAATCATCTAGGGGGCGGCGCGCAGCGTTCCGCTAACCTCCTATCACGGACTACCTTTTAAGCAGCTCGCGGACCGCTGGCCTAACGTGACGGCCTAAAGTGCGTCGTGGGTTCGCCACTCAGTGTGACATGTGCCCAGACCGCATGAGGTACTGTGGCAGGAAAAGATGCAGAAGTTGCATCTGTTCCAGGCATTGTGCATAAGAATGATCTCATCTGAAGCTGCCACACACAACATGCAGTGCTTTTACGTCCAATTCATTGTTGTTCTTCTTCCAGAAGGGTAGTCAATGGCAGCCCTATGAACCACAAGTTAGAAAATTGGCACACTTGTAGTGATGGTAATGAGTAGTAATCTGACCAATTTTGGATGATTTAATCTAAACTTTTTAAATACAAAATGTTCTCCATTTACTTCAAAATTCTTAATTTTGACTTGATTCTCTCTTGAAAATATTGAATTTCGGCAGCTGTGTGGATGCATGTCTGGCAAGTGGCTCAACGAGATGAGTGACAGGCATCTAACCCATAGATAGTGGGTTCGAGTCCCGTGTGGGACAACTTTAAAATTGTGTATTATGAAATTAATTGATTATGAAACACTTGTAGTGAGTAGTCCAACGTGTGATCAGATGATCTTTGGACCGAGCTGCACAGAAATGATGAACAGGTTTTTGATAGTAGCCCCCATACCAAAGATCTTCCTCTCTGCAGTTGATCTAGCCTGTGTTTGTTGCCTTATCTTAGTTAGCTTAGCATACTAATTGGTTAGCATGCTAGCCAGATGCCATTCTTTCTAATGTGGCTCTTCAGTTATCAGGCTAAACCATAAGGCTTTAAGTGGTGGACAAGTTGCTTCTGTTCCAGGTGAAGGAGCTAGTAGAATAGAACACACAGATAATTTATTTAAAAATTCTTCATTTTGAGTTGCTTCTCACTTGAACTATGGATCTTCTGCATCTTGGCCAAAACACAACTTCCAAGTGGTGCAATGAGATGAGTGACAGATATCTGACCCAGAGATAGTGGGTTCAAGCCCCATGTGGGACAACTTTAATTTAAAAAAAAAATGTGTTAAGTTGTCATTTCAATTCCTTTATTATCCAGATAAGCATTGTTGTAATCTTTCTTTTGGGATTAGAAATGTGTTTTTGTTCATTCTATGTTGATTCTTACCTGAAGTCTTAAATATCCAGAAAGGTTTGTGAACAAATGAGCAGTCATTGACTTTCAACTATTCTAATTGCATTGTAAGCAGTTACATAAATTGGTTGTTTTCTTCCTATGTATAGTCGTATCCTCTTTTTTTTTTTGCCTCCATGTGTTAATTCTCAACTTCATATATGTGTTTGTGCATTGTGTGTAAAGTAGTGAACTAGAGAGCAGAAGGGTATGATAAGATGTTTGTGGTGGTCTAGGTAAACCTCTATTTTTTTAAATTGTGCTGCCTTTTTTACATTTCAAGTTAAATACATAAAGCTTCAAACAGAACACAAATGCCTATTCAATTGATCAACCACTGGCAACATTTTATTGCAAAGTATATAGTAAAGAATACTTTCAATTCCATACAAGAAATGGTTTGACCAACTCCACAATATTAACTGATCTGACATTAAACATTTGAATGTGTACATATGCATATCTTTTAATTATTTTAAGTCCCATAAACATTAGACTTACTTAGTGACTTGAATATCAGTTTTTCCTTCTCGTCATGTGGACAATAAATAAAAGTAATTTTATCATAATAGTAAACCATAAAATCACATTAAAATACATGAACATTTTTGTATTATCTAACATTAAGAATTGTTTTAAAAAATAAATTGTAATTGTAAATAGAAGTTAATTAGTTACTACATGAATGTTAAATTACAAATAGTTACTATTCTAACAGTACATTATTTGGATCAACATCAATTAGTTGAGGTATATTGCCAAAAAGACTAGTAAAAGCTAACCTAAAGAATTTACATAATGTATACAATTATTTATTCTCAAATAAGCAACAAAATATCATTACACATCAAACAATACACTATCATTATACACAGAGCTGCACTCCAGGTTTATTGCTGCTCCTGATGCTTTGAATATTTTCCCAAAACAATCAGAGTAAAGCTTAATTAAGTTCAAGAGGCTTCATTTCTCCATCCCTAAAAGGCATTATACAAGTAAATTTACCTTTCAATTATTTCCAGCAGACTTTCAGATCCATTTCTTGCCTCCACTAAACCAAGCTTCCCAATTCTAAAATGATTAACTCAGCAATTTGATGAATGTATTACTAATTCCTGCAATCACCCTAATTGAATCGTTTGTTAATTGCATACCAAGCATTGTCAATTTCTGTTCTAGTAGGCCTAATCTACTATAAATCACACCACTTGCAAACCTCTTTTTTCATGCAACAGCAAAAATGAACAAATATTTAAATAGACCAGAGACCAGTGAATCTGACAACTGCATTTATGTTTACATTCATGCAGTTTCCAGAGTGCAACTGTCTAGAACAAACTCAAAGTTTTTTAATGCAACTTTGCAAACAGGTCGCAGTGAATATCACCAAGCTGTCATCTTTGCGCACGAAAAACATCAAACTTGGACAACATTAGCATTAAATCGGACAGCGGTTAAACTGTCAAACATAACAAAAAAGCCAAGTAAGTGGTAGTCTAGCTATTTAATCCTGTTTTCTATCTGATAAACTTTCAGTAATCGTATTCCTTTCAAATTCATTGTACAAACAAGCCCATATCAATTCTCACTTTTTTCATTCTTTAGGCCTCAATAATTCTGAATATTTCATTCAGTGTGATCGGAGTACTGCTGTGGAAGTCGCAACATCTACATTTCCCCACAAACCACCAAAAGAGATAGAAAAACTCACTGTAGAAGAAGCAAAAACTCTGGGATCACGACAATTGGTAAGCTGTTTTTTTTTCAACCTTCTCACTGTGTAAATAGCCTACAGGGTTGTTTACTTGTTGTAGTAATGCTCTGGAGAGTAGTACAATCACATATATTAGCCCTCTGTAGATTGTGCAAAATCGTTTTTATGGGGAGAAAAACATTTTAAAGTAGCCTGACGTTCAAAAAAATGCTAAAATGTGAAAGATTTTTCAGATGCACAGGCAAAGATTACTCTGCTTCTCAGTTATCTTTGCTAGATGCTTTACAAACATGATTAATGCGTTTCAAATTGGTTAATGTGTGGAAAAGTTTGGCTATTTCCTCTTCTTATGACCACAACAGCAGTTGTATACATTTCCCTTGTAATCATGTTTATTGATGTATATTTTTGATTGTACATGTACGATTTTCTTTAAATTTTCAGATCACTAAAATATCTGCAACAGTATGCAAGCTAAACAACGCAACTACTGTAAAGGCCTGGGGTACAGACTGTGAGATCCAAGAATGTTCCTTGCAAGATCCATCTGGAGAAATTCAACTTACTCTTTGGGAAAACCAAGTTTCAAAACTGCAACTAGGTAACTCCTACACCTTTACCAATCTTAAAACTAGACTGTACAACAGCCTTAAGAGCCTCACAACAACCCTGAAAACAACCATGGAACCTATTGCACAGGACCAAGTTTTCCCACCTGGTCAAGGCCCTAAAATCAGTAAAGAACCCTCTCTACCTAATACAGTGGTGAAACAAAAGCCAATAGGGGTGCAAATAAACATTAAAAAACAATGTCCAAAATGCCACAAATCACAAGAACAATTCAACATCAAACAGCAATTTCACCGTTGCCCGACTTGCAAAATTCTACGGAACACAAAAAGCTATATAACAAAATGCAATGGAATAATTGAGATAAATCAAGACAGTCAAATAACTTCTCTTACGGTTTCGAACTCAACTTTGTCAAAATTCATAGCACCAGAACTTGAACTGTCAACTTGTGATTCACAAGATATAGAAGAACTCTTTCTATCCTCCGATGAACTGACTTTAACATATAATAACTGTTTGGAAGTCACCAATATTGAAAACGCTTCATCCGCTCATCCCAGTGATGAGGATTTATTTGAAGTGAATATCGATGAAATCAACCCTGTCCTCTGTGTCACAGAGACACAAAGCACTCCAGAACCCAAGTCTCCAGTTAAAAGACCATCTGAGCCAACAACGCCTCCTATTACACCAGCTAAAAAACCTTTGACTAAGAAGAGTGCTGTAAAAATAATACAAAAATGACTTTGTATTGAAATGCACAACTAAGATGGTTGTGTGTGTGTGTGTATATATATTGAAATGATGGTATTGGTGTTTTTTTTTTTTTTTTTTTTTTTTTTTAATGAATGGCAAATATTGATTTAAGTCATGTTTTCTATTGAAATTAGGTTAATTTTGTCCATTATGTTCTGAAATGCTACTGATTGATTTTTATTTCATTTTTATGGCAAAGCTTTGTTAAATGTTGTTTAATGTATTTTTTTTTTTTTATTAAAACAAATGTGTGTCAATTCTTGGAATATGTGACCTTTATTGCATGGGCTTATCTTACATTTGGAAAGTTGCGTGCATTCTTCTAGCCATTCTTAACTAGGCACTAAGTTTAGTTTCACAAACCATACTGGGAAAAGCAAGTAGTGTAACCATAAGTGTCATTGTGAATAACTAAAGAAACGGTTGGTATTCTGTTCTGTAAAGATTTAAATATGCAACAATGGTGCTTTAAAATCACTTCAAAGGCCCCCTCTAATTTGCTTACTTTATCCAATGTGCTAAATGGTATTTAAACTAAAAATAATCGTTATTTTTAATTCACATTTTTATCACCTCTCACAATATTGTTTCTAGGCAGCATAAAAAAAAAAACTTAATTGTACAAGACATTATCAAAGATGACTGTCAAAGTAATGTACTTGTAGCAAAAATATAGGTTACAGTTGCATATGGCAGTTAACCCATGTAATTCCAATTTCTTTTCCCTGAGATAACATGTATGAATACATAAGGATATTAAACAATCTTTAACAATTACGTCAAAAATATATCTCAAAATCCATACAAAAAACTTGATTATTCGTCAGGTCACAATTGTGACCATTAGTAGAACAAAGGGAGGCTAGGTATATGGTGTTAATGGATTTATAAACTGACAAACTTCTACAGTTTAAAGACCAGGTTCAATAATTGTTTTAAGCTTTAGTTAATAGTGTTGTATTACATCAAAGACACACCATGCAAAATTTCCATTTGTCAAACAGTGACCCCTAGAGTCGCTGTGGAGTACTTGTATTTTTTCTGAATATTAACTTAATGACCTAATATCTAATATGCCCATGACAATTTAGAAACTGAAAATAGAACATAAAAATATGTATTAGATCTAATATAACAAAATTACAAGATTATAAAATGCATTGCGTGAATTCTTGTTTAAAGAGAAGTGTTTAATCTACAATTAAACTAGGAATGTTTGACAGAATAGTGAATATTATCAGGAAACCTGCTCCAGACTTTAGGACCCACATGCAAAAACAAAACATTCTCTCCTTTAGTGCAGTTCAATATCCTAAGTAGTACCAAAAGTCCAGAATTGTAAGATTCTTACAAGAACCTGTTAATCTTAATGTTGTAAAATAATATTTTATTGATCTATATACTGCATCTTGGACTAACTTTATTTGTTAACCTGTTAAGCTTCAAGCCCACTTTTGAAAAATCCCCAGAAATGACATACCCAAACTGAAACAGATACAGTTCATGAACCCTTTGCACTAAAAGCACAAGTATGATCTCATTTGAAAGCTGACACCTGGTTGTTTATTGTAAATGTAGAATTAATTATTGTCATAATGAAAAAAACAATTTTAAATAGCTTCAAAGTTTTGTAAAGTTATTAGAAATTTATTTTTATGAAACATCTTCATGAAAATAAAATTGAAGTTGGCCCTGGAGCAATCTAGAAATGCACTGCAGCTAAAGCCACATGTCTGACCATTTTATATTTAAAATCTGAAAATGATAAGTATAAAAATCTGTATTTAGTTAAATGTTTTTCAAGATCATGTCAAATTACTTTATTTTGATTAGACTCTATTAGCAAACTGATGTTTAGTCATCTTCTGAGTCATCTATTCAGTCTATTGTCTCTATTGTTTTGTGGTGCCCCATTCAGTGTCAGTCTCCCCTGCACACATTTACACCTCTCCAGACTGGTTATTATGACTCTAAATATGCATTTCTTTTGTCTGCATTATAGCTACTAACGACTGGCTATTCACAGGCTATTCATAGGGTTTCAAACCCTAATTTCTTTTATCAAAGTTCTCACTAAATATTTGAAACTGGTATCAAATGCACTGAAACATTTCAGTAAGCATTCCTATTTAGAAAAAAATCATAAAACAATAACTGCTGTTAGCAGGTGCACCTGGGCTAGCTAGCATGTTAGCTTAGCACACCATCAATACACGACCATTTGTGAGATTAAAACCATGTTTGTGCTCCAAACTTACTATATAACGCAAGTCTAGTGTTTTAAATAATCTTCTGTGATCTAACTTGGCTTCAGATAAAAAAAAATCCGACAGAAAATGTATTATTTAGTGTTCTGAACGATGATGAAATCTATATCGATTAGCATTACATTATAAATATAATCTATTATTATGAAATACCTGGCATGGCTTGAAGAACACAGGTAACTCAAATATCATTGCAATCATGTTTATTGTCTTCAAAACATCTTTATCTGCATGTTACAGCGATCTCTGTCAGCTACTTTCTGTATCACTCAGTGACGTCCTGGAATGTCACATGACTATGGGTCTTCTTCATGATCCATATATGGACTTTTATTGGACATAATAGCGCCCCCATGCTATTGGTATGAATGGAAAACACAGCACATCTCAGTAAGAAGCGATCATAATGATTACATCGACGCATTTGGGTATAAATTCAATAAATATTATTCCTGTCTATAGAAATATGATGTGAATCTATGACAATATATCAATATTTCTCCACATCTGCACATTGTTGAGCTAAAAGCCCTCAGGGACGTTGTTTTGTGAATCGCTGTCATGACGACAGCACGGAGTGTTTTTTATGAATGGACCGGCTGACGCTCATAATTCATATTAAAGGTATCGACTCATTTTTTTCATTTCATAACTCCTGACACAAATTAAGACATAACTGTCACTATAAGTTTCTCAGAATACAATAGTGGTCAAATACTGAATCTTGAGTCTTATATCTTTTTAATGATGTATAGTTTGTCAAGGTATAACATTAAATCTGATAGTATATTTGAACTAAATAAAAAAAAAAACGCTTCAGTGCGCCGACGCTCTGGCAACGGTTAAGAGGTTAAAGGTGCAGGACAACCACCTAACAGTGAATCACAATAATATCAACTAAACTCATTAAACGTAACATGCTGTCCATTTAAATACTAAATCTTCATTTTGAGTTGATTCTCATTTGAACTATGGAACTTCTACATCTATGGAAACACATGACTTCCCAGGGGCTCAATGAGTGACAGGCATATGACCCAGAGATTGTGGGTTCAAGTCCTTTGTCTTACAACTTTATAAAGTTGTGTCATTTCAATTTCTTTATCATACTGAAAAGCATTGTACTATTCTTTCTTCCTATTAAATACAACGTGTGTTTCATTTATATGCAAAGTCTTTATTTTGAGTTCATTCTCTTTTTTACTACTGAACCTCGGCAGCTGGATGATCTCATTTCTTTTGTGAGGTAAGAAGTTAATGAGTAAGAACACTTTGGTTATTAAAGTTTCTTTTAAAGTTTTGAAAGCAAAGTATTTTTAAGTACCTTTTGAACCCATGGAACCATTGAAGGCTTGGCCCCGTAAGGCTGCTTGCAGCTTTAATTATTAGGGGCCAAGCACCGAAGGTGCAGAGGCACCTATTGTATCTGTTAGTTTTCTTATTATTAGGGGCCAAGCACCGAAGGTGCAGAGGCACCTATTGTATCTGTTGGTTTTCTTATTATTATTAGGGGCCAAGCACCGAAGGTGCAGAGGCACCTATTGTATCTGTTGGTTTTTAGGGGCCAAGCACCGAAGGTGCAGAGGCACCTATTGTATCTGTTGGTTTTCTTATTATTATTATTCCGTGAATGGGAGTCTATGGCAGCCCTATGAACCGTAAGTAGGAAAATGATGAAATTTGGCACACTTGTAGTGATGCTAATGAATAGTAATTGGACCAATTTTTGACCCTCTAGGACCAACTCTATAGCGCCACCACCAGTTCAAAAATTCAACATTGAAATGGTTATAACTTTTGAACCCTTTGATCTAGAGACATGAAACTTAGTACACCTGATTCCACTCATCATGCTGATCACAACCAATACCTTACATTAAGACCCCGCCCATTACAGTAGTGGCCATTTTGAAATGTACAGTATTCAGTTATTTCGCTACTCCTCCTTCAAATTTTGTCCAATTTTCTCCAACCATGTGCTCAAATGATCTTCGGACTGAGCCGCATAAAAGTACTGTTCCCGATTTTTTTGTTATACTGGAAAAAAAAAGTTGTACTGTCGCAAACTTAACGAGGTCCACCCAAAATTGGCTAAGAGGCTGTATCTCGGCCAAAGTTTGATCAATCGATACGAAAATTGGTACGCTTAATCGGAAGCATGATCTGAGGGACCCTGGCAAAGTCAGGAACAGCGCCACCTACGGGTCATGAGATATGGAAAAATGCTATTTTGGCCAATAACTTTTGAACACTTTGTCAGAAAATCATAATTGTGGTATCTATGGATTCCTTGCATCATGCCGAATCCGTGGATATCGATTTTGCCATGATGGGATGTACCCCGTGTCCGCCATTTTGAATTTTGTCATAATTTGCAATATCTTTTAAACTATTTGAAATTTCTTCACCAAATTTGGTATGGATCACCATTAGCATGGCCCGGAGGTACCTGAGAAGTTTGATCACAGCGCCACCTAGTGTTCCAGAGATATCATTGTTTTTTGAAAAAACGCTTATAACTTTTGCTATCATTGCTTGAAATTTGATTTCTTTATGTCAATATATTCCTTGGCTTATGCCGATTTCAACGATATCTCATATGCTATTTTCCAACAATGTGACTGGCCGCCATATTGGAGCAAATGTAAAACAGTTTTTTCGCTACTTCTCCTTCAAAATTTGTCCAAAATTGTCCAAAATTTGCTCAAATGATCTTCGGACCGAGCCGCACAGAAGTACTGTTCCCGATTTTTTTGCTATACTGGAAAAAAAAAAGTTATGATGTCGCAAATTTAACAAGGTCGACCCAACATTGGTTCAGAGGCTGTAACTTGTGAACAGTTTGTCACAAAATCATAAAATTGGTGTCTATCGATTCCTTGCATCATGTCGAATCCGATGATATCTATTTTGCCAGGATTGGATGTACCACGTCATAAGCTAAATTAGCATTAAGCTAGCTTAGCATGCTAATCTGGTTAACATGTCATGGAACTTTTTGTGAACTCATTCTCACACTGAAACCTCTACTCAGCAGGCTGGTGAACGTGCATGAGTGATTAGCTCAACGTGTTACACCACGGATCCCGATGTTCAGCGTCGTGGGTTCGCCACTCAGTGTGACATGTGCCCAGACCGCATGAGGTACTGTGGCAGGAAAAGATGCAGAAGTTGCATCTGTTCCAGGCATTGTGCATAAGAATGATCTCATCTGAATCTGCCACACACAACATGCAGTGCTTTTACGTCCAATTCATTGTTGTTCTTCTTCCAGAAGGGTAGTCAATGGCAGCCCTATGAACCACAAGTTAGAAAATTGGCACACTTGTAGTGATGGTAATGAGTAGTAATCTGACCAATTTTGGATGATTTAATCTAAACTTTTTAAATACAAAATGTTCTCCATTTACTTCAAAATTCTTAATTTTGACTTGATTCTCTCTTGAAAATATTGAATTTCGGCAGCTGTGTAGATGCATGTCTGGCAAGTGGCTCAACGAGATGAGTGACAGGCATCTAACCCATAGATAGTGGGTTCGAGTCCCGTGTGGGACAACTTTAAAATTGTGTATTATGAAATTAATTGATTATGAAACACTTGTAGTGAGTAGTCCAACGTGTGATCAGATGATCTTTGGACCGAGCTGCACAGAAATGATGAACAGGTTTTTGATAGTAGCCCCCATACCAAAGATCTTCCTCTCTGCAGTTGACCTAGCCTGTGTTTGTTGCCTTATCTTAGTTAGCTTAGCATACTAATTGGTTAGCATGCTAGCCAGATGCCATTCTTTCTAATGTGGCTCTTCAGTTATCAGGCTAAACCATAAGGCTTTAAGTGGTGGACAAGTTGCTTCTGTTCCAGGTGAAGGAGCTAGTAGAATAGAACACACAGATAATTTATTTAAAAATTCTTCATTTTGAGTTGCTTCTCACTTGAACTATGGATCTTCTGCATCTTGGCCAAAACACAACTTCCAAGTGGTGCAATGAGATGAGTGACAGATATCTGACCCAGAGATAGTGGGTTCAAGCCCCATGTGGGACAACTTTAATTTAAAAAAAAAAATGTGTTAAGTTGTCATTTCAATTCCTTTATTATCCAGATAAGCATTGTTGTAATCTTTCTTTTGGGATTAGAAATGTGTTTTTGTTCATTCTATGTTGATTCTTACCTGAAGTCTTAAATATCCAGAAAGGTTTGTGAACAAATGAGCAGTCATTGACTTTCAACTATTCTAATTGCATTGTAAGCAGTTACATAAATTGGTTGTTTTCTTCCTATGTATAGTCGTATCCTCTTTTTTTTTTTGCCTCCATGTGTTAATTCTCAACTTCATATATGTGTTTGTGCATTGTGTGTAAAGTAGTGAACTGGAGAGCAGAAGGGTATGATAAGATGTTTGTGGTGGTCTAGGTAAACCTCTATTTTTTTAAATTGTGCTGCCTTTTTTACATTTCAAGTTAAATACATAAAGCTTCAAACAGAACACAAATGCCTATTCAATTGATCAACCACTGGCAACATTTTATTGCAAAGTATATAGTAAAGAATACTTTCAATTCCATACAAGAAATGGTTTGACCAACTCCACAATATTAACTGATCTGACATTAAACATTTGAATGTGTACATATGCATATCTTTTAATTATTTTAAGTCCCATAAACATTAGACTTACTTAGTGACTTGAATATCAGTTTTTCCTTCTCGTCATGTGGACAATAAATAAAAGTAATTTTATCATAATAGTAAACCATAAAATCACATTAAAATACATGAACATTTTTGTATTATCTAACATTAAGAATTGTTTTAAAAAATAAATTGTAATTGTAAATAGAAGTTAATTAGTTACTACATGAATGTTAAATTACAAATAGTTACTATTCTAACAGTACATTATTTGGATCAACATCAATTAGTTGAGGTATATTGCCAAAAAGACTAGTAAAAGCTAACCTAAAGAATTTACATAATGTATACAATTATTTATTCTCAAATAAGCAACAAAATATCATTACACATCAAACAATACACTATCATTATACACAGAGCTGCACTCCAGGTTTATTGCTGCTCCTGATGCTTTGAATATTTTCCCAAAACAATCAGAGTAAAGCTTAATTAAGTTCAAGAGGCTTCATTTCTCCATCCCTAAAAGGCATTATACAAGTAAATTTACCTTTCAATTATTTCCAGCAGACTTTCAGATCCATTTCTTGCCTCCACTAAACCAAGCTTCCCAATTCTAAAATGATTAACTCAGCAATTTGATGAATGTATTACTAATTCCTGCAATCACCCTAATTGAATCGTTTGTTAATTGCATACCAAGCATTGTCAATTTCTGTTCTAGTAGGCCTAATCTACTATAAATCACACCACTTGCAAACCTCTTTTTTCATGCAACAGCAAAAATGAACAAATATTTAAATGGACCAGAGACCAGTGAATCTGACAACTGCATTTATGTTTACATTCATGCAGTTTCCAGAGTGCAACTGTCTAGAACAAACTCAAAGTTTTTTAATGCAACTTTGCAAACAGGTCGCAGTGAATATCACCAAGCTGTCATCTTTGCGCACGAAAAACATCAAACTTGGACAACATTAGCATTAAATCGGACAGCGGTTAAACTGTCAAACATAACAAAAAAGCCAAGTAAGTGGTAGTCTAGCTATTTAATCCTGTTTTCTATCTGATAAACTTTCAGTAATCGTATTCCTTTCAAATTCATTGTACAAACAAGCCCATATCAATTCTCACTTTTTTCATTCTTTAGGCCTCAATAATTCTGAATATTTCATTCAGTGTGATCGGAGTACTGCTGTGGAAGTCGCAACATCTACATTTCCCCACAAACCACCAAAAGAGATAGAAAAACTCACTGTAGAAGAAGCAAAAACTCTGGGATCACGACAATTGGTAAGCTGTTTTTTTTTCAACCTTCTCACTGTGTAAATAGCCTACAGGGTTGTTTACTTGTTGTAGTAATGCTCTGGAGAGTAGTACAATCACATATATTAGCCCTCTGTAGATTGTGCAAAATCGTTTTTATGGGGAGAAAAACATTTTAAAGTAGCCTGACGTTCAAAAAAATGCTAAAATGTGAAAGATTTTTCAGATGCACAGGCAAAGATTACTCTGCTTCTCAGTTATCTTTGCTAGATGCTTTACAAACATGATTAATGCGTTTCAAATTGGTTAATGTGTGGAAAAGTTTGGCTATTTCCTCTTCTTATGACCACAACAGCAGTTGTATACATTTCCCTTGTAATCATGTTTATTGATGTATATTTTTGATTGTACATGTACGATTTTCTTTAAATTTTCAGATCACTAAAATATCTGCAACAGTATGCAAGCTAAACAACGCAACTACTGTAAAGGCCTGGGGTACAGACTGTGAGATCCAAGAATGTTCCTTGCAAGATCCATCTGGAGAAATTCAACTTACTCTTTGGGAAAACCAAGTTTCAAAACTGCAACTAGGTAACTCCTACACCTTTACCAATCTTAAAACTAGACTGTACAACAGCCTTAAGAGCCTCACAACAACCCTGAAAACAACCATGGAACCTATTGCACAGGACCAAGTTTTCCCACCTGGTCAAGGCCCTAAAATCAGTAAAGAACCCTCTCTACCTAATACAGTGGTGAAACAAAAGCCAATAGGGGTGCAAATAAACATTAAAAAACAATGTCCAAAATGCCACAAATCACAAGAACAATTCAACATCAAACAGCAATTTCACCGTTGCCCGACTTGCAAAATTCTACGGAACACAAAAAGCTATATAACAAAATGCAATGGAATAATTGAGATAAATCAAGACAGTCAAATAACTTCTCTTACGGTTTCGAACTCAACTTTGTCAAAATTCATAGCACCAGAACTTGAACTGTCAACTTGTGATTCACAAGATATAGAAGAACTCTTTCTATCCTCCGATGAACTGACTTTAACATATAATAACTGTTTGGAAGTCACCAATATTGAAAACGCTTCATCCGCTCATCCCAGTGATGAGGATTTATTTGAAGTGAATATCGATGAAATCAACCCTGTCCTCTGTGTCACAGAGACACAAAGCACTCCAGAACCCAAGTCTCCAGTTAAAAGACCATCTGAGCCAACAACGCCTCCTATTACACCAGCTAAAAAACCTTTGACTAAGAAGAGTGCTGTAAAAATAATACAAAAATGACTTTGTATTGAAATGCACAACTAAGATGGTTGTGTGTGTGTGTGTATATATATTGAAATGATGGTATTGGTGTTTTTTTTTGTTTGTTTTTTTTTTAATGAATGGCAAATATTGATTTAAGTCATGTTTTCTATTGAAATTAGGTTAATTTTGTCCATTATGTTCTGAAATGCTACTGATTGATTTTTATTTCATTTTTATGGCAAAGCTTTGTTAAATGTTGTTTAATGTGTTTTTTTTTTATTAAAACAAATGTGTGTCAATTCTTGGAATATGTGACCTTTATTGCATGGGCTTATCTTGCATTTGGAAAGTTGCGTGCATTCTTCTAGCCATTCTTAACTAGGCACTAAGTTTAGTTTCACAAACCATACTGGGAAAAGCAAGTAGTGTAACCATAAGTGTCATTGTGAATAACTAAAGAAACGGTTGGTATTCTGTTCTGTAAAGATTTAAATATGCAACAATGGTGCTTTAAAATCACTTCAAAGGCCCCCTCTAATTTGCTTACTTTATCCAATGTGCTAAATGGTATTTAAACTAAAAATAATCGTTATTTTTAATTCACATTTTTATCACCTCTCACAATATTGTTTCTAGGCAGCATAAAAAAAAAACTTAATTGTACAAGACATTATCAAAGATGACTGTCAAAGTAATGTACTTGTAGCAAAAATATAGGTTACAGTTGCATATGGCAGTTAACCCATGTAATTCCAATTTCTTTTCCCTGAGATAACATGTATGAATACATAAGGATATTAAACAATCTTTAACAATTACGTCAAAAATATATATCAAAATCCATACAAAAAACTTGATTATTCGTCAGGTCACAATTGTGACCATTAGTAGAACAAAGGGAGGCTAGGTATATGGTGTTAATGGATTTATAAACTGACAAACTTCTACAGTTTAAAGACCAGGTTCAATAATTGTTTTAAGCTTTAGTTAATAGTGTTGTATTACATCAAAGACACACCATGCAAAATTTCCATTTGTCAAACAGTGACCCCTAGAGTCGCTGTGGAGTACTTGTATTTTTTCTGAATATTAACTTAATGACCTAATATCTAATATGCCCATGACAATTTAGAAACTGAAAATAGAACATAAAAATATGTATTAGATCTAATATAACAAAATTACAAGATTATAAAATGCATTGCGTGAATTCTTGTTTAAAGAGAAGTGTTTAATCTACAATTAAACTAGGAATGTTTGACAGAATAGTGAATATTATCAGGAAACCTGCTCCAGACTTTAGGACCCACATGCAAAAACAAAACATTCTCTCCTTTAGTGCAGTTCAATATTCTTAGTAGTACCAAAAGTCCAGAATTGTAAGATTCTTACAAGAACCTGTTAATCTTAATGTTGTAAAATAATATTTTATCGATCTATATACTGCATCTTGGACTAACTTTATTTGTTAAAGGTGCAGGACAACCACCTAACAGTGAATCACAATAATATCAACTAAACTCATTAAACGTAACATGCTGTCCATTTAAATACTAAATCTTCATTTTGAGTTGATTCTCATTTGAACTATGGAACTTCTACATCTATGGAAACACATGACTTTCCAGGGGCTCAATGAGTGACAGGCATATGACCCAGAGATTGTGGGTTCAAGTCCTTTGTCTTACAACTTTATAAAGTTGTGTCATTTCAATTTCTTTATCATCCTGAAACGCATTGTACTATTCTTTCTTCCTATTAAATACAACGTGTGTTTCATTTATATGCAAAGTCTTTATTTTGAGTTCATTCTCTTTTTTACTACTGAACCTCGGCAGCTGGATGATCTCATTTCTTTTGTGAGGTAAGAAGTTAATGAGTAAGAATACTTTGGTTATTAAAGTTTCTTTTAAAGTTTTGAAAGCAAAGTATTTTTAAGTACTTTTTGAACCCATGGAACCATTGAAGGCTTGGCCCCGTAAGGCTGCTTGCAGCTTTAATTAGGGGCCAAGCACCGAAGGTGCAGAGGCACCTATTGTATCTGTTGGTTTTCTTATTAGGGGCCAAGCACCGAAGGTGCAGAGGCACCTATTGTATCTGTTGGTTTTCTTATTATTATTATTATTATTCCGTGAATGGGAGTCTATGGCAGCCCTATGAACCGTACATAGGAAAATGATGAAATTTGGCACACTTGTAGTGATGCTAATGAATAGTAATTGGACCAATTTTTGACCCTCTAGGACCAACTCTATAGCGCCACCACCAGTTCAAAAATTCAACATTGAAATGGTTATAACTTTTGAACCCTTTGATCTAGAGACATGAAACTTAGTACACCTGATTCCACTCATCATGCTGATCACAACCAATACCTTACATTAAGACCCCGCCCATTACAGTAGTGGCCATTTTGAAATGTACAGTATTCAGTTATTTCGCTACTCCTCCTTCAAATTTTGTCCAATTTTCTCCAAACATGCACTCAAATGATCTTCAGACTGAGCCGCATAAAAGTACTGTTCCCGATTTTTTTGTTATACTGGAAAAAAAAAGTTATAATGTCGCAAACTTAACGAGGTCCACCCAAAATTGGCTAAGAGGCTGTATCTCGGCCAAAGTTTGATCAATCGAAACGAAAATTGGTACACTTCATCGGAAGCATGTTCTGAGGTCTCATGCCAAAGTTGGGAATAGCGCCACCTACGGGTCATGAGATATGACAAATTGCTATTTTGGCCAATAACTTTTGAACAGTTTGTCAGAAAATCATAATTGTGGTATCTATGGATTCCTTGCATCATGCCGAATCCGTGGATATCGATTTTGCCATGATGGGATGTACCACGTGTCCGCCATTTTGAATTTTGTCATAAATTGCAATATCTTTTAAACTATTTGACATATCAGCACACAATTTGGTAGGGATGACCGACACCATGTCCTAAAGCGACATGAGAAGTTTGATCACAGCGCCACCTAGTGTTCCAGATATATCATTGTTTTTTGAAAAAACGCTTATAACATTTGAAAATATTGTTCAAATTTTGAGTTCTTTATGACATTATGTTCCTTGGTTTATGCCGATTTAGACGATATCTCATTTGTCATTTTCCAACAATGTGACTGGCCGCCATATTGGAGCGAATGTAAAACAGTTTTTTCGCTACTCCTCCTTCAAAATTTGTCCAAAATTGTCCAAAATTTGCTCAAATGATCTTCGGACCGAGCCGCATAAAAGTACTGTTCCCGATTTTTTTGCTATACTGTAATAAAAAAGTTATGATGTCACAAATTTAACAAGGTCAACCCAAAATTGGCTAAGAGGCTGTAACTTGTGAACAGTTTGTCACAAAATCATAAAATTGGTGTCTATCGATTCCTTGCATCATGTCGAATCCGACGATATCTATTTTGCCAGGATTGGATGTACCACGTTATAAGCTAAATTAGCATTAAGCTAGCTTAGCATGCTTATCTGGTTAACATGTCATGGAACTTTTTGTGAACTCATTCTCACACTGAAACCTCTACTCAGCAGGCTGGTGAACGTGCATGAGTGATTAGCTCAACGTGTTACACCACGGATCCCGATGTTCAGCGTCGTGGGTTCGCCACTCAGTGTGACATGTGCCCAGACCGCATGAGGTACTGTGGCAGGAAAAGATGCAGAAGTTGCATCTGTTCCAGGCATTGTGCATAAGAATGATCTCATCTGAAGCTGCCACACACAACATGCAGTGCTTTTACGTCCAATTCATTGTTGTTCTTCTTCCAGAAGGGTAGTCAATGGCAGCCCTATGAACCACAAGTTAGAAAATTGGCACACTTGTAGTGATGGTAATGAGTAGTAATCTGACCAATTTTGGATGATTTAATCTAAACTTTTTAAATACAAAATGTTCTCCATTTACTTCAAAATTCTTAATTTTGACTTGATTCTCTCTTGAAAATATTGAATTTCGGCAGCTGTGTAGATGCATGTCTGGCAAGTGGCTCAACGAGATGAGTGACAGGCATCTAACCCATAGATAGTGGGTTCGAGTCCCGTGTGGGACAACTTTAAAATTGTGTATTATGAAATTAATTGATTATGAAACACTTGTAGTGAGTAGTCCAACGTGTGATCAGATGATCTTTGGACCGAGCTGCACAGAAATGATGAACAGGTTTTTGATAGTAGCCCCCATACCAAAGATCTTCCTCTCTGCAGTTGACCTAGCCTGTGTTTGTTGCCTTATCTTAGTTAGCTTAGCATACTAATTGGTTAGCATGCTAGCCAGATGCCATTCTTTCTAATGTGGCTCTTCAGTTATCAGGCTAAACCATAAGGCTTTAAGTGGTGGACAAGTTGCTTCTGTTCCAGGTGAAGGAGCTAGTAGAATAGAACACACAGATAATTTATTTAAAAATTCTTCATTTTGAGTTGCTTCTCACTTGAACTATGGATCTTCTGCATCTTGGCCAAAACACAACTTCCAAGTGGTGCAATGAGATGAGTGACAGATATCTGACCCAGAGATAGTGGGTTCAAGCCCCATGTGGGACAACTTTAATTTAAAAAAAAAATGTGTTAAGTTGTCATTTCAATTCCTTTATTATCCAGATAAGCATTGTTGTAATCTTTCTTTTGGGATTAGAAATGTGTTTTTGTTCATTCTATGTTGATTCTTACCTGAAGTCTTAAATATCCAGAAAGGTTTGTGAACAAATGAGCAGTCATTGACTTTCAACTATTCTAATTGCATTGTAAGCAGTTACATAAATTGGTTGTTTTCTTCCTATGTATAGTCGTATCCTCTTTTTTTTTTTGCCTCCATGTGTTAATTCTCAACTTCATATATGTGTTTGTGCATTGTGTGTAAAGTAGTGAACTGGAGAGCAGAAGGGTATGATAAGATGTTTGTGGTGGTCTAGGTAAACCTCTATTTTTTTAAATTGTGCTGCCTTTTTTACATTTCAAGTTAAATACATAAAGCTTCAAACAGAACACAAATGCCTATTCAATTGATCAACCACTGGCAACATTTTATTGCAAAGTATATAGTAAAGAATACTTTCAATTCCATACAAGAAATGGTTTGACCAACTCCACAATATTAACTGATCTGACATTAAACATTTGAATGTGTACATATGCATATCTTTTAATTATTTTAAGTCCCATAAACATTAGACTTACTTAGTGACTTGAATATCAGTTTTTCCTTCTCGTCATGTGGACAATAAATAAAAGTAATTTTATCATAATAGTAAACCATAAAATCACATTAAAATACATGAACATTTTTGTATTATCTAACATTAAGAATTGTTTTAAAAAATAAATTGTAATTGTAAATAGAAGTTAATTAGTTACTACATGAATGTTAAATTACAAATAGTTACTATTCTAACAGTACATTATTTGGATCAACATCAATTAGTTGAGGTATATTGCCAAAAAGACTAGTAAAAGCTAACCTAAAGAATTTACATAATGTATACAATTATTTATTCTCAAATAAGCAACAAAATATCATTACACATCAAACAATACACTATCATTATACACAGAGCTGCACTCCAGGTTTATTGCTGCTCCTGATGCTTTGAATATTTTCCCAAAACAATCAGAGTAAAGCTTAATTAAGTTCAAGAGGCTTCATTTCTCCATCCCTAAAAGGCATTATACAAGTAAATTTACCTTTCAATTATTTCCAGCAGACTTTCAGATCCATTTCTTGCCTCCACTAAACCAAGCTTCCCAATTCTAAAATGATTAACTCAGCAATTTGATGAATGTATTACTAATTCCTGCAATCACCCTAATTGAATCGTTTGTTAATTGCATACCAAGCATTGTCAATTTCTGTTCTAGTAGGCCTAATCTACTATAAATCACACCACTTGCAAACCTCTTTTTTCATGCAACAGCAAAAATGAACAAATATTTAAATAGACCAGAGACCAGTGAATCTGACAACTGCATTTATGTTTACATTCATGCAGTTTCCAGAGTGCAACTGTCTAGAACAAACTCAAAGTTTTTTAATGCAACTTTGCAAACAGGTCGCAGTGAATATCACCAAGCTGTCATCTTTGCGCACGAAAAACATCAAACTTGGACAACATTAGCATTAAATCGGACAGCGGTTAAACTGTCAAACATAACAAAAAAGCCAAGTAAGTGGTAGTCTAGCTATTTAATCCTGTTTTCTATCTGATAAACTTTCAGTAATCGTATTCCTTTCAAATTCATTGTACAAACAAGCCCATATCAATTCTCACTTTTTTCATTCTTTAGGCCTCAATAATTCTGAATATTTCATTCAGTGTGATCGGAGTACTGCTGTGGAAGTCGCAACATCTACATTTCCCCACAAACCACCAAAAGAGATAGAAAAACTCACTGTAGAAGAAGCAAAAACTCTGGGATCACGACAATTGGTAAGCTGTTTTTTTTTCAACCTTCTCACTGTGTAAATAGCCTACAGGGTTGTTTACTTGTTGTAGTAATGCTCTGGAGAGTAGTACAATCACATATATTAGCCCTCTGTAGATTGTGCAAAATCGTTTTTATGGGGAGAAAAACATTTTAAAGTAGCCTGACGTTCAAAAAAATGCTAAAATGTGAAAGATTTTTCAGATGCACAGGCAAAGATTACTCTGCTTCTCAGTTATCTTTGCTAGATGCTTTACAAACATGATTAATGCGTTTCAAATTGGTTAATGTGTGGAAAAGTTTGGCTATTTCCTCTTCTTATGACCACAACAGCAGTTGTATACATTTCCCTTGTAATCATGTTTATTGATGTATATTTTTGATTGTACATGTACGATTTTCTTTAAATTTTCAGATCACTAAAATATCTGCAACAGTATGCAAGCTAAACAACGCAACTACTGTAAAGGCCTGGGGTACAGACTGTGAGATCCAAGAATGTTCCTTGCAAGATCCATCTGGAGAAATTCAACTTACTCTTTGGGAAAACCAAGTTTCAAAACTGCAACTAGGTAACTCCTACACCTTTACCAATCTTAAAACTAGACTGTACAACAGCCTTAAGAGCCTCACAACAACCCTGAAAACAACCATGGAACCTATTGCACAGGACCAAGTTTTCCCACCTGGTCAAGGCCCTAAAATCAGTAAAGAACCCTCTCTACCTAATACAGTGGTGAAACAAAAGCCAATAGGGGTGCAAATAAACATTAAAAAACAATGTCCAAAATGCCACAAATCACAAGAACAATTCAACATCAAACAGCAATTTCACCGTTGCCCGACTTGCAAAATTCTACGGAACACAAAAAGCTATATAACAAAATGCAATGGAATAATTGAGATAAATCAAGACAGTCAAATAACTTCTCTTACGGTTTCGAACTCAACTTTGTCAAAATTCATAGCACCAGAACTTGAACTGTCAACTTGTGATTCACAAGATATAGAAGAACTCTTTCTATCCTCCGATGAACTGACTTTAACATATAATAACTGTTTGGAAGTCACCAATATTGAAAACGCTTCATCCGCTCATCCCAGTGATGAGGATTTATTTGAAGTGAATATCGATGAAATCAACCCTGTCCTCTGTGTCACAGAGACACAAAGCACTCCAGAACCCAAGTCTCCAGTTAAAAGACCATCTGAGCCAACAACGCCTCCTATTACACCAGCTAAAAAACCTTTGACTAAGAAGAGTGCTGTAAAAATAATACAAAAATGACTTTGTATTGAAATGCACAACTAAGATGGTTGTGTGTGTGTGTGTATATATATTGAAATGATGGTATTGGTGTTTTTTTTTTTTTTTTTTTTTTTTTTTAATGAATGGCAAATATTGATTTAAGTCATGTTTTCTATTGAAATTAGGTTAATTTTGTCCATTATGTTCTGAAATGCTACTGATTGATTTTTATTTCATTTTTATGGCAAAGCTTTGTTAAATGTTGTTTAATGTATTTTTTTTTTTTATTAAAACAAATGTGTGTCAATTCTTGGAATATGTGACCTTTATTGCATGGGCTTATCTTACATTTGGAAAGTTGCGTGCATTCTTCTAGCCATTCTTAACTAGGCACTAAGTTTAGTTTCACAAACCATACTGGGAAAAGCAAGTAGTGTAACCATAAGTGTCATTGTGAATAACTAAAGAAACGGTTGGTATTCTGTTCTGTAAAGATTTAAATATGCAACAATGGTGCTTTAAAATCACTTCAAAGGCCCCCTCTAATTTGCTTACTTTATCCAATGTGCTAAATGGTATTTAAACTAAAAATAATCGTTATTTTTAATTCACATTTTTATCACCTCTCACAATATTGTTTCTAGGCAGCATAAAAAAAAAACTTAATTGTACAAGACATTATCAAAGATGACTGTCAAAGTAATGTACTTGTAGCAAAAATATAGGTTACAGTTGCATATGGCAGTTAACCCATGTAATTCCAATTTCTTTTCCCTGAGATAACATGTATGAATACATAAGGATATTAAACAATCTTTAACAATTACGTCAAAAATATATCTCAAAATCCATACAAAAAACTTGATTATTCGTCAGGTCACAATTGTGACCATTAGTAGAACAAAGGGAGGCTAGGTATATGGTGTTAATGGATTTATAAACTGACAAACTTCTACAGTTTAAAGACCAGGTTCAATAATTGTTTTAAGCTTTAGTTAATAGTGTTGTATTACATCAAAGACACACCATGCAAAATTTCCATTTGTCAAACAGTGACCCCTAGAGTCGCTGTGGAGTACTTGTATTTTTTCTGAATATTAACTTAATGACCTAATATCTAATATGCCCATGACAATTTAGAAACTGAAAATAGAACATAAAAATATGTATTAGATCTAATATAACAAAATTACAAGATTATAAAATGCATTGCGTGAATTCTTGTTTAAAGAGAAGTGTTTAATCTACAATTAAACTAGGAATGTTTGACAGAATAGTGAATATTATCAGGAAACCTGCTCCAGACTTTAGGACCCACATGCAAAAACAAAACATTCTCTCCTTTAGTGCAGTTCAATATTCTTAGTAGTACCAAAAGTCCAGAATTGTAAGATTCTTACAAGAACCTGTTAATCTTAATGTTGTAAAATAATATTTTATCGATCTATATACTGCATCTTGGACTAACTTTATTTGTTAAAGGTGCAGGACAACCACCTAACAGTGAATCACAATAATATCAACTAAACTCATTAAACGTAACATGCTGTCCATTTAAATACTAAATCTTCATTTTGAGTTGATTCTCATTTGAACTATGGAACTTCTACATCTATGGAAACACATGACTTTCCAGGGGCTCAATGAGTGACAGGCATATGACCCAGAGATTGTGGGTTCAAGTCCTTTGTCTTACAACTTTATAAAGTTGTGTCATTTCAATTTCTTTATCATCCTGAAACGCATTGTACTATTCTTTCTTCCTATTAAATACAACGTGTGTTTCATTTATATGCAAAGTCTTTATTTTGAGTTCATTCTCTTTTTTACTACTGAACCTCGGCAGCTGGATGATCTCATTTCTTTTGTGAGGTAAGAAGTTAATGAGTAAGAATACTTTGGTTATTAAAGTTTCTTTTAAAGTTTTGAAAGCAAAGTATTTTTAAGTACTTTTTGAACCCATGGAACCATTGAAGGCTTGGCCCCGTAAGGCTGCTTGCAGCTTTAATTAGGGGCCAAGCACCGAAGGTGCAGAGGCACCTATTGTATCTGTTGGTTTTCTTATTATTATTATTATTATTATTATTATTCTTCTTCTTCTTCTTCCGCAAATGGAAGTCTATGGCAGCCCTATGAACCGTACATAGGAAAATGATGAAATTTGGCACACTTGTAGTGATGGTAATGAATAGTAATTGGACCAATTTTTGACCCTATAGGACCAACTCTATAGCGCCACCACCAGTTCAAAAATTCAACATTGAAATGGTTATAACTTTTGAACCCTTTGATCTAGAGACATGAAACTTAGTACACCTGATTCCACTCATCATGCTGATCACAACCAATACCTTACATTAAGACCCCGCCCATTACAGTAGTGGCCATTTTGAAATGTACAGTATTCAGTTATTTCGCTACTCCTCCTTCAAATTTTGTCCAATTTTCTCCAAACATGCACTCAAATGATCTTCAGACTGAGCCGCATAAAAGTACTGTTCCCGATTTTTTTGTTATACTGGAAAAAAAAAGTTATAATGTCGCAAACTTAACGAGGTCCACCCAAAATTGGCTAAGAGGCTGTATCTCGGCCAAAGTTTGATCAATCGAAACGAAAATTGGTACACTTCATCGGAAGCATGTTCTGAGGTCCCATGCCAAAGTTGGGAATAGCGCCACCTACGGGTCATGAGATATGACAAATTGCTATTTTGGCCAATAACTTTTGAACAGTTTGTCAGAAATTCATAATTGTGGTATCTATGGATTCCTTGCGTCATGCCGAATCCGTGGATATCGATTTTGCCATGATGGGATGTACCACGTGTCCGCCATTTTGAATTTTGTCATAAATTGCAATATCTTTTAAACTATTTGACATATCAGCACACAATTTGGTAGGGATGACCGACACCATGTCCTAAATGGACATGAGAAGTTTGATCACAGCGCCACCTAGTGTTCCAGATATATCATTGTTTTTTGAAAAAACGCTTATAACATTTGAAAATATTGTTCAAATTTTGAGTTCTTTATGACATTATGTTCCTTGGTTTATGCCGATTTAGACGATATCTCATTTGTCATTTTCCAACAATGTGACTGGCCGCCATATTGGAGCGAATGTAAAACAGTTTTTTCGCTACTCCTCCTTTAAAATTTGTCCAAAATTGTCCAAAATTTGCTCAAATGATCTTCGGACCGAGCCGCATAAAAGTACTGTTCCCGATTTTTTTGCTATACTGTAATAAAAAAAGTTATGATGTCGCAAATTTAACAAGGTCGACCCAACATTGGTTCAGAGGCTGTAACTTGTGAACAGTTTGTCAAAAAATCATAAAATTGGTGTCTATCGATTCCTTGCATCATGTCAAATCCGACGATATCTATTTTGCCAGGATTGGATGTACCACGTTATAAGCTAAATTAGCATTAAGCTAGCTTAGCATGCTTATCTGGTTAACATGTCATGGAACTTTTTGTGAACTCATTCTCACACTGAAACCTCTACTCAGCAGGCTGGTGAACGTGCATGAGTGATTAGCTCAACGTGTTACACCACGGATCCTGATGTTCAGCGTCGTGGGTTCGCCACTCAGTGTGACATGTGCCCAGACCGCATGAGGTACTGTGGCAGGAAAAGATGCAGAAGTTGCATCTGTTCCAGGCATTGTGCATAAGAATGATCTCATCTGAAGCTGCCACACACAACATGCAGTGCTTTTACGTCCAATTCATTGTTGTTCTTCTTCCAGAAGGGTAGTCAATGGCAGCCCTATGAACCACAAGTTAGAAAATTGGCACACTTGTAGTGATGGTAATGAGTAGTAATCTGACCAATTTTGGATGATTTAATCTAAACTTTTTAAATACAAAATGTTCTCCATTTACTTCAAAATTCTTAATTTTGACTTGATTCTCTCTTGAAAATATTGAATTTCGGCAGCTGTGTGGATGCATGTCTGGCAATTGGCTCAACGAGATGAGTGACAGGCATCTAACCCATAGATAGTGGGTTCGAGTCCCGTGTGGGACAACTTTAAAATTGTGTATTATGAAATTAATTGATTATGAAACACTTGTAGTGAGTAGTCCAACGTGTGATCAGATGATCTTTGGACCGAGCTGCACAGAAATGATGAACAGGTTTTTGATAGTAGCCCCCATACCAAAGATCTTCCTCTCTGCAGTTGATCTAGCCTGTGTTTGTTGCCTTATCTTAGTTAGCTTAGCATACTAATTGGTTAGCATGCTAGCCAGATGCCATTCTTTCTAATGTGGCTCTTCAGTTATCAGGCTAAACCATAAGGCTTTAAGTGGTGGACAAGTTGCTTCTGTTCCAGGTGAAGGAGCTAGTAGAATAGAACACACAGATAATTTATTTAAAAATTCTTCATTTTGAGTTGCTTCTCACTTGAACTATGGATCTTCTGCATCTTGGCCAAAACACAACTTCCAAGTGGTGCAATGAGATGAGTGACAGATATCTGACCCAGAGATAGTGGGTTCAAGCCCCATGTGGGACAACTTTAATTTAAAAAAAAAATGTGTTAAGTTGTCATTTCAATTCCTTTATTATCCAGATAAGCATTGTTGTAATCTTTCTTTTGGGATTAGAAATGTGTTTTTGTTCATTCTATGTTGATTCTTACCTGAAGTCTTAAATATCCAGAAAGGTTTGTGAACAAATGAGCAGTCATTGACTTTCAACTATTCTAATTGCATTGTAAGCAGTTACATAAATTGGTTGTTTTCTTCCTATGTATAGTCGTATCCTCTTTTTTTTTTTGCCTCCATGTGTTAATTCTCAACTTCATATATGTGTTTGTGCATTGTGTGTAAAGTAGTGAACTGGAGAGCAGAAGGGTATGATAAGATGTTTGTGGTGGTCTAGGTAAACCTCTATTTTTTTAAATTGTGCTGCCTTTTTTACATTTCAAGTTAAATACATAAAGCTTCAAACAGAACACAAATGCCTATTCAATTGATCAACCACTGGCAACATTTTATTGCAAAGTATATAGTAAAGAATACTTTCAATTCCATACAAGAAATGGTTTGACCAACTCCACAATATTAACTGATCTGACATTAAACATTTGAATGTGTACATATGCATATCTTTTAATTATTTTAAGTCCCATAAACATTAGACTTACTTAGTGACTTGAATATCAGTTTTTCCTTCTCGTCATGTGGACAATAAATAAAAGTAATTTTATCATAATAGTAAACCATAAAATCACATTAAAATACATGAACATTTTTGTATTATCTAACATTAAGAATTGTTTTAAAAAATAAATTGTAATTGTAAATAGAAGTTAATTAGTTACTACATGAATGTTAAATTACAAATAGTTACTATTCTAACAGTACATTATTTGGATCAACATCAATTAGTTGAGGTATATTGCCAAAAAGACTAGTAAAAGCTAACCTAAAGAATTTACATAATGTATACAATTATTTATTCTCAAATAAGCAACAAAATATCATTACACATCAAACAATACACTATCATTATACACAGAGCTGCACTCCAGGTTTATTGCTGCTCCTGATGCTTTGAATATTTTCCCAAAACAATCAGAGTAAAGCTTAATTAAGTTCAAGAGGCTTCATTTCTCCATCCCTAAAAGGCATTATACAAGTAAATTTACCTTTCAATTATTTCCAGCAGACTTTCAGATCCATTTCTTGCCTCCACTAAACCAAGCTTCCCAATTCTAAAATGATTAACTCAGCAATTTGATGAATGTATTACTAATTCCTGCAATCACCCTAATTGAATCGTTTGTTAATTGCATACCAAGCATTGTCAATTTCTGTTCTAGTAGGCCTAATCTACTATAAATCACACCACTTGCAAACCTCTTTTTTCATGCAACAGCAAAAATGAACAAATATTTAAATAGACCAGAGACCAGTGAATCTGACAACTGCATTTATGTTTACATTCATGCAGTTTCCAGAGTGCAACTGTCTAGAACAAACTCAAAGTTTTTTAATGCAACTTTGCAAACAGGTCGCAGTGAATATCACCAAGCTGTCATCTTTGCGCACGAAAAACATCAAACTTGGACAACATTAGCATTAAATCGGACAGCGGTTAAACTGTCAAACATAACAAAAAAGCCAAGTAAGTGGTAGTCTAGCTATTTAATCCTGTTTTCTATCTGATAAACTTTCAGTAATCGTATTCCTTTCAAATTCATTGTACAAACAAGCCCATATCAATTCTCACTTTTTTCATTCTTTAGGCCTCAATAATTCTGAATATTTCATTCAGTGTGATCGGAGTACTGCTGTGGAAGTCGCAACATCTACATTTCCCCACAAACCACCAAAAGAGATAGAAAAACTCACTGTAGAAGAAGCAAAAACTCTGGGATCACGACAATTGGTAAGCTGTTTTTTTTTCAACCTTCTCACTGTGTAAATAGCCTACAGGGTTGTTTACTTGTTGTAGTAATGCTCTGGAGAGTAGTACAATCACATATATTAGCCCTCTGTAGATTGTGCAAAATCGTTTTTATGGGGAGAAAAACATTTTAAAGTAGCCTGACGTTCAAAAAAATGCTAAAATGTGAAAGATTTTTCAGATGCACAGGCAAAGATTACTCTGCTTCTCAGTTATCTTTGCTAGATGCTTTACAAACATGATTAATGCGTTTCAAATTGGTTAATGTGTGGAAAAGTTTGGCTATTTCCTCTTCTTATGACCACAACAGCAGTTGTATACATTTCCCTTGTAATCATGTTTATTGATGTATATTTTTGATTGTACATGTACGATTTTCTTTAAATTTTCAGATCACTAAAATATCTGCAACAGTATGCAAGCTAAACAACGCAACTACTGTAAAGGCCTGGGGTACAGACTGTGAGATCCAAGAATGTTCCTTGCAAGATCCATCTGGAGAAATTCAACTTACTCTTTGGGAAAACCAAGTTTCAAAACTGCAACTAGGTAACTCCTACACCTTTACCAATCTTAAAACTAGACTGTACAACAGCCTTAAGAGCCTCACAACAACCCTGAAAACAACCATGGAACCTATTGCACAGGACCAAGTTTTCCCACCTGGTCAAGGCCCTAAAATCAGTAAAGAACCCTCTCTACCTAATACAGTGGTGAAACAAAAGCCAATAGGGGTGCAAATAAACATTAAAAAACAATGTCCAAAATGCCACAAATCACAAGAACAATTCAACATCAAACAGCAATTTCACCGTTGCCCGACTTGCAAAATTCTACGGAACACAAAAAGCTATATAACAAAATGCAATGGAATAATTGAGATAAATCAAGACAGTCAAATAACTTCTCTTACGGTTTCGAACTCAACTTTGTCAAAATTCATAGCACCAGAACTTGAACTGTCAACTTGTGATTCACAAGATATAGAAGAACTCTTTCTATCCTCCGATGAACTGACTTTAACATATAATAACTGTTTGGAAGTCACCAATATTGAAAACGCTTCATCCGCTCATCCCAGTGATGAGGATTTATTTGAAGTGAATATCGATGAAATCAACCCTGTCCTCTGTGTCACAGAGACACAAAGCACTCCAGAACCCAAGTCTCCAGTTAAAAGACCATCTGAGCCAACAACGCCTCCTATTACACCAGCTAAAAAACCTTTGACTAAGAAGAGTGCTGTAAAAATAATACAAAAATGACTTTGTATTGAAATGCACAACTAAGATGGTTGTGTGTGTGTGTGTATATATATTGAAATGATGGTATTGGTGTTTTTTTTTTTGTTTTTTTTTTAATGAATGGCAAATATTGATTTAAGTCATGTTTTCTATTGAAATTAGGTTAATTTTGTCCATTATGTTCTGAAATGCTACTGATTGATTTTTATTTCATTTTTATGGCAAAGCTTTGTTAAATGTTGTTTAATGTGTTTTTTTTTTTATTAAAACAAATGTGTGTCAATTCTTGGAATATGTGACCTTTATTGCATGGGCTTATCTTGCATTTGGAAAGTTGCGTGCATTCTTCTAGCCATTCTTAACTAGGCACTAAGTTTAGTTTCACAAACCATACTGGGAAAAGCAAGTAGTGTAACCATAAGTGTCATTGTGAATAACTAAAGAAACGGTTGGTATTCTGTTCTGTAAAGATTTAAATATGCAACAATGGTGCTTTAAAATCACTTCAAAGGCCCCCTCTAATTTGCTTACTTTATCCAATGTGCTAAATGGTATTTAAACTAAAAATAATCGTTATTTTTAATTCACATTTTTATCACCTCTCACAATATTGTTTCTAGGCAGCATAAAAAAAAAAACTTAATTGTACAAGACATTATCAAAGATGACTGTCAAAGTAATGTACTTGTAGCAAAAATATAGGTTACAGTTGCATATGGCAGTTAACCCATGTAATTCCAATTTCTTTTCCCTGAGATAACATGTATGAATACATAAGGATATTAAACAATCTTTAACAATTACGTCAAAAATATATATCAAAATCCATACAAAAAACTTGATTATTCGTCAGGTCACAATTGTGACCATTAGTAGAACAAAGGGAGGCTAGGTATATGGTGTTAATGGATTTATAAACTGACAAACTTCTACAGTTTAAAGACCAGGTTCAATAATTGTTTTAAGCTTTAGTTAATAGTGTTGTATTACATCAAAGACACACCATGCAAAATTTCCATTTGTCAAACAGTGACCCCTAGAGTCGCTGTGGAGTACTTGTATTTTTTCTGAATATTAACTTAATGACCTAATATCTAATATGCCCATGACAATTTAGAAACTGAAAATAGAACATAAAAATATGTATTAGATCTAATATAACAAAATTACAAGATTATAAAATGCATTGCGTGAATTCTTGTTTAAAGAGAAGTGTTTAATCTACAATTAAACTAGGAATGTTTGACAGAATAGTGAATATTATCAGGAAACCTGCTCCAGACTTTAGGACCCACATGCAAAAACAAAACATTCTCTCCTTTAGTGCAGTTCAATATTCTTAGTAGTACCAAAAGTCCAGAATTGTAAGATTCTTACAAGAACCTGTTAATCTTAATGTTGTAAAATAATATTTTATCGATCTATATACTGCATCTTGGACTAACTTTATTTGTTAAAGGTGCAGGACAACCACCTAACAGTGAATCACAATAATATCAACTAAACTCATTAAACGTAACATGCTGTCCATTTAAATACTAAATCTTCATTTTGAGTTGATTCTCATTTGAACTATGGAACTTCTACATCTATGGAAACACATGACTTTCCAGGGGCTCAATGAGTGACAGGCATATGACCCAGAGATTGTGGGTTCAAGTCCTTTGTCTTACAACTTTATAAAGTTGTGTCATTTCAATTTCTTTATCATCCTGAAACGCATTGTACTATTCTTTCTTCCTATTAAATACAACGTGTGTTTCATTTATATGCAAAGTCTTTATTTTGAGTTCATTCTCTTTTTTACTACTGAACCTCGGCAGCTGGATGATCTCATTTCTTTTGTGAGGTAAGAAGTTAATGAGTAAGAATACTTTGGTTATTAAAGTTTCTTTTAAAGTTTTGAAAGCAAAGTATTTTTAAGTACTTTTTGAACCCATGGAACCATTGAAGGCTTGGCCCCGTAAGGCTGCTTGCAGCTTTAATTATTATTATTATTCTTCTTCCGCAAATGGAAGTCTATGGCAGCCCTATGAACCGTACATAGGAAAATGATGAAATTTGGCACACTTGTAGTGATGCTAATGAATAGTAATTGGACCAATTTTTGACCCTCTAGGACCAACTCTATAGCGCCACCACCAGTTCAAAATTGTAACATTGAAATGGTTATAACTTTTGAACCCTTTGATCTAGAGACATGAAACTTGGTACACCTGATTCCTCTCATCATGTTGATCACAACCAATACCTTACATTAAGACCCCGCCCATTACAGTAGTGGCCATTTTGAAATGTACAGTATTCAGTTATTTCGCTACTCCTCCTTCAAATTTTGTCCAATTTTCTCCAAACATGCACTCAAATGATCTTCAGACTGAGCCGCATAAAAGTACTGTTCCCGATTTTTTTGTTATACTGGAAAAAAAAAGTTATAATGTCGCAAACTTAACAAGGTCCACCCAAAATTGGCTAAGAGGCTGTATCTCGGCCAAAGTTTGATCAATCAAAACGAAAATTGGTACACTTCATCGGAAGCATGTTCTGAGGTCCCATGCCAAAGTTGGGAATAGCGCCACCTACGGGTCATGAGATATGACAAATTGCTATTTTGGCCAATAACTTTTCAACAGTTTGTCAGAAATTCATAATTGTGGTATCTATGGATTCCTTGCGTCATGCCGAATCCGTGGATATCGATTTTGCCATGATGGGATGTACCACGTGTCCGCCATTTTGAATTTTGTCATAAATTGCAATATCTTTTAAACTATTTGACATATCAGCACACAATTTGGTAAGGATGACCGACACCATGTCCTAAAGCGACATGAGAAGTTTGATCACAGCGCCACCTAGTGTTCCAGATATATCATTGTTTTTTGAAAAAACGCTTATAACATTTGAAAATATTGTTCAAATTTTGAGTTCTTTATGACATTATGTTCCTTGGTTTATGCCGATTTAGACGATATCTCATTTGTCATTTTCCAACAATGTGACTGGCCGCCATATTGGAGCGAATGTAAAACAGTTTTTTCGCTACTCCTCCTTCAAAATTTGTCCAAAATTGTCCAAAATTTGCTCAAATGATCTTCGGACCGAGCCGCATAAAAGTACTGTTCCCGATTTTTTTGCTATACTGTAATAAAAAAGTTATGATGTCACAAATTTAACAAGGTCAACCCAAAATTGGCTAAGAGGCTGTAACTTGTGAACAGTTTGTCACAAAATCATAAAATTGGTGTCTATCGATTCCTTGCATCATGTCGAATCCGATGATATCTATTTTGCCAGGATTGGATGGACCACGTCATAAGCTAAATTAGCAATAAGCTAGCTTAGCATGCTTATGGAACTTTTTTGTGAACTCATTCTCACACTGAACCCTCTCCTCTGCTGTTTTGAAATTCATGTCTTCTGAGTGGCGCAATCAGCTAAACCATGCATTTCGAATCCCGAACCATTCTGGTCGTGGGTTCGAGTCCCATGTGGGACGACTTTAAAATTCTGTATAAAGTTGTCATTTCAATTCCTTCCGGCTCTGCTCTGCTGTTGGTGCTTAAATGCTCGCTGTGCTTCATTTACATGTATATTCAATTTGTGCTGTTTTTGTTCTTGCGGCTCTGCACTGCTATTGGTGCTTAAATGCTTGATGCGCTGCTGTACTTGCAGTACTTGCTGTACTTGCTGTGCTTGCTGTACTTGCAGTTTGCTGTACTTGCAGTTTGCAGTACTTGTTCTGCTTGCGGTGCCAAGCCTTTCAACTTTGCTGTACTTGTTCTAATTGCGGTGCCAAGCCTTTTAACTTTGCTGTAATTGTTCTAATTGCGGTGCCTTGCAGGGCTTGGCCCCGTGTTGCTGCTTGCAGCTATATTTAGGGGCCAAGCACCGAAGGTGCAGAGGCACCTATTGTATCTGTTAGTTTTCTTATTATTATTCTTCTTCTTCTTCTTCCGCAAATGGAAGTCTATGGCAGCCCTATGAACCGTACATAGGAAAATGATGAAATTTGGCACACTTGTAGTGATGCTAATGAATAGTAATTGGACCAATTTTTGACCCTCTAGGACCAACTCTATAGCGCCACCATCAGTTCAAAAATTCAACATTGAAATGGTTATAACTTTTGAACCCTTTGATCTAGAGACATGAAACTTAGTACACCTGATTCCACTCATCATGCTGATCACAACCAATACCTTACATTAAGACCCCGCCCATTACAGTAGTGGCCATTTTGAAATGTACAGTATTCAGTTATTTCGCTACTCCTCCTTCAAATTTTCTCCAATTTTCTCCAAACATGCACTCAAATGATCTTCAGACTGAGCCGCATAAAAGTACTGTTCCCGATTTTTTTGTTATACTGGAAAAAAAAAGTTATAATGTCGCAAACTTAACGAGGTCCACCCAAAATTGGTTAAGAGGCTGTATCTCGGCCAAAGTTTGATCAATCGAAACGAAAATTGGTACACTTCATCGGAAGTATGTTCTGAGGTCCCATGCCAAAGTTGGGAACAGCGCCACCTACGGGTCATGAGATATGACAAATTGCTATTTTGGCCAATAACTTTTGAACAGTTTGTCAGAAAATCATAATTGTGGTATCTATGGATTCCTTGCATCACGCCGAATCCGTGGATATCGATTTTGCCATGATGGGATGTACCACGTGTCCGCCATTTTGAATTTTGTCATAAATTGCAATATCTTTTAAACTATTTGACATATCAGCACACAATTTGGTAGGGATGGCCGACACCATGTCCTAAAGCGACATGAGAAGTTTGATCACAGCGCCACCTAGTGTTCCAGATATATCATTGTTTTTTGAAAAAACGCTTATAACATTTGAAACTATTGTTCAAATTTTGAGTTCTTTATGACATTATGTTCCTTGGTTTATGCCGATTTAGACGATATCTCATTTGTCATTTTCCAACAATGTGACTGGCCGCCATATTGGAGCGAATGTAAAACAGTTTTTTCGCTACTCCTCCTTCAAAATTTGTCCAAAATTGTCCAAAATTTGCTCAAATGATCTTCGGACCGAGCCGCATAAAAGTACTGTTCCCGATTTTTTTGCTATACTGTAATAAAAAAGTTATGATGTCACAAATTTAACAAGGTCAACCCAAAATTGGCTAAGAGGCTGTAACTTGTGAACAGTTTGTCACAAAATCATAAAATTGGTGTCTATCGATTCCTTGCATCATGTCGAATCCGATGATATCTATTTTGCCAGGATTGGATGTACCACATCATAAGCTAAATTAGCATTAAGCTAGCTTAGCATGCTAATCTGGTTAACATGTCACTCATTCTCACACTGAACCCTCTCCTCTGCTGTTTTGAAATTCACGTCCTCTGAGTGGCGCAATCAGCTAAACCATGCATCTCGAATCCCGAACCATTCTGGTCGTGGGTTCGAGTCCCATTTGGGACGACTTTAAAATTGTGTATAAAGTTGTCATTTCAATTCCTTCCGGTTCTGCTCTGCTGTTGGTGCTTAAATGCTAGCTGTGCTTCATTTACATGTATATTCAATTTGTGCTGTTTTTGTTCTTGCGGCTCTGCACTGCTATTGGTGCTTAAATGCTTGATGCGCTGCTGTACTTGCAGTACTTGCTGTACTTGCTGTGCTTGCTGTACTTGCTGTACTTGTTGTACTTGCTGTACTTGCTGTACTTGCTGTGCTTGCTGTACTTGCTGTGCTTGCTGTACTTGCAGCTTGCTGTACTTGCAGTTTGCAGTACTTGTTCTGCTTGAGGTGCCAAGCCTTTCAACTTTGCTGTACTTGTTCTAATTGCGGTGCCAAGCCTTTGAACTTTGCTGTACTTGTTCTAATTGCGGTGCCAAGCCTTTGAACTTTGCTGTAATTGTTCTAATTGCGGTGCCTTGCAGGGCTTGGCCCCGTGTTGCTGCTTGCAGCTATATTCTTATTATTATTCTTCTTCTTCTTCTTCCGCAAATGGAAGTCTATGGCAGCCCTATGAACCGTACATAGGAAAATGATGAAATTTGGCACACTTGTAGTGATGCTAATGAATAGTAATTGGACCAATTTTTGACCCTCTAGGACCAACTCTATAGCGCCACCACCAGTTCAAAAATTCAACATTGAAATGGTTATAACTTTTGAACCCTTTGATCTAGAGACATGAAACTTAGTACACCTGATTCCACTCATCATGCTGATCACAACCAATACCTTACATTAAGACCCCGCCCATTACAGTAGTGGCCATTTTGAAATGTACAGTATTCAGTTATTTCGCTACTCCTCCTTCAAATTTTGTCCAATTTTCTCCAAACATGCACTCAAATGATCTTCAGACTGAGCCGCATAAAAGTACTGTTCCCGATTTTTTTGTTATACTGGAAAAAAAAAGTTATAATGTCGCAAACTTAACAAGGTCCACCCAAAATTGGCTAAGAGGCTGTATCTCGGCCAAAGTTTGATCAATCGAAACGAAAATTGGTACACTTCATCGGAAGCATGTTCTGAGGTCCCATGCCAAAGTTGGGAATAGCGCCACCTACGGGTCATGAGATATGACAAATTGCTATTTTGGCCAATTACTTTTGAACAGTTTGTCAGAAATTCATAATTGTGGTATCTATGGATTCCTTGCATCATGCCGAATCCGTGGATATCAATTTTGCCATGATGGGATGTACCCCGTGTCCGCCATTTTGAATTTTGTCATAATTTGCAATATCTTTTAAACTATTTGAAATTTCCTCACCACATTTGGTATGGATCATCATTAGCATGGCCCGAAGGTACATGAGAAGTTTGATCACAGCGCCACCTAGTGTTCCAGAGATATCATTGTTTTTTGAAAAAACGCTTATAACTTTTGCTATCATTGCTTGAAATTTGATTTATTTATGTCAATATATTCCTTGGCTTATGCCGATTTCAACGATATCTAATATGCTATTTTCCAACAATGTGACTGGCCGCCATATTGGAGCGAATGTAAAACAGTTTTTTCGCTACTCCTCCTTCAAAATTTGTCCAAAATTGTCCAAAATTTGCTCAAATGATCTTCGGACCGAGCCGCACAGAAGTACTGTTCCCGATTTTTTTGCTATACTGGAAAAAAAAAAGTTATGATGTCGCAAATGTAACAAGTTCGACCCAACATTGGTTCAGAGGCTGTAACTTGTGAACAGTTTGTCACAAAATCATAAAATTGGTGTCTATCGATTCCTTGCATGATGTCGAATCCGATGATATCTTTTTTGCCAGGATTGGATGTACCACGTCATAAGCTAAATTAGCATTAAGCTAGCTTAGCATGCTAATCTGGTTAACATGTCATGGAACTTTTTTGTGAACTCATTCTCACACTGAACCCTCTCCTCTGCTGTCTTGAAATTCACGTCCTCTGAGTGGCGCAATCAGCTAAACCATGCATCTCGAATCCCGAACCATTCTGGTCGTGGGTTCGAGTCCCATATGGGATGACTATAAAGTTGTCATTTCAATTCCTTCCAGCTCTGCTCTGCTGTTGGTGCTTAAATGCTCGCTGTGCTTCATTTACATGTATATTCAATTTGTGCTGTTTTTGTTCTTGCGGCTCTGCACTGCTATTGGTGCTTAAATGCTTGATGCGCTGCTGTACTTGCAGTACTTGCTGTACTTGCTGTGCTTGCTGTACTTGCTGTACTTGTACTTGCTGTACTTGCTGTGCTTGCTGTACTTGCTGTACTTGCAGCTTGCTGTACTTGCAGTTTGCAGTACTTGTTCTGCTTGCGGTGCCAAGCCTTTGAACTTTGCTGTACTTGTTCTAATTGTGGTGCCAAGCCTTTGAACTTTGCTGTAATTGTTCTAATTGCGGTGCCTTGCAGGGCTTGGCCCCGTGTTGCTGCTTGCAGCTATATTTATTATTATTATTCTTCTTCCGCAAATGGAAGTCTATGGCAGCCCTATGAACCGTACATAGGAAAATGATGAAATTTGGCACACTTGTAGTGATGCTAATGAATAGTAATTGGACCAATTTTTGACCCTCTAGGACCAACTCTATAGCGCCACCACCAGTTCAAAAATTCAACATTGAAATGGTTATAACTTTTGAACCCTTTGATCTAGAGACATGAAACTTGGTACACCTGATTCCACTCTTCATGCTGATCACAACCAATACCTTACATTAAGACCCCGCCCATTACAGTAGTGGCCATTTTGAAATGTACAGTATTCCGTTTTTTCGCTACTCCTCCATCAAATTTTGTCCAATTTTCTCCAAACATGGGCTCAAATGATCGTCAGACTGAGCCGCATAAAAGTACTGTTCCCGATTTTTTTGTTATACTGGAAAAAAAAAGTTATAATGTCGCAAACTTAACGAGGTCCACCCAAAATTGGCTAAGAGGCTGTATCTCGGCCAAAGTTTGATCAATCGAAACGAAAATTGGTACACTTCATCGGAAGCATGTTCTGAGGTCTCATGCCAAAGTTGGGAATAGCGCCACCTACGGGTCATGAGATATGACAAATTGCTATTTTGGCCAATAACTTTTGAACAGTTTGTCAGAAAATCATAATTGTGGTATCTATGGATTCCTTGCATCATGCCGAATCCGTGGATATCGATTTTGCCATGATGGGATGTACCACGTGTCCGCCATTTTGAATTTTGTCATAAATTGCAATATCTTTTAAACTATTTGACATATCAGCACACAATTTGGTAGGGATGACCGACACCATGTCCTAAAGCGACATGAGAAGTTTGATCACAGCGCCACCTAGTGTTCCAGATATATCATTGTTTTTTGAAAAAACGCTTATAACATTTGAAAATATTGTTCAAATTTTGAGTTCTTTATGACATTATGTTCCTTGGTTTATGCCGATTTAGACGATATCTCATTTGTCATTTTCCAACAATGTGACTGGCCGCCATATTGGAGCGAATGTAAAACAGTTTTTTCGCTACTCCTCCTTCAAAATTTGTCCAAAATTGTCCAAAATTTGCTCAAATGATCTTCGGACCGAGCCGCATAAAAGTACTGTTCCCGATTTTTTTGCTATACTGTAATAAAAAAGTTATGATGTCACAAATGTAACAAGGTCAACCCAAAATTGGCTAAGAGGCTGTAACTTGTGAACAGTTTGTCACAAAATCATAAAATTGGTGTCTATCGATTCCTTGCATCATGTCGAATCCGATGATATCTATTTTGCCAGGATTGGATGTACCACGTCATAAGCTAAATTAGCATTAAGCTAGCTTAGCATGCTAATCTGGTTAACATGTCACTCATTCTCACACTGAACCCTCTCCTCTGCCGTTTTGAAATTCACGTCCTCTGAGTGGCGCAATCAGCTAAACCATGCATCTCGAATCCCGAACCATTCTGGTCGTGGGTTCGAGTCCCATGTGGGACGACTTTAAAATTGTTTATAAAGTTGTCATTTCAATTCCTTCCGGCTCTGCTCTGCTGTTGGTGCTTAAATGCTAGCTGTGCTTCATTTACATGTATATTCAATTTGTGCTGTTTTTGTTCTTGCGGCTCTGCAGTGCTATTGGTGCTTAAATGCTTGATGCGCTGCTGTACTTGCAGTACTTGCTGTGCTTGCAGTACTTGCTGTACTTGCTGTGTTTGCAGTACTTGCTGTACTTGCTGTGTTTGCTGTACTTGCAGTACTTGCTGTACTTGCAGCTTGCTGTACTTGCAGTTTGCAGTACTTGTTCTGCTTGCGGTGCCAAGCCTTTGAACTTTGCTGTACTTGTTCTAAATTGCGGTGCCAAGCCTTTGAAATTTGCTGTACTTGTTCTAATTGTGGTGCCAAGCCTTTTAACTTTGCTTTAATTGTTCTAATTGCGGTGCCAAGCCTTTGAACTTTGCTGTAATTGTTCTAATTGCGGTGCCTTGCAGGGCTTGGCCCCGTGTTGCTGCTTGCAGCTATATTTAGGGGCCAAGCCCCGAAGGGGCTAAGGCACCTATTGTATCTGTTAGTTTTCTTATTATTAGGGGCCAAGCACCGAAGGTGCAGAGGCACCTATTGTATCTGTTGGTTTTCTTATTATTATTATTATTATTCCGTGAATGGGAGTCTATGGCAGCCCTATGAACCGTACATAGGAAAATGATGAAATTTGGCACACTTGTAGTGATGCTAATGAATAGTAATTGGACCAATTTTTGACCCTCTAGGACCAACTCTATAGCGCCACCACCAGTTCAAAAATTCAACATTGAAATGGTTATAACTTTTGAACCCTTTGATCTAGAGACATGAAACTTAGTACACCTGATTCCACTCATCATGCTGATCACAACCAATACCTTACATTAAGACCCCGCCCATTACAGTAGTGGCCATTTTGAAATGTACAGTATTCAGTTATTTCGCTACTCCTCCTTCAAATTTTGTCCAATTTTCTCCAAACATGCACTCAAATGATCTTCAGACTGAGCCGCATAAAAGTACTGTTCCCGATTTTTTTGTTATACTGGAAAAAAAAAAGTTATAATGTCGCAAACTTAACGAGGTCCACCCAAAATTGGCTAAGAGGCTGTATCTCGGCCAAAGTTTGATCAATCGAAACGAAAATTGGTACTCTTCATCGGAAGCATGTTCTGAGGTCCCATGCCAAAGTTGGGAATAGCGCCACCTACGGGTCATGAGATATGACAAATTGCTATTTTGGCCAATAACTTTTGAACAGTTTGTCAGAAATTCATAATTGTGGTATTTTGCCATGATGGGATGTACCACGTGTCCGCCATTTTGAATTTTGTCATAAATTGCAATATCTTTTAAACTATTTGACATATCAGCACACAATTTGGTAGGGATGACCGACACCATGTCCTAAAGCGACATGAGAAGTTTGATCACAGCGCCACCTAGTGTTCCAGATATATCATTGTTTTTTGAAAAAACGCTTATAACATTTGAAAATATTGTTCAAATTTTGAGTTCTTTATGACATTATGTTCCTTGGTTTATGCCGATTTAGACGATATCTCATTTGTCATTTTCCAACAATGTGACTGGCCGCCATATTGGAGCGAATGTAAAACAGTTTTTTCGCTACTCCTCCTTCAAAATTTGTCCAAAATTGTCCAAAATTTGCTCAAATGATCTTCGGACCGAGCCGCATAAAAGTACTGTTCCCGATTTTTTTGCTATACTGTAATAAAAAAGTTATGATGTCACAAATTTAACAAGGTCAACCCAAAATTGGCTAAGAGGCTGTAACTTGTGAACAGTTTGTCACAAAATCATAAAATTGGTGTCTATCGATTCCTTGCATCATGTCGAATCCGACGATATCTATTTTGCCAGGATTGGATGTACCACGTTATAAGCTAAATTAGCATTAAGCTAGCTTAGCATGCTTATCTGGTTAACATGTCATGGAACTTTTTGTGAACTCATTCTCACACTGAAACCTCTACTCAGCAGGCTGGTGAACGTGCATGAGTGATTAGCTCAACGTGTTACACCACGGATCCCGATGTTCAGCGTCGTGGGTTCGCCACTCAGTGTGACATGTGCCCAGACCGCATGAGGTACTGTGGCAGGAAAAGATGCAGAAGTTGCATCTGTTCCAGGCATTGTGCATAAGAATGATCTCATCTGAAGCTGCCACACACAACATGCAGTGCTTTTACGTCCAATTCATTGTTGTTCTTCTTCCAGAAGGGTAGTCAATGGCAGCCCTATGAACCACAAGTTAGAAAATTGGCACACTTGTAGTGATGGTAATGAGTAGTAATCTGACCAATTTTGGATGATTTAATCTAAACTTTTTAAATACAAAATGTTCTCCATTTACTTCAAAATTCTTAATTTTGACTTGATTCTCTCTTGAAAATATTGAATTTCGGCAGCTGTGTAGATGCATGTCTGGCAAGTGGCTCAACGAGATGAGTGACAGGCATCTAACCCATAGATAGTGGGTTCGAGTCCCGTGTGGGACAACTTTAAAATTGTGTATTATGAAATTAATTGATTATGAAACACTTGTAGTGAGTAGTCCAACGTGTGATCAGATGATCTTTGGACCGAGCTGCACAGAAATGATGAACAGGTTTTTGATAGTAGCCCCCATACCAAAGATCTTCCTCTCTGCAGTTGACCTAGCCTGTGTTTGTTGCCTTATCTTAGTTAGCTTAGCATACTAATTGGTTAGCATGCTAGCCAGATGCCATTCTTTCTAATGTGGCTCTTCAGTTATCAGGCTAAACCATAAGGCTTTAAGTGGTGGACAAGTTGCTTCTGTTCCAGGTGAAGGAGCTAGTAGAATAGAACACACAGATAATTTATTTAAAAATTCTTCATTTTGAGTTGCTTCTCACTTGAACTATGGATCTTCTGCATCTTGGCCAAAACACAACTTCCAAGTGGTGCAATGAGATGAGTGACAGATATCTGACCCAGAGATAGTGGGTTCAAGCCCCATGTGGGACAACTTTAATTTAAAAAAAAAAATGTGTTAAGTTGTCATTTCAATTCCTTTATTATCCAGATAAGCATTGTTGTAATCTTTCTTTTGGGATTAGAAATGTGTTTTTGTTCATTCTATGTTGATTCTTACCTGAAGTCTTAAATATCCAGAAAGGTTTGTGAACAAATGAGCAGTCATTGACTTTCAACTATTCTAATTGCATTGTAAGCAGTTACATAAATTGGTTGTTTTCTTCCTATGTATAGTCGTATCCTCTTTTTTTTTTTGCCTCCATGTGTTAATTCTCAACTTCATATATGTGTTTGTGCATTGTGTGTAAAGTAGTGAACTGGAGAGCAGAAGGGTATGATAAGATGTTTGTGGTGGTCTAGGTAAACCTCTATTTTTTTAAATTGTGCTGCCTTTTTTACATTTCAAGTTAAATACATAAAGCTTCAAACAGAACACAAATGCCTATTCAATTGATCAACCACTGGCAACATTTTATTGCAAAGTATATAGTAAAGAATACTTTCAATTCCATACAAGAAATGGTTTGACCAACTCCACAATATTAACTGATCTGACATTAAACATTTGAATGTGTACATATGCATATCTTTTAATTATTTTAAGTCCCATAAACATTAGACTTACTTAGTGACTTGAATATCAGTTTTTCCTTCTCGTCATGTGGACAATAAATAAAAGTAATTTTATCATAATAGTAAACCATAAAATCACATTAAAATACATGAACATTTTTGTATTATCTAACATTAAGAATTGTTTTAAAAAATAAATTGTAATTGTAAATAGAAGTTAATTAGTTACTACATGAATGTTAAATTACAAATAGTTACTATTCTAACAGTACATTATTTGGATCAACATCAATTAGTTGAGGTATATTGCCAAAAAGACTAGTAAAAGCTAACCTAAAGAATTTACATAATGTATACAATTATTTATTCTCAAATAAGCAACAAAATATCATTACACATCAAACAATACACTATCATTATACACAGAGCTGCACTCCAGGTTTATTGCTGCTCCTGATGCTTTGAATATTTTCCCAAAACAATCAGAGTAAAGCTTAATTAAGTTCAAGAGGCTTCATTTCTCCATCCCTAAAAGGCATTATACAAGTAAATTTACCTTTCAATTATTTCCAGCAGACTTTCAGATCCATTTCTTGCCTCCACTAAACCAAGCTTCCCAATTCTAAAATGATTAACTCAGCAATTTGATGAATGTATTACTAATTCCTGCAATCACCCTAATTGAATCGTTTGTTAATTGCATACCAAGCATTGTCAATTTCTGTTCTAGTAGGCCTAATCTACTATAAATCACACCACTTGCAAACCTCTTTTTTCATGCAACAGCAAAAATGAACAAATATTTAAATAGACCAGAGACCAGTGAATCTGACAACTGCATTTATGTTTACATTCATGCAGTTTCCAGAGTGCAACTGTCTAGAACAAACTCAAAGTTTTTTAATGCAACTTTGCAAACAGGTCGCAGTGAATATCACCAAGCTGTCATCTTTGCGCACGAAAAACATCAAACTTGGACAACATTAGCATTAAATCGGACAGCGGTTAAACTGTCAAACATAACAAAAAAGCCAAGTAAGTGGTAGTCTAGCTATTTAATCCTGTTTTCTATCTGATAAACTTTCAGTAATCGTATTCCTTTCAAATTCATTGTACAAACAAGCCCATATCAATTCTCACTTTTTTCATTCTTTAGGCCTCAATAATTCTGAATATTTCATTCAGTGTGATCGGAGTACTGCTGTGGAAGTCGCAACATCTACATTTCCCCACAAACCACCAAAAGAGATAGAAAAACTCACTGTAGAAGAAGCAAAAACTCTGGGATCACGACAATTGGTAAGCTGTTTTTTTTTCAACCTTCTCACTGTGTAAATAGCCTACAGGGTTGTTTACTTGTTGTAGTAATGCTCTGGAGAGTAGTACAATCACATATATTAGCCCTCTGTAGATTGTGCAAAATCGTTTTTATGGGGAGAAAAACATTTTAAAGTAGCCTGACGTTCAAAAAAATGCTAAAATGTGAAAGATTTTTCAGATGCACAGGCAAAGATTACTCTGCTTCTCAGTTATCTTTGCTAGATGCTTTACAAACATGATTAATGCGTTTCAAATTGGTTAATGTGTGGAAAAGTTTGGCTATTTCCTCTTCTTATGACCACAACAGCAGTTGTATACATTTCCCTTGTAATCATGTTTATTGATGTATATTTTTGATTGTACATGTACGATTTTCTTTAAATTTTCAGATCACTAAAATATCTGCAACAGTATGCAAGCTAAACAACGCAACTACTGTAAAGGCCTGGGGTACAGACTGTGAGATCCAAGAATGTTCCTTGCAAGATCCATCTGGAGAAATTCAACTTACTCTTTGGGAAAACCAAGTTTCAAAACTGCAACTAGGTAACTCCTACACCTTTACCAATCTTAAAACTAGACTGTACAACAGCCTTAAGAGCCTCACAACAACCCTGAAAACAACCATGGAACCTATTGCACAGGACCAAGTTTTCCCACCTGGTCAAGGCCCTAAAATCAGTAAAGAACCCTCTCTACCTAATACAGTGGTGAAACAAAAGCCAATAGGGGTGCAAATAAACATTAAAAAACAATGTCCAAAATGCCACAAATCACAAGAACAATTCAACATCAAACAGCAATTTCACCGTTGCCCGACTTGCAAAATTCTACGGAACACAAAAAGCTATATAACAAAATGCAATGGAATAATTGAGATAAATCAAGACAGTCAAATAACTTCTCTTACGGTTTCGAACTCAACTTTGTCAAAATTCATAGCACCAGAACTTGAACTGTCAACTTGTGATTCACAAGATATAGAAGAACTCTTTCTATCCTCCGATGAACTGACTTTAACATATAATAACTGTTTGGAAGTCACCAATATTGAAAACGCTTCATCCGCTCATCCCAGTGATGAGGATTTATTTGAAGTGAATATCGATGAAATCAACCCTGTCCTCTGTGTCACAGAGACACAAAGCACTCCAGAACCCAAGTCTCCAGTTAAAAGACCATCTGAGCCAACAACGCCTCCTATTACACCAGCTAAAAAACCTTTGACTAAGAAGAGTGCTGTAAAAATAATACAAAAATGACTTTGTATTGAAATGCACAACTAAGATGGTTGTGTGTGTGTGTGTGTATATATATTGAAATGATGGTATTGGTGTTTTTTTTTTTTGTTTTTTTTTTAATGAATGGCAAATATTGATTTAAGTCATGTTTTCTATTGAAATTAGGTTAATTTTGTCTATTATGTTCTGAAATGCTACTGATTGATTTTTATTTCATTTTTATGGCAAAGCTTTGTTAAATGTTGTTTAATGTGTTTTTTTTTTATTAAAACAAATGTGTGTCAATTCTTGGAATATGTGACCTTTATTGCATGGGCTTATCTTGCATTTGGAAAGTTGCGTGCATTCTTCTAGCCATTCTTAACTAGGCACTAAGTTTAGTTTCACAAACCATACTGGGAAAAGCAAGTAGTGTAACCATAAGTGTCATTGTGAATAACTAAAGAAACGGTTGGTATTCTGTTCTGTAAAGATTTAAATATGCAACAATGGTGCTTTAAAATCACTTCAAAGGCCCCCTATAATTTGCTTACTTTATCCAATGTGCTAAATGGTATTTAAACTAAAAATAATCGTTATTTTTAATTCACATTTTTATCACCTCTCACAATATTGTTTCTAGGCAGCATAAAAAAAAAAACTTAATTGTACAAGACATTATCAAAGATGACTGTCAAAGTAATGTACTTGTAGCAAAAATATAGGTTACAGTTGCATATGGCAGTTAACCCATGTAATTCCAATTTCTTTTCCCTGAGATAACATGTATGAATACATAAGGATATTAAACAATCTTTAACAATTACGTCAAAAATATATATCAAAATCCATACAAAAAACTTGATTATTCGTCAGGTCACAATTGTGACCATTAGTAGAACAAAGGGAGGCTAGGTATATGGTGTTAATGGATTTATAAACTGACAAACTTCTACAGTTTAAAGACCAGGTTCAATAATTGTTTTAAGCTTTAGTTAATAGTGTTGTATTACATCAAAGACACACCATGCAAAATTTCCATTTGTCAAACAGTGACCCCTAGAGTCGCTGTGGAGTACTTGTATTTTTTCTGAATATTAACTTAATGACCTAATATCTAATATGCCCATGACAATTTAGAAACTGAAAATAGAACATAAAAATATGTATTAGATCTAATATAACAAAATTACAAGATTATAAAATGCATTGCGTGAATTCTTGTTTAAAGAGAAGTGTTTAATCTACAATTAAACTAGGAATGTTTGACAGAATAGTGAATATTATCAGGAAACCTGCTCCAGACTTTAGGACCCACATGCAAAAACAAAACATTCTCTCCTTTAGTGCAGTTCAATATTCTTAGTAGTACCAAAAGTCCAGAATTGTAAGATTCTTACAAGAACCTGTTAATCTTAATGTTGTAAAATAATATTTTATCGATCTATATACTGCATCTTGGACTAACTTTATTTGTTAAAGGTGCAGGACAACCACCTAACAGTGAATCACAATAATATCAACTAAACTCATTAAACGTAACATGCTGTCCATTTAAATACTAAATCTTCATTTTGAGTTGATTCTCATTTGAACTATGGAACTTCTACATCTATGGAAACACATGACTTTCCAGGGGCTCAATGAGTGACAGGCATATGACCCAGAGATTGTGGGTTCAAGTCCTTTGTCTTACAACTTTATAAAGTTGTGTCATTTCAATTTCTTTATCATCCTGAAACGCATTGTACTATTCTTTCTTCCTATTAAATACAACGTGTGTTTCATTTATATGCAAAGTCTTTATTTTGAGTTCATTCTCTTTTTTACTACTGAACCTCGGCAGCTGGATGATCTCATTTCTTTTGTGAGGTAAGAAGTTAATGAGTAAGAATACTTTGGTTATTAAAGTTTCTTTTAAAGTTTTGAAAGCAAAGTATTTTTAAGTACTTTTTGAACCCATGGAACCATTGAAGGCTTGGCCCCGTAAGGCTGCTTGCAGCTTTAATTATTATTATTATTATTCTTCTTCTTCTTCTTCCGCAAATGGAAGTCTATGGCAGCCCTATGAACCGTACATAGGAAAATGATGAAATTTGGCACACTTGTAGTGATGCTAATGAATAGTAATTGGACCAATTTTTGACCCTCTAGGACCAACTCTATAGCGCCACCACCAGTTCAAAAATTCAACATTGAAATGGTTATAACTTTTGAACCCTTTGATCTAGAGACATGAAACTTAGTACACCTGATTCCACTCATCATGCTGATCACAACCAATACCTTACATTAAGACCCCGCCCATTACAGTAGTGGCCATTTTGAAATGTACAGTATTCAGTTATTTCGCTACTCCTCCTTCAAATTTTGTCCAATTTTCTCCAAACATGCACTCAAATGATCTTCAGACTGAGCCGCATAAAAGTACTGTTCCCGATTTTTTTGTTATACTGGAAAAAAAAAAGTTATAATGTCGCAAACTTAACGAGGTCCACCCAAAATTGGCTAAGAGGCTGTATCTCGGCCAAAGTTTGATCAATCGAAACGAAAATTGGTACACTTCATCGGAAGCATGTTCTGAGGTCCCATGCCAAAGTTGGGAATAGCGCCACCTACGGGTCATGAGATATGACAAATTGCTATTTTGGCCAATAACTTTTGAACAGTTTGTCAGAAATTCATAATTGTGGTATCTATGGATTCCTTGCGTCATGCCGAATCCGTGGATATCGATTTTGCCATGATGGGATGTACCACGTGTCCGCCATTTTGAATTTTGTCATAAATTGCAATATCTTTTAAACTATTTGACATATCAGCACACAATTTGGTAGGGATGACCGACACCATGTCCTAAAGCGACATGAGAAGTTTGATCACAGCGCCACCTAGTGTTCCAGATATATCATTGTTTTTTGAAAAAACGCTTATAACATTTGAAAATATTGTTCAAATTTTGAGTTCTTTATGACATTATGTTCCTTGGTTTATGCCGATTTAGACGATATCTCATTTGTCATTTTCCAACAATGTGACTGGCCGCCATATTGGAGCGAATGTAAAACAGTTTTTTCGCTACTCCTCCTTCAAAATTAGTCCAAAATTGTCCAAAATTTGCTCAAATGATCTTCGGACCGAGCCGCATAAAAGTACTGTTCCCGATTTTTTTGCTATACTGTAATAAAAAAGTTATGATGTCACAAATTTAACAAGGTCAACCCAAAATTGGCTAAGAGGCTGTAACTTGTGAACAGTTTGTCACAAAATCATAAAATTGGTGTCTATCGATTCCTTGCATCATGTCGAATCCGATGATATCTATTTTGCCAGGATTGGATGTACCACGTCATAAGCTAAATTAGCATTAAGCTAGCTTAGCATGCTAATCTGGTTAACATGTCATGGAACTTTTTTGTAAACTCATTCTCACACTGAACCCTCTCCTCTGCTGTTTTGAAATTCACGTCCTCTGAGTGGCGCAATCAGCTAAACCATGCATCTCGAATCCCGAACCATTCTGGTCATGGGTTCGAGTCCCATGTGGGACGACTTTAAAATTGTGTATAAAGTTGTCATTTCAATTCCTTCCGGCTCTGCTCTGCTGTTGGTGCTTAAATGCTCGCTGTGCTTCATTTACTTGTATATTCAATTTGTGCTGTTTTTAGGGGCCAAGCACCGAAGGTGCAGAGGCACCTATTGTATCTGTTAGTTTTCTTATTAGGGGCCAAGCACCGAAGGTGCAGAGGCACCTATTGTATCTGTTGGTTTTCTTATTATTAGGGGCCAAGCACCGAAGGTGCAGAGGCACCTATTGTATCTGTTAGTTTTCTTATTAGGGGCCAAGCACCGAAGGTGCAGAGGCACCTATTGTATCTGTTAGTTTTTAGGGGCCAAGCACCGAAGGTGCAGAGGCACCTATTGTATCTGTTAGTTTTCTTATTAGGGGCCAAGCACCGAAGGTGCAGAGGCACCTATTGTATCTGTTGGTTTTCTTATTATTAGGGGCCAAGCACCGAAGGTGCAGAGGCACCTATTGTATCTGTTAGTTTTCTTATTAGGGGCCAAGCACCGAAGGTGCAGAGGCACCTATTGTATCTGTTAGTTTTTAGGGGCCAAGCACCGAAGGTGCAGAGGCACCTATTGTATCTGTTGGTTTTCTTATTATTATTATTAGGGGCCAAGCACCGAAGGTGCAGAGGCACCTATTGTATCTGTTAGTTTTCTTATTATTAGGGGCCAAGCACCGAAGGTGCAGAGGCACCTATTGTATCTGTTAGTTTTCTTATTATTAGGGGCCAAGCCCCGAAGGGGCTAAGGCACCTATTGTATCTGTTAGTTTTCTTATTATTATTATTATTATTATTCTTCTTCTTCTTCTTCCGCAAATGGAAGTCTATGGCAGCCCTATGAACCGTACATAGGAAAATGATGAAATTTGGCACACTTGTAGTGATGCTAATGAATAGTAATTGGACCAATTTTTGACCCTCTAGGACCAACTCTATAGCGCCACCACCAGTTCAAAAATTCAACATTGAAATGGTTATAACTTTTGAACCCTTTGATCTAGAGACATGAAACTTAGTACACCTGATTCCACTCATCGTGCTGATCACAACCAATACCTTACATTAAGACCCCGCCCATTACAGTAGTGGCCATTTTGAAATGTACAGTATTCAGTTATTTCGCTACTCCTCCTTCAAATTTTGTCCAATTTTCTCCAAACATGCACTCAAATGATCTTCAGACTGAGCCGCATAAAAGTACTGTTCCCGATTTTTTTGTTATACTGGAAAAAAAAAAGTTATAATGTCGCAAACTTAACGAGGTCCACCCAAAATTGGCTAAGAGGCTGTATCTCGGCCAAAGTTTGATCAATCGAAACGAAAATTGGTACACTTCATCGGAAGCATGTTCTGAGGTCCCATGCCAAAGTTGGGAATAGCGCCACCTACGGGTCATGAGATATGACAAATTGCTATTTTGGCCAATAACTTTTGAACAGTTTGTCAGAAATTCATAATTGTGGTATCTATGGATTCCTTGCGTCATGCCGAATCCGTGGATATCGATTTTGCCATGATGGGATGTACCACGTGTCCGCCATTTTGAATTTTGTCATAAATTGCAATATCTTTTAAACTATTTGACATATCAGCACACAATTTGGTAGGGATGACCGACACCATGTCCTAAAGCGACATGAGAAGTTTGATCACAGCGCCACCTAGTGTTCCAGATATATCATTGTTTTTTGAAAAAACGCTTATAACATTTGAAAATATTGTTCAAATTTTGAGTTCTTTATGACATTATGTTCCTTGGTTTATGCCGATTTAGACGATATCTCATTTGTCATTTTCCAACAATGTGACTGGCCGCCATATTGGAGCGAATGTAAAACAGTTTTTTCGCTACTCCTCCTTCAAAATTAGTCCAAAATTGTCCAAAATTTGCTCAAATGATCTTCGGACCGAGCCGCATAAAAGTACTGTTCCCGATTTTTTTGCTATACTGTAATAAAAAAGTTATGATGTCACAAATTTAATAACAAGGTCAACCCAAAATTGGCTAAGAGGCTGTAACTTGTGAACAGTTTGTCACAAAATCATAAAATTGGTGTCTATCGATTCCTTGCATCATGTCGAATCCGATGATATCTATTTTGCCAGGATTGGATGTACCACGTCATAAGCTAAATTAGCATTAAGCTAGCTTAGCATGCTAATCTGGTTAACATGTCATGGAACTTTTTTGTAAACTCATTCTCACACTGAACCCTCTCCTCTGCTGTTTTGAAATTCACGTCCTCTGAGTGGCGCAATCAGCTAAACCATGCATCTCGAATCCCGAACCATTCTGGTCATGGGTTCGAGTCCCATGTGGGACGACTTTAAAATTGTGTATAAAGTTGTCATTTCAATTCCTTCCGGCTCTGCTCTGCTGTTGGTGCTTAAATGCTCGCTGTGCTTCATTTACTTGTATATTCAATTTGTGCTGTTTTTAGGGGCCAAGCACCGAAGGTGCAGAGGCACCTATTGTATCTGTTAGTTTTCTTATTAGGGGCCAAGCACCGAAGGTGCAGAGGCACCTATTGTATCTGTTGGTTTTCTTATTATTAGGGGCCAAGCACCGAAGGTGCAGAGGCACCTATTGTATCTGTTAGTTTTCTTATTAGGGGCCAAGCACCGAAGGTGCAGAGGCACCTATTGTATCTGTTAGTTTTTAGGGGCCAAGCACCGAAGGTGCAGAGGCACCTATTGTATCTGTTAGTTTTCTTATTAGGGGCCAAGCACCGAAGGTGCAGAGGCACCTATTGTATCTGTTGGTTTTCTTATTATTAGGGGCCAAGCACCGAAGGTGCAGAGGCACCTATTGTATCTGTTAGTTTTCTTATTAGGGGCCAAGCACCGAAGGTGCAGAGGCACCTATTGTATCTGTTAGTTTTTAGGGGCCAAGCACCGAAGGTGCAGAGGCACCTATTGTATCTGTTGGTTTTCTTATTATTATTATTAGGGGCCAAGCACCGAAGGTGCAGAGGCACCTATTGTATCTGTTAGTTTTCTTATTATTAGGGGCCAAGCACCGAAGGTGCAGAGGCACCTATTGTATCTGTTAGTTTTCTTATTAGGGGCCAAGCACCGAAGGTGCAGAGGCACCTATTGTATCTGTTAGTTTTTAGGGGCCAAGCACCGAAGGTGCAGAGGCACCTATTGTATCTGTTAGTTTTCTTATTATTATTAGGGGCCAAGCACCGAAGGTGCAGAGGCACCTATTGTATCTGTTGGTTTTCTTATTATTAGGGGCCAAGCACCGAAGGTGCAGAGGCACCTATTGTATCTGTTGGTTTTCTTATTATTATTATTCCGTGAATGGGAGTCTATGGCAGCCCTATGAACCGTAAGTAGGAAAATGATGAAATTTGGCACACTTGTAGTGATGCTAATGAATAGTAATTGGACCAATTTTTGACCCTCTAGGACCAACTCTATAGCGCCACCACCAGTTCAAAAATTCAACATTGAAATGGTTATAACTTTTGAACCCTTTGATCTAGAGACATGAAACTTAGTACACCTGATTCCACTCATCATGCTGATCACAACCAATACCTTACATTAAGACCCCGCCCATTACAGTAGTGGCCATTTTGAAATGTACAGTATTCAGTTATTTCGCTACTCCTCCTTCAAATTTTGTCCAATTTTCTCCAACCATGTGCTCAAATGATCTTCGGACTGAGCCGCATAAAAGTACTGTTCCCGATTTTTTTGTTATACTGGAAAAAAAAAGTTGTACTGTCGCAAACTTAACGAGGTCCACCCAAAATTGGCTAAGAGGCTGTATCTCGGCCAAAGTTTGATCAATCGATACGAAAATTGGTACGCTTAATCGGAAGCATGATCTGAGGGACCCTGCCAAAGTCAGGAACAGCGCCACCTACGGGTCATGAGATATGGAAAAATGCTATTTTGGCCAATAACTTTTGAACACTTTGTCAGAAAATCATAATTGTGGTATCTATGGATTCCTTGCATCATGCCGAATCCGTGGATATCGATTTTGCCATGATGGGATGTACCCCGTGTCCGCCATTTAGAATTTTGTCATAATTTGCAATATCTTTTAAACTATTTGAAATTTCTTCACCAAATTTGGTATGGATCACCATTAGCATGGCCCGGAGGTACCTGAGAAGTTTGATCACAGCGCCACCTAGTGTTCCAGAGATATCATTGTTTTTTGAAAAAACGCTTATAACTTTTGCTATCATTGCTTGAAATTTGATTTCTTTATGTCAATATATTCCTTGGCTTATGCCGATTTCAACGATATCTCATATGCTATTTTCCAACAATGTGACTGGCCGCCATATTGGAGCAAATGTAAAACAGTTTTTTCGCTACTTCTCCTTCAAAATTTGTCCAAAATTGTCCAAAATTTGCTCAAATGATCTTCGGACCGAGCCGCACAGAAGTACTGTTCCCGATTTTTTTGCTATACTGGAAAAAAAAAAGTTATGATGTCGCAAATTTAACAAGGTCGACCCAACATTGGTTCAGAGGCTGTAACTTGTGAACAGTTTGTCAAAAAATCATAAAATTGGTGTCTATCGATTCCTTGCATCATGTCAAATCCGACGATATCTATTTTGCCAGGATTGGATGTACCACGTTATAAGCTAAATTAGCATTAAGCTAGCTTAGCATGCTTATCTGGTTAACATGTCATGGAACTTTTTGTGAACTCATTCTCACACTGAAACCTCTACTCAGCAGGCTGGTGAACGTGCATGAGTGATTAGCTCAACGTGTTACACCACGGATCCCGATGTTCAGCGTCGTGGGTTCGCCACTCAGTGTGACATGTGCCCAGACTGCATGAGGTACTGTGGCAGGAAAAGATGCAGAAGTTGCATCTGTTCCAGGCATTGTGCATAAGAATGATCTCATCTGAAGCTGCCACACACAACATGCAGTGCTTTTACGTCCAATTCATTGTTGTTCTTCTTCCAGAAGGGTAGTCAATGGCAGCCCTATGAACCACAAGTTAGAAAATTGGCACACTTGTAGTGATGGTAATGAGTAGTAATCTGACCAATTTTGGATGATTTAATCTAAACTTTTTAAATACAAAATGTTCTCCATTTACTTCAAAATTCTTAATTTTGACTTGATTCTCTCTTGAAAATATTGAATTTCGGCAGCTGTGTGGATGCATGTCTGGCAAGTGGCTCAACGAGATGAGTGACAGGCATCTAACCCATAGATAGTGGGTTCGAGTCCCGTGTGGGACAACTTTAAAATTGTGTATTATGAAATTAATTGATTATGAAACACTTGTAGTGAGTAGTCCAACGTGTGATCAGATGATCTTTGGACCGAGCTGCACAGAAATGATGAACAGGTTTTTGATAGTAGCCCCCATACCAAAGATCTTCCTCTCTGCAGTTGATCTAGCCTGTGTTTGTTGCCTTATCTTAGTTAGCTTAGCATACTAATTGGTTAGCATGCTAGCCAGATGCCATTCTTTCTAATGTGGCTCTTCAGTTATCAGGCTAAACCATAAGGCTTTAAGTGGTGGACAAGTTGCTTCTGTTCCAGGTGAAGGAGCTAGTAGAATAGAACACACAGATAATTTATTTAAAAATTCTTCATTTTGAGTTGCTTCTCACTTGAACTATGGATCTTCTGCATCTTGGCCAAAACACAACTTCCAAGTGGTGCAATGAGATGAGTGACAGATATCTGACCCAGAGATAGTGGGTTCAAGCCCCATGTGGGACAACTTTAATTTAAAAAAAAAATGTGTTAAGTTGTCATTTCAATTCCTTTATTATCCAGATAAGCATTGTTGTAATCTTTCTTTTGGGATTAGAAATGTGTTTTTGTTCATTCTATGTTGATTCTTACCTGAAGTCTTAAATATCCAGAAAGGTTTGTGAACAAATGAGCAGTCATTGACTTTCAACTATTCTAATTGCATTGTAAGCAGTTACATAAATTGGTTGTTTTCTTCCTATGTATAGTCGTATCCTCTTTTTTTTTTTGCCTCCATGTGTTAATTCTCAACTTCATATATGTGTTTGTGCATTGTGTGTAAAGTAGTGAACTGGAGAGCAGAAGGGTATGATAAGATGTTTGTGGTGGTCTAGGTAAACCTCTATTTTTTTAAATTGTGCTGCCTTTTTTACATTTCAAGTTAAATACATAAAGCTTCAAACAGAACACAAATGCCTATTCAATTGATCAACCACTGGCAACATTTTATTGCAAAGTATATAGTAAAGAATACTTTCAATTCCATACAAGAAATGGTTTGACCAACTCCACAATATTAACTGATCTGACATTAAACATTTGAATGTGTACATATGCATATCTTTTAATTATTTTAAGTCCCATAAACATTAGACTTACTTAGTGACTTGAATATCAGTTTTTCCTTCTCGTCATGTGGACAATAAATAAAAGTAATTTTATCATAATAGTAAACCATAAAATCACATTAAAATACATGAACATTTTTGTATTATCTAACATTAAGAATTGTTTTAAAAAATAAATTGTAATTGTAAATAGAAGTTAATTAGTTACTACATGAATGTTAAATTACAAATAGTTACTATTCTAACAGTACATTATTTGGATCAACATCAATTAGTTGAGGTATATTGCCAAAAAGACTAGTAAAAGCTAACCTAAAGAATTTACATAATGTATACAATTATTTATTCTCAAATAAGCAACAAAATATCATTACACATCAAACAATACACTATCATTATACACAGAGCTGCACTCCAGGTTTATTGCTGCTCCTGATGCTTTGAATATTTTCCCAAAACAATCAGAGTAAAGCTTAATTAAGTTCAAGAGGCTTCATTTCTCCATCCCTAAAAGGCATTATACAAGTAAATTTACCTTTCAATTATTTCCAGCAGACTTTCAGATCCATTTCTTGCCTCCACTAAACCAAGCTTCCCAATTCTAAAATGATTAACTCAGCAATTTGATGAATGTATTACTAATTCCTGCAATCACCCTAATTGAATCGTTTGTTAATTGCATACCAAGCATTGTCAATTTCTGTTCTAGTAGGCCTAATCTACTATAAATCACACCACTTGCAAACCTCTTTTTTCATGCAACAGCAAAAATGAACAAATATTTAAATAGACCAGAGACCAGTGAATCTGACAACTGCATTTATGTTTACATTCATGCAGTTTCCAGAGTGCAACTGTCTAGAACAAACTCAAAGTTTTTTAATGCAACTTTGCAAACAGGTCGCAGTGAATATCACCAAGCTGTCATCTTTGCGCACGAAAAACATCAAACTTGGACAACATTAGCATTAAATCGGACAGCGGTTAAACTGTCAAACATAACAAAAAAGCCAAGTAAGTGGTAGTCTAGCTATTTAATCCTGTTTTCTATCTGATAAACTTTCAGTAATCGTATTCCTTTCAAATTCATTGTACAAACAAGCCCATATCAATTCTCACTTTTTTCATTCTTTAGGCCTCAATAATTCTGAATATTTCATTCAGTGTGATCGGAGTACTGCTGTGGAAGTCGCAACATCTACATTTCCCCACAAACCACCAAAAGAGATAGAAAAACTCACTGTAGAAGAAGCAAAAACTCTGGGATCACGACAATTGGTAAGCTGTTTTTTTTTCAACCTTCTCACTGTGTAAATAGCCTACAGGGTTGTTTACTTGTTGTAGTAATGCTCTGGAGAGTAGTACAATCACATATATTAGCCCTCTGTAGATTGTGCAAAATCGTTTTTATGGGGAGAAAAACATTTTAAAGTAGCCTGACGTTCAAAAAAATGCTAAAATGTGAAAGATTTTTCAGATGCACAGGCAAAGATTACTCTGCTTCTCAGTTATCTTTGCTAGATGCTTTACAAACATGATTAATGCGTTTCAAATTGGTTAATGTGTGGAAAAGTTTGGCTATTTCCTCTTCTTATGACCACAACAGCAGTTGTATACATTTCCCTTGTAATCATGTTTATTGATGTATATTTTTGATTGTACATGTACGATTTTCTTTAAATTTTCAGATCACTAAAATATCTGCAACAGTATGCAAGCTAAACAACGCAACTACTGTAAAGGCCTGGGGTACAGACTGTGAGATCCAAGAATGTTCCTTGCAAGATCCATCTGGAGAAATTCAACTTACTCTTTGGGAAAACCAAGTTTCAAAACTGCAACTAGGTAACTCCTACACCTTTACCAATCTTAAAACTAGACTGTACAACAGCCTTAAGAGCCTCACAACAACCCTGAAAACAACCATGGAACCTATTGCACAGGACCAAGTTTTCCCACCTGGTCAAGGCCCTAAAATCAGTAAAGAACCCTCTCTACCTAATACAGTGGTGAAACAAAAGCCAATAGGGGTGCAAATAAACATTAAAAAACAATGTCCAAAATGCCACAAATCACAAGAACAATTCAACATCAAACAGCAATTTCACCGTTGCCCGACTTGCAAAATTCTACGGAACACAAAAAGCTATATAACAAAATGCAATGGAATAATTGAGATAAATCAAGACAGTCAAATAACTTCTCTTACGGTTTCGAACTCAACTTTGTCAAAATTCATAGCACCAGAACTTGAACTGTCAACTTGTGATTCACAAGATATAGAAGAACTCTTTCTATCCTCCGATGAACTGACTTTAACATATAATAACTGTTTGGAAGTCACCAATATTGAAAACGCTTCATCCGCTCATCCCAGTGATGAGGATTTATTTGAAGTGAATATCGATGAAATCAACCCTGTCCTCTGTGTCACAGAGACACAAAGCACTCCAGAACCCAAGTCTCCAGTTAAAAGACCATCTGAGCCAACAACGCCTCCTATTACACCAGCTAAAAAACCTTTGACTAAGAAGAGTGCTGTAAAAATAATACAAAAATGACTTTGTATTGAAATGCACAACTAAGATGGTTGTGTGTGTGTGTATATATATTGAAATGATGGTATTGGTGTTTTTTTTTTTTGTGTTTTTTTAATGAATGGCAAATATTGATTTAAGTCATGTTTTCTATTGAAATTAGGTTAATTTTGTCCATTATGTTCTGAAATGCTACTGATTGATTTTTATTTCATTTTTATGGCAAAGCTTTGTTAAATGTTGTTTAATGTATTTTTTTATTTTATTAAAACAAATGTGTGTCAATTCTTGGAATATGTGACCTTTATTGCATGGGCTTATCTTACATTTGGAAAGTTGCGTGCATTCTTCTAGCCATTCTTAACTAGGCACTAAGTTTAGTTTCACAAACCATACTGGGAAAAGCAAGTAGTGTAACCATAAGTGTCATTGTGAATAACTAAATAAACGGTTGGTATTCTTTTCTGTAAAGATTTAAATATGCAACAATGGTGCTTTAAAATCACTTCAAAGGCCCCCTCTAATTTGCTTACTTTATCCAATGTGCTAAATGGTATTTAAACTAAAAATAATCGTTATTTTTAATTCACATTTTTATCACCTCTCACAATATTGTTTCTAGGCAGCATAAAAAAAAAAACTTAATTGTACAAGACATTATCAAAGATGACTGTCAAAGTAATGTACTTGTAGCAAAAATATAGGTTACAGTTGCATATGGCAGTTAACCCATGTAATTCCAATTTCTTTTCCCTGAGATAACATGTATGAATACATAAGGATATTAAACAATCTTTAACAATTACGTCAAAAATATATATCAAAATCCATACAAAAAACTTGATTATTCGTCAGGTCACAATTGTGACCATTAGTAGAACAAAGGGAGGCTAGGTATATGGTGTTAATGGATTTATAAACTGACAAACTTCTACAGTTTAAAGACCAGGTTCAATAATTGTTTTAAGCTTTAGTTAATAGTGTTGTATTACATCAAAGACACACCATGCAAAATTTCCATTTGTCAAACAGTGACCCCTAGAGTCGCTGTGGAGTACTTGTATTTTTTCTGAATATTAACTTAATGACCTAATATCTAATATGCCCATGACAATTTAGAAACTGAAAATAGAACATAAAAATATGTATTAGATCTAATATAACAAAATTACAAGATTATAAAATGCATTGCGTGAATTCTTGTTTAAAGAGAAGTGTTTAATCTACAATTAAACTAGGAATGTTTGACAGAATAGTGAATATTATCAGGAAACCTGCTCCAGACTTTAGGACCCACATGCAAAAACAAAACATTCTCTCCTTTAGTGCAGTTCAATATCCTAAGTAGTACCAAACGTCCAGAATTGTAAGATTCTTACAAGAACCTGTTAATCTTAATGTTGTAAAATAATATTTTATTGATCTATATACTGCATCTTGGACTAACTTTATTTGTTAAAGGTGCAGGACAACCACCTAACAGTGAATCACAATAATATCAACTAAACTCATTAAACGTAACATGCTGTCCATTTAAATACTAAATCTTCATTTTGAGTTATTTCTCATTTGAACTATGGAACTTCTACATCTATGGAAACACATGACTTCCCAGGGGCTCAATGAGTGACAGGCATATGACCCAGAGATTGTGGGTTCAAGTCCTTTGTCTTACAACTTTATAAAGTTGTGTCATTTCAATTTCTTTATCATACTGAAAAGCATTGTACTATTCTTTCTTCCTATTAAATACAACGTGTGTTTCATTTATATGCAAAGTCTTTATTTTGAGTCCATTCTCTTTTTTACTACTGAACCTCGGCAGCTGGATGATCTCATTTCTTTTGTGAGGTAAGAAGTTAATAAGTAAGAATACTTTGGTTATTAAAGTTTCTTTTAAAGTTTGGAAAGCAAAGTATTTTTAAGTACTTTTTGAACCCATGGAACCATTGAAGGCTTGGCCCCGTAAGGCTGCTTGCAGCTTTAATTATTATTATTATTATTCTTCTTCTTCTTCTTCCGCAAATGGAAGTCTATGGCAGCCCTATGAACCGTACATAGGAAAATGATGAAATTTGGCACACTTGTAGTGATGCTAATGAATAGTAATTGGACCAATTTTTGACCCTCTAGGACCAACTCTATAGCGCCACCACCAGTTCAAAAATTCAACATTGAAATGGTTATAACTTTTGAACCCTTTGATCTAGAGACATGAAACTTAGTACACCTGATTCCACTCATCATGCTGATCACAACCAATACCTTACATTAAGACCCCGCCCATTACAGTAGTGGCCATTTTGAAATGTACAGTATTCAGTTATTTCGCTACTCCTCCTTCAAATTTTGTCCAATTTTCTCCAAACATGCACTCAAATGATCTTCAGACTGAGCCGCATAAAAGTACTGTTCCCGATTTTTTTGTTATACTGGAAAAAAAAAGTTATAATGTCGCAAACTTAACGAGGTCCACCCAAAATTGGCTAAGAGGCTGTATCTCGGCCAAAGTTTGATCAATCGAAACGAAAATTGGTACACTTCATCGGAAGCATGTTCTGAGGTCTCATGCCAAAGTTGGGAATAGCGCCACCTACGGGTCATGAGATATGACAAATTGCTATTTTGGCCAATAACTTTTGAACAGTTTGTCAGAAAATCATAATTGTGGTATCTATGGATTCCTTGCATCATGCCGAATCCGTGGATATCGATTTTGCCATGATGGGATGTACCACGTGTCCGCCATTTTGAATTTTGTCATAAATTGCAATATCTTTTAAACTATTTGACATATCAGCACACAATTTGGTAGGGATGACCGACACCATGTCCTAAAGCGACATGAGAAGTTTGATCACAGCGCCACCTAGTGTTCCAGATATATCATTGTTTTTTGAAAAAACGCTTATAACATTTGAAAATATTGTTCAAATTTTGAGTTCTTTATGACATTATGTTCCTTGGTTTATGCCGATTTAGACGATATCTCATTTGTCATTTTCCAACAATGTGACTGGCCGCCATATTGGAGCGAATGTAAAACAGTTTTTTCGCTACTCCTCCTTCAAAATTTGTCCAAAATTGTCCAAAATTTGCTCAAATGATCTTCGGACCGAGCCGCATAAAAGTACTGTTCCCGATTTTTTTGCTATACTGTAATAAAAAAGTTATGATGTCACAAATGTAACAAGGTCAACCCAAAATTGGCTAAGAGGCTGTAACTTGTGAACAGTTTGTCACAAAATCATAAAATTGGTGTCTATCGATTCCTTGCATCATGTCGAATCCGATGATATCTATTTTGCCAGGATTGGATGTACCACGTCATAAGCTAAATTAGCATTAAGCTAGCTTAGCATGCTAATCTGGTTAACATGTCACTCATTCTCACACTGAACCCTCTCCTCTGCCGTTTTGAAATTCACGTCCTCTGAGTGGCGCAATCAGCTAAACCATGCATCTCGGATCCCGAACCATTCTGGTCGTGGGTTCGAGTCCCATGTGGGACGACTTTAAAATTGTTTATAAAGTTGTCATTTCAATTCCTTCCGGCTCTGCTCTGCTGTTGGTGCTTAAATGCTAGCTGTGCTTCATTTACATGTATATTCAATTTGTGCTGTTTTTGTTCTTGCGGCTCTGCAGTGCTATTGGTGCTTAAATGCTTGATGCGCTGCTGTACTTGCAGTACTTGCTGTGCTTGCAGTACTTGCTGTACTTGCTGTGTTTGCAGTACTTGCTGTACTTGCTGTGTTTGCTGTACTTGCAGTACTTGCTGTACTTGCAGCTTGCTGTACTTGCAGTTTGCAGTACTTGTTCTGCTTGCGGTGCCAAGCCTTTGAACTTTGCTGTACTTGTTCTAAATTGCGGTGCCAAGCCTTTGAACTTTGCTGTACTTGTTCTAATTGTGGTGCCAAGCCTTTTAACTTTGCTTTAATTGTTCTAATTGCGGTGCCAAGCCTTTGAACTTTGCTGTAATTGTTCTAATTGCGGTGCCTTGCAGGGCTTGGCCCCGTGTTGCTGCTTGCAGCTATATTTAGGGGCCAAGCACCGAAGGTGCAGAGGCACCTATTGTATCTGTTGGTTTTCTTATTATTATTATTATTATTATTCTTCCGCAAATGGAAGTCTATGGCAGCCCTATGAACCGTACATAGGAAAATGATGAAATTTGGCACACTTGTAGTGATGCTAATGAATAGTAATTGGACCAATTTTTGACCCTCTAGGACCAACTCTATAGCGCCACCACCAGTTCAAAAATTCAACATTGAAATGGTTATAACTTTTGAACCCTTTGATCTAGAGACATGAAACTTAGTACACCTGATTCCACTCATCATGCTGATCACAACCAATACCTTACATTAAGACCCCGCCCATTACAGTAGTGGCCATTTTGAAATGTACAGTATTCAGTTATTTCGCTACTCCTCCTTCAAATTTTGTCCAATTTTCTCCAAACATGCACTCAAATGATCTTCAGACTGAGCCGCATAAAAGTACTGTTCCCGATTTTTTTGTTATACTGGAAAAAAAAAGTTATAATGTCGCAAACTTAACAAGGTCCACCCAAAATTGGCTAAGAGGCTGTATCTCGGCCAAAGTTTGATCAATCGAAACGAAAATTGGTACACTTCATCGGAAGCATGTTCTGAGGTCCCATGCCAAAGTTGGGAATAGCGCCACCTACGGGTCATGAGATATGACAAATTGCTATTTTGGCCAATTACTTTTGAACAGTTTGTCAGAAATTCATAATTGTGGTATCTATGGATTCCTTGCATCATGCCGAATCCGTGGATATCAATTTTGCCATGATGGGATGTACCCCGTGTCCGCCATTTTGAATTTTGTCATAATTTGCAATATCTTTTAAACTATTTGAAATTTCCTCACCACATTTGGTATGGATCATCATTAGCATGGCCCGAAGGTACATGAGAAGTTTGATCACAGCGCCACCTAGTGTTCCAGAGATATCATTGTTTTTTGAAAAAACGCTTATAACTTTTGCTATCATTGCTTGAAATTTGATTTATTTATGTCAATATATTCCTTGGCTTATGCCGATTTCAACGATATCTCATATGCTATTTTCCAACAATGTGACTGGCCGCCATATTGGAGCGAATGTAAAACAGTTTTTTCGCTACTCCTCCTTCAAAATTTGTCCAAAATTGTCCAAAATTTTCTCAAATGATCTTCGGACCGAGCCACACAGAAGTACTGTTCCCGATTTTTTTGCTATACTGGAAAAAAAAAAGTTATGATGTCGCAAATGTAACAAGTTCGACCCAACATTGGTTCAGAGGCTGTAACTTGTGAACAGTTTGTCACAAAATCATAAAATTGGTGTCTATCGATTCCTTGCATGATGTCGAATCCGATGATATCTATTTTGCCAGGATTGGATGTACCACGTCATAAGCTAAATTAGCATTAAGCTAGCTTAGCATGCTAATCTGGTTAACATGTCATGGAACTTTTTTGTGAACTCATTCTCACACTGAACCCTCTCCTCTGCTGTCTTGAAATTCACGTCCTCTGAGTGGCGCAATCAGCTAAACCATGCATCTCGAATCCCGAACCATTCTGGTCGTGGGTTCGAGTCCCATATGGGATGACTATAAAGTTGTGTCATTTCAATTTCTTTATCATACTGAAAAGCATTGTACTATTCTTTCTTCCTATTAAATACAACGTGTGTTTCATTTATATGCAAAGTCTTTATTTTGAGTCCATTCTCTTTTTTACTACTGAACCTCGGCAGCTGGATGATCTCATTTCTTTTATGAGGTAAGAAGTTAATGAGTAAGAATACTTTGGTTATTAAAGTTTCTTTTAAAGTTTGGAAAGCAAAGTATTTTTAAGTACTTTTTGAACCCATGGAACCATTGAAGGCTTGGCCCCGTAAGGCTGCTTGCAGCTTTAATTAGGGGCCAAGCACCGAAGGTGCAGAGGCACCTATTGTATCTGTTGGTTTTCTTATTATTAGGGGCCAAGCACCGAAGGTGCAGAGGCACCTATTGTATCTGTTAGTTTTCTTATTATTATTATTATTCTTCTTCTTCTTCTTCTTCCGCAAATGGAAGTCTATGGCAGCCCTATGAACCGTACATAGGAAAATGATGAAATTTGGCACACTTGTAGTGATGCTAATGAATAGTAATTGGACCAATTTTTGACCCTCTAGGACCAACTCTATAGCGCCACCACCAGTTCAAAAATTCAACATTGAAATGGTTATAACTTTTGAACCCTTTGATCTAGAGACATGAAACTTAGTACACCTGATTCCACTCATCATGCTGATCACAACCAATACCTTACATTAAGACCCCGCCCATTACAGTAGTGGCCATTTTGAAATGTACAGTATTCAGTTATTTCGCTACTCCTCCTTCAAATTTTGTCCAATTTTCTCCAAACATGCACTCAAATGATCTTCAGACTGAGCCGCATAAAAGTACTGTTCCCGATTTTTTTGTTATACTGGAAAAAAAAAGTTATAATGTCGCAAACTTAACAAGGTCCACCCAAAATTGGCTAAGATGCTGTATCTCGGCCAAAGTTTGATCAATCGAAACGAAAATTGGTACACTTCATCGGAAGCATGTGTTGAGGTTCCAATGCAAAGTTGGGAATAGCGCCACCTATGGGTCATAAGATATGAACAATTGCTATTTTGACCAATAACTTTTGAACAGTTTGTCAGAAAATCATAATTGTGGTATCTATGGATTCCTTGCATCATGCCGAATCCGTGGATATCAATTTTGCCATGATGGGATGTACCCCGTGTCCGCCATTTTGAATTTTGTCATAATTTGCAATATCTTTTAAACTATTTGAAATTTCCTCACCACATTTGGTATGGATCATCATTAGCATGGCCCGAAGGTACATGAGAAGTTTGATCACAGCGCCACCTAGTGTTCCAGAGATATCATTGTTTTTTGAAAAAACGCTTATAACTTTTGCTATCATTGCTTGAAATTTGATTTATTTATGTCAATATATTCCTTGGCTTATGCCGATTTCAACGATATCTCATATGCTATTTTCCAACAATGTGACTGGCCGCCATATTGGAGCGAATGTAAAACAGTTTTTTCGCTACTCCTCCTTCAAAATTTGTCCAAAATTGTCCAAAATTTTCTCAAATGATCTTCGGACCGAGCCACACAGAAGTACTGTTCCCGATTTTTTTGCTATACTGGAAAAAAAAAAGTTATGATGTCGCAAATGTAACAAGTTCGACCCAACATTGGTTCAGAGGCTGTAACTTGTGAACAGTTTGTCACAAAATCATAAAATTGGTGTCTATCGATTCCTTGCATGATGTCGAATCCGATGATATCTATTTTGCCAGGATTGGATGTACCACGTCATAAGCTAAATTAGCATTAAGCTAGCTTAGCATGCTAATCTGGTTAACATGTCATGGAACTTTTTTGTGAACTCATTCTCACACTGAACCCTCTCCTCTGCTGTCTTGAAATTCACGTCCTCTGAGTGGCGCAATCAGCTAAACCATGCATCTCGAATCCCGAACCATTCTGGTCGTGGGTTCGAGTCCCATATGGGATGACTATAAAGTTGTGTCATTTCAATTTCTTTATCATACTGAAAAGCATTGTACTATTCTTTCTTCCTATTAAATACAACGTGTGTTTCATTTATATGCAAAGTCTTTATTTTGAGTCCATTCTCTTTTTTACTACTGAACCTCGGCAGCTGGATGATCTCATTTCTTTTATGAGGTAAGAAGTTAATGAGTAAGAATACTTTGGTTATTAAAGTTTCTTTTAAAGTTTGGAAAGCAAAGTATTTTTAAGTACTTTTTGAACCCATGGAACCATTGAAGGCTTGGCCCCGTAAGGCTGCTTGCAGCTTTAATAGCAATTGTTATTGTCAGAATAATAGTTTTCTTCTTCTTCCGCAAATGGAAGTCTATGGCAGCCCTATGAACCGTACATAGGAAAATGATGAAATTTGGCACACTTATAGTGATGGTCATGAAAAGTAATTGAGCCAAATATTGAGTCTCTAGAACCAACTCTATAGCGCCACCACCAGTTCAAAAATTCAACATTGAAATGGTTATAACTTTTGAACCCTTTGATCTAGAGACATGAAACTTAGTACACCTGATTCCACTCATCATGCTGATCACAACCAATACCTTACATTAAGACCCCGCCCATTACAGTAGTGGCCATTTTGAAATGTACAGTATTCAGTTTTTTCGCTACTCCTTCTTCAAATTTTGTCCAATTTTCTCCAAACATGCACTCAAATGATCTTCAGACTGAGCCGCATAAAAGTACTGTTCCCGATTTTTTTGTTATACTGGAAAAAAAAAAGTTATAATGTCGTAAACTTAACGAGGTCCACCCAAAATTGGCTAAGAGGCTGTATCTCGGCCAAAGTTTGATCAATCGAAACGAAAATTGGTACACTTTATCGGAAGCATGTTCTGAGGTCCCATGCCAAAGTTGGGAATAGCGCCACCTACGGGTCATGAGATATGACAAATTGCTATTTTGGCCAATAACTTTTAAACAGTTTGTCAGAAATTCATAATTGTGGTATCTATGGATTCCTTGCATCATGCCGAATCCGTGGATATCGATTTTGCCATGATGGGATGTACCACGTGTCCGCCATTTTGAATTTTGTCATAATTTGCAATATCTTTTAAACTATTTGAAATTTCCTCACCACATTTGGTATGGATCATCATTAGCATGGCCCGAAGGTACATGAGAAGTTTGATCACAGCGCCACCTAGTGTTCCAGAGATATCATTGTTTTTTGAAAAAACGCTTATAACTTTTGCTATCATTGCTTGAAATTTGATTTCTTTATGTCAATATATTCCTTGGCTTATGCCGATTTCAACGATATCTCATATGCTATTTTCCAACAATGTGACTGGCCGCCATATTGAAGCGAATGTAAAACAGTTTTTTCGCTACTCCTCCTTCAAAATTTGTCCAAAATTGTCCAAAATTTGCTCAAATGATCTTCGGACCGAGCCGCACAAAAGTACTGTTCCCGATTTTTTTGCTATACTGGAAAAAAAAAGTTATGATGTCGCAAATTTAACAAGGTCGACCCAACATTGGTTCAGAGGCTGTAACTTGTGAACAGTTTGTCACAAAATCATAAAATTGGTGTCTATCGATTCCTTGCATCATGTCGAATCCGATGATATCTATTTTGCCAGGATTGGATGTACCACGTCATAAGCTAAATTAGCATTAAGCTAGCTTAGCATGCTAATCTGGTTAACATGTCATGGAACTTTTTTGTGAACTCATTCTCACACTGAACCCTGTCCTCTGCTGTTTGAAATTCACGTCCTCTGAGTGGCGCAATCAGCTAAACCATGCATTTCGAATCCCGAACCATTCTGGTCGTGGGTTCGAGTCCCATGTGGGACGACTTTAAAATTGTGTCTAAAGTTGTCATTTCAATTCCTTCCGGCTCGGCTCTGCTCTGCTGTTGGTGCTTAAATGCTAGCTGTGCTTCATTTACATGTGTATTCAATTTGTGCTGTTTTTGTTCTTGCGGCTCTGCACTGCTATTGGTGCTTAAATGCTTGATGAGCTGCTGTACTTGCAGTACTTGCTGTACTTGCTGTGCTTGCTGTACTTGCTGTACTTGTTGTACCTGCTGTACTTGCTGTACTTGCTGTGCTTGCTGTACTTGTTGTACTTGCTGTACTTGCTGTGCTTGCTGTACTTGCAGCTTGCTGTACTTGCAGTTTGCAGTACTCGTTCTGCTTGCGGTGCCAAGCCTTTGAACTTTGCTGTACTTGTTCTAATTGCGGTGCCAAGCCTTTGAACTTTGCTGTAATTGTTCTAATTGCGGTGCCTTGCAGGGCTTGGCCCCGTGTTGCTGCTTGCAGCTATATTTAGGGGCCAAGCACCGAAGGTGCAGAGGCACCTATTGTATCTGTTGGTTTTCTTATTATTATTATTATTCTTCTTCCGCAAATGGAAGTCTATGGCAGCCCTATGAACCGTACATAGGAAAATGATGAAATTTGGCACACTTATAGTAATGGTCATGAAAAGTAATTGAGCCAAATATTGAGTCTCTAGAACCAACTCTATAGCGCCACCACCAGTTCAAAAATTCAACATTGAAATGGTTATAACTTTTGAACCCTTTGATCTAGAGACATGAAACTTAGTACACCTGATTCCACTCATCATGCTGATCACAACCAATACCTTACATTAAGACCCCGCCCATTACAGTAGTGGCCATTTTGAAATGTACAGTATTCAGTTATTTCGCTACTCCTCCTTCAAATTTTGTCCAATTTTCTCCAAACATGCACTCAAATGATCTTCAGACTGAGCCGCATAAAAGTACTGTTCCCGATTTTTTTGTTATACTGGAAAAAAAAAGTTATAATGTCGCAAACTTAACAAGGTCCACCCAAAATTGGCTAAGAGGCTGTATCTCGGCCAAAGTTTGATCAATCGAAACGAAAATTGGTACACTTCATCGGAAGCATGTTCTGAGGTCCCATGCCAAAGTTGGGAATAGCGCCACCTACGGGTCATGAGATATGACAAATTGCTATTTTGGCCAATTACTTTTGAACAGTTTGTCAGAAATTCATAATTGTGGTATCTATGGATTCCTTGCATCATGCCGAATCCGTGGATATCAATTTTGCCATGATGGGATGTACCCCGTGTCCGCCATTTTGAATTTTGTCATAATTTGCAATATCTTTTAAACTATTTGAAATTTCCTCACCACATTTGGTATGGATCATCATTAGCATGGCCCGAAGGTACATGAGAAGTTTGATCACAGCGCCACCTAGTGTTCCAGAGATATCATTGTTTTTTGAAAAAACGCTTATAACTTTTGCTATCATTGCTTGAAATTTGATTTATTTATGTCAATATATTCCTTGGCTTATGCCGATTTCAACGATATCTCATATGCTATTTTCCAACAATGTGACTGGCCGCCATATTGGAGCGAATGTAAAACAGTTTTTTCGCTACTCCTCCTTCAAAATTTGTCCAAAATTGTCCAAAATTTGCTCAAATGATCTTCGGACCGAGCCGCACAGAAGTACTGTTCCCGATTTTTTTGCTATACTGGAAAAAAAAAAGTTATGATGTCGCAAATGTAACAAGTTCGACCCAACATTGGTTCAGAGGCTGTAACTTGTGAACAGTTTGTCACAAAATCATAAAATTGGTGTCTATCGATTCCTTGCATGATGTCGAATCCGATGATATCTATTTTGCCAGGATTGGATGTACCACGTCATAAGCTAAATTAGCATTAAGCTAGCTTAGCATGCTAATCTGGTTAACATGTCATGGAACTTTTTTGTGAACTCATTCTCACACTGAACCCTCTCCTCTGCTGTCTTGAAATTCACGTCCTCTGAGTGGCGCAATCAGCTAAACCATGCATCTCGAATCCCGAACCATTCTGGTCGTGGGTTCGAGTCCCATATGGGATGACTATAAAGTTGTCATTTCAATTCCTTCCAGCTCTGCTCTGCTGTTGGTGCTTAAATGCTCGCTGTGCTTCATTTACATGTATATTCAATTTGTGCTGTTTTTGTTCTTGCGGCTCTGCACTGCTATTGGTGCTTAAATGCTTGATGCGCTGCTGTACTTGCAGTACTTGCTGTACTTGCTGTGCTTGCTGTACTTGCTGTACTTGTACTTGCTGTACTTGCTGTGCTTGCTGTACTTGCTGTACTTGCAGCTTGCTGTACTTGCAGTTTGCAGTACTTGTTCTGCTTGCGGTGCCAAGCCTTTGAACTTTGCTGTACTTGTTCTAATTGTGGTGCCAAGCCTTTGAACTTTGCTGTAATTGTTCTAATTGCGGTGCCTTGCAGGGCTTGGCCCCGTGTTGCTGCTTGCAGCTATATTAGCAATTGTTATTGTCAGAATAACAATTTTCTTCTTCTTCCGCAAATGGAAGTCTATGGCAGCCCTATTAACCGTACATAGGAAAATGATGAAATTTGGCACACTTGTAGTGATGCTAATGAATAGTAATTGGACCAATTTTTGACCCTCTAGGACCAACTCTATAGCGCCACCACCAGTTCAAAATTGTAACATTGAAATGGTTATAACTTTTGAACCCTTTGATCTAGAGACATGAAACTTGGTACACCTGATTCCTCTCATCATGTTGATCACAACCAATACCTTACATTAAGACCCCGCCCATTACAGTAGTGGCCATTTTGAAATGTACAGTATTCAGTTATTTCGCTACTCCTCCTTCAAATTTTGTCCAATTTTCTCCAAACATGCACTCAAATGATCTTCAGACTGAGCCGCATAAAAGTACTGTTCCCGATTTTTTTGTTATACTGGAAAAAAAAAGTTATAATGTCGCAAACTTAACGAGGTCCACCCAAAATTGGCTAAGAGGCTGTATCTCGGCCAAAGTTTGATCAATCGATACGAAAGTTGGTACGCTTCATCGGAAGCATGTTCTGAGGTCCCATGCCAAAGTTGGGAATAGCGCCACCTACGGGTCATGAGATATGACAAATTGCTATTTTGGCCAATAACTTTTGAACAGTTTGTCAGAAATTCATAATTGTGGTATCTATGGATTCCTTGCATCATGCCGAATCCGTGGATATCGATTTTGCCATGATGGGATGTTCCACGTGTCCGCCATTTTGAATTTTGTCATAATTTGCAATATCTTTTAAACTATTTGAAATTTCCTCACCACATTTGGTATGGATCATCATTAGCATGGCCCGAAGGTACATGAGAAGTTTGATCACAGCGCCACCTAGTGTTCCAGATATATCATTGTTTTTTGAAAAAACGCTTATAACATTTGAAAATATTGTTCAAATTTTGAGTTCTTTATGACATTATGTTCCTTGGTTTATGCCAATTTAGACGATATCTCATTTGTCATTTTCCAACAATGTGACTGGCCGCCATATTGGAGCAAATGTAAAACAGTTTTTTCGCTACTCCTCCTATAAAATTTGTCCAAAATTGTCCAAAATTTGCTCAAATGATCATCGGACCGAGCCGCATAAAAGTACTGTTCCCGATTTTTTTGCTATACTGTAATAAAAAAGTTATGATGTCACAAATTTAACAAGGTCAACCCAAAATTGGCTAAGAGGCTGTAACTTGTGAACAGTTTGTCACAAAATCATAAAATTGGTGTCTATCGATTCCTTGCATCATGTCGAATCCGATGATATCTATTTTGCCAGGATTGGATGTACCACGTTATAAGCTAAATTAGCATTAAGCTAGCTTAGCATGCTAATCTGGTTAACATGTCATGGAACTTTTTTGTGAACTCATTCTCACACTGAACCCTCTCCTCTGCTGTTTACGTCCTCTGAGTGGCGAAATCAGCTAAACCATGCATCTCGAATCCCGAACCATTCTGGTCGTGGGTTCGAGTCCCATGTGGGACGACTTTAAAATTGCGTATAAAGTTGTCATTTCAATTCCTTCCGGCTCTGCTCTGCTGTTGGTGCTTAAATGCTCGCTGTGCTTCATTTACATGTATATTCAATTTGTGCTGTTTTTGTTCTTGCGGCTCTGCACTGCTATTGGTGCTTAAATGCTTGATGCGCTGCTGTACTTGCAGTACTTGCTGTACTTGCTGTGCTTGCTGTACTTGCTGTACTTGTTGTACTTGCTGTACTTGCTGTACTTGCTGTGCTTGCTGTACTTGCTGTGCTTGCTGTACTTGCAGCTTGCTGTACTTGCAGTTTGCAGTACTTGTTCTGCTTGCGGTGCCAAGCCTTTGAACTTTGCTGTACTTGTTCTAATTGCGGTGCCAAGCCTTTGAACTTTGCTGTAATTGTTCTAATTGCGGTGCCTTGCAGGGCTTGGCCCCGTGTTGCTGCTTGCAGCTATATTTATTATTATTATTCTTCTTCCGCAAATGGAAGTCTATGGCAGCCCTATGAACCGTACATAGGAAAATGATGAAATTTGGCACACTTGTAGTGATGCTAATGAATAGTAATTGGACCAATTTTTGACCCTCTAGGACCAACTCTATAGCGCCACCACCAGTTCAAAAATTCAACATTGAAATGGTTATAACTTTTGAACCCTTTGATCTAGAGACATGAAACTTAGTACACCTGATTCCACTCATCATGCTGATCACAACCAATACCTTACATTAAGACCCCGCCCATTACAGTAGTGGCCATTTTGAAATGTACAGTATTCAGTTATTTCGCTACTCCTCCTTCAAATTTTGTCCAATTTTCTCCAAACATGCACTCAAATGATCTTCAGACTGAGCCGCATAAAAGTACTGTTCCCGATTTTTTTGTTATACTGGAAAAAAAAAGTTATAATGTCGCAAACTTAACAAGGTCCACCCAAAATTGGCTAAGAGGCTGTATCTCGGCCAAAGTTTGATCAATCGAAACGAAAATTGGTACACTTCATCGGAAGCATGTTCTGAGGTCCCATGCCAAAGTTGGGAATAGCGCCACCTACGGGTCATGAGATATGACAAATTGCTATTTTGGCCAATTACTTTTGAACAGTTTGTCAGAAATTCATAATTGTGGTATCTATGGATTCCTTGCATCATGCCGAATCCGTGGATATCAATTTTGCCATGATGGGATGTACCCCGTGTCCGCCATTTTGAATTTTGTCATAATTTGCAATATCTTTTAAACTATTTGAAATTTCCTCACCACATTTGGTATGGATCATCATTAGCATGGCCCGAAGGTACATGAGAAGTTTGATCACAGCGCCACCTAGTGTTCCAGAGATATCATTGTTTTTTGAAAAAACGCTTATAACTTTTGCTATCATTGCTTGAAATTTGATTTATTTATGTCAATATATTCCTTGGCTTATGCCGATTTCAACGATATCTCATATGCTATTTTCCAACAATGTGACTGGCCGCCATATTGGAGCGAATGTAAAACAGTTTTTTCGCTACTCCTCCTTCAAAATTTGTCCAAAATTGTCCAAAATTTTCTCAAATGATCTTCGGACCGAGCCACACAGAAGTACTGTTCCCGATTTTTTTGCTATACTGGAAAAAAAAAAGTTATGATGTCGCAAATGTAACAAGTTCGACCCAACATTGGTTCAGAGGCTGTAACTTGTGAACAGTTTGTCACAAAATCATAAAATTGGTGTCTATCGATTCCTTGCATGATGTCGAATCCGATGATATCTATTTTGCCAGGATTGGATGTACCACGTCATAAGCTAAATTAGCATTAAGCTAGCTTAGCATGCTAATCTGGTTAACATGTCATGGAACTTTTTTGTGAACTCATTCTCACACTGAACCCTCTCCTCTGCTGTCTTGAAATTCACGTCCTCTGAGTGGCGCAATCAGCTAAACCATGCATCTCGAATCCCGAACCATTCTGGTCGTGGGTTCGAGTCCCATATGGGATGACTATAAAGTTGTGTCATTTCAATTTCTTTATCATACTGAAAAGCATTGTACTATTCTTTCTTCCTATTAAATACAACGTGTGTTTCATTTATATGCAAAGTCTTTATTTTGAGTCCATTCTCTTTTTTACTACTGAACCTCGGCAGCTGGATGATCTCATTTCTTTTATGAGGTAAGAAGTTAATGAGTAAGAATACTTTGGTTATTAAAGTTTCTTTTAAAGTTTGGAAAGCAAAGTATTTTTAAGTACTTTTTGAACCCATGGAACCATTGAAGGCTTGGCCCCGTAAGGCTGCTTGCAGCTTTAATAGCAATTGTTATTGTCAGAATAATAGTTTTCTTCTTCTTCCGCAAATGGAAGTCTATGGCAGCCCTATGAACCGTACATAGGAAAATGATGAAATTTGGCACACTTATAGTGATGGTCATGAAAAGTAATTGAGCCAAATATTGAGTCTCTAGAACCAACTCTATAGCGCCACCACCAGTTCAAAAATTCAACATTGAAATGGTTATAACTTTTGAACCCTTTGATCTAGAGACATGAAACTTGGTACACCTGATTCCTCTCATCATGCTGATCACAACCAATACCTTACATTAAGACCCCGCCCATTACAGTAGTGGCCATTTTGAAATGTACAGTATTCAGTTTTTTCGCTACTCCTCCTTCAAATTTTGTCCAATTTTCTCCAAACATGCACTCAAATGATCTGCAGGCTGAGCCGCATAAAAGTACTGTTCCCGATTTTTTTGTTATACTGGAAAAAAAAAAGTTATAATGTCGCAAACTTAACGAGGTCCACCCAAAATAGGCTAAGAGGCTGTATCTCGGCCAAAGTTTGATCAATCAAAACGAAAATTGGTACACTTCATCGGAAGCATGTTCTGAGGCCCCATGCCAAAGTTGGGAATAGCGCCACCTACGGGTCATGAGATATGACAAATTGCTATTTTGGCCAATAACTTTTGAACAGTTTGTCAGAAATTCATAATTGTGGTATCTATGGATTCCTTGCGTCATGCCGAATCCGTGGATATCGATTTTGCCATGATGGGATGTACCACGTGTCCGCCATTTTGAATTTTGTCATAAATTGCAATATCTTTTAAACTATTTGACATATCAGCACACAATTTGGTAGGGATGACCGACACCATGTCCTAAAGCGACATGAGAAGTTTGATCACAGCGCCACCTAGTGTTCCAGATATATCATTGTTTTTTGAAAAAACGCTTATAACATTTGAAAATAATGTTCAAATTTTGAGTTCTTTATGACATTATGTTCCTTGGTTTATGCCGATTTAGACAATATCTCATTTGTCATTTTCCAACAATGTGACTGGCCGCCATATTGGAGCGAATGTAAAACAGTTTTTTCGCTACTCCTCCTTCAAAATTTGTCCAAAATTGTCCAAAATTTGCTCAAATGATCTTCGGACCGAGCCGCATAAAAGTACTGTTCCCGATTTTTTTGCTATACTGTAATAAAAAAGTTATGATGTCACAAATTTAACAAGGTCAACCCAAAATTGGCTAAGAGGCTGTAACTTGTGAACAGTTTGTCACAAAATCATAAAATTGGTGTCTATCGATTCCTTGCATCATGTCGAATCCGATGATATCTATTTTGCCAGGATTGGATGTACCACGTCATAAGCTAAATTAGCAATAAGCTAGCTTAGCATGCTTATCTGGTTAACATGTCATGGAACTTTTTGTGAACTCATTCTCACACTGAAACCTCTACTCAGCAGGCTGGTGAACGTGCATGAGTGATTAGCTCAACGTGTTACACCACGGATCCCGATGTTCAGCGTCGTGGGTTCGCCACTCAGTGTGACATGTGCCCAGACCGCATGAGGTACTGTGGCAGGAAAAGATGCAGAAGTTGCATCTGTTCCAGGCATTGTGCATAAGAATGATCTCATCTGAAGCTGCCACACACAACATGCAGTGCTTTTACGTCCAATTCATTGTTGTTCTTCTTCCAGAAGGGTAGTCAATGGCAGCCCTATGAACCACAAGTTAGAAAATTGGCACACTTGTAGTGATGGTAATGAGTAGTAATCTGACCAATTTTGGATGATTTAATCTAAACTTTTTAAATACAAAATGTTCTCCATTTACTTCAAAATTCTTAATTTTGACTTGATTCTCTCTTGAAAATATTGAATTTCGGCAGCTGTGTAGATGCATGTCTGGCAAGTGGCTCAACGAGATGAGTGACAGGCATCTAACCCATAGATAGTGGGTTCGAGTCCCGTGTGGGACAACTTTAAAATTGTGTATTATGAAATTAATTGATTATGAAACACTTGTAGTGAGTAGTCCAACGTGTGATCAGATGATCTTTGGACCGAGCTGCACAGAAATGATGAACAGGTTTTTGATAGTAGCCCCCATACCAAAGATCTTCCTCTCTGCAGTTGATCTAGCCTGTGTTTGTTGCCTTATCTTAGTTAGCTTAGCATACTAATTGGTTAGCATGCTAGCCAGATGCCATTCTTTCTAATGTGGCTCTTCAGTTATCAGGCTAAACCATAAGGCTTTAAGTGGTGGACAAGTTGCTTCTGTTCCAGGTGAAGGAGCTAGTAGAATAGAACACACAGATAATTTATTTAAAAATTCTTCATTTTGAGTTGCTTCTCACTTGAACTATGGATCTTCTGCATCTTGGCCAAAACACAACTTCCAAGTGGTGCAATGAGATGAGTGACAGATATCTGACCCAGAGATAGTGGGTTCAAGCCCCATGTGGGACAACTTTAATTTAAAAAAAAAAATGTGTTAAGTTGTCATTTCAATTCCTTTATTATCCAGATAAGCATTGTTGTAATCTTTCTTTTGGGATTAGAAATGTGTTTTTGTTCATTCTATGTTGATTCTTACCTGAAGTCTTAAATATCCAGAAAGGTTTGTGAACAAATGAGCAGTCATTGACTTTCAACTATTCTAATTGCATTGTAAGCAGTTACATAAATTGGTTGTTTTCTTCCTATGTATAGTCGTATCCTCTTTTTTTTTTGCCTCCATGTGTTAATTCTCAACTTCATATATGTGTTTGTGCATTGTGTGTAAAGTAGTGAACTGGAGAGCAGAAGGGTATGATAAGATGTTTGTGGTGGTCTAGGTAAACCTCTATTTTTTTTAATTGTGCTGCCTTTTTTACATTTCAAGTTAAATACATAAAGCTTCAAACAGAACACAAATGCCTATTCAATTGATCAACCACTGGCAACATTTTATTGCAAAGTATATAGTAAAGAATACTTTCAATTCCATACAAGAAATGGTTTGACCAACTCCACAATATTAACTGATCTGACATTAAACATTTGAATGTGTACATATGCATATCTTTTAATTATTTTAAGTCCCATAAACATTAGACTTACTTAGTGACTTGAATATCAGTTTTTCCTTCTCGTCATGTGGACAATAAATAAAAGTAATTTTATCATAATAGTAAACCATAAAATCACATTAAAATACATGAACATTTTTGTATTATCTAACATTAAGAATTGTTTTAAAAAATAAATTGTAATTGTAAATAGAAGTTAATTAGTTACTACATGAATGTTAAATTACAAATAGTTACTATTCTAACAGTACATTATTTGGATCAACATCAATTAGTTGAGGTATATTGCCAAAAAGACTAGTAAAAGCTAACCTAAAGAATTTACATAATGTATACAATTATTTATTCTCAAATAAGCAACAAAATATCATTACACATCAAACAATACACTATCATTATACACAGAGCTGCACTCCAGGTTTATTGCTGCTCCTGATGCTTTGAATATTTTCCCAAAACAATCAGAGTAAAGCTTAATTAAGTTCAAGAGGCTTCATTTCTCCATCCCTAAAAGGCATTATACAAGTAAATTTACCTTTCAATTATTTCCAGCAGACTTTCAGATCCATTTCTTGCCTCCACTAAACCAAGCTTCCCAATTCTAAAATGATTAACTCAGCAATTTGATGAATGTATTACTAATTCCTGCAATCACCCTAATTGAATCGTTTGTTAATTGCATACCAAGCATTGTCAATTTCTGTTCTAGTAGGCCTAATCTACTATAAATCACACCACTTGCAAACCTCTTTTTTCATGCAACAGCAAAAATGAACAAATATTTAAATAGACCAGAGACCAGTGAATCTGACAACTGCATTTATGTTTACATTCATGCAGTTTCCAGAGTGCAACTGTCTAGAACAAACTCAAAGTTTTTTAATGCAACTTTGCAAACAGGTCGCAGTGAATATCACCAAGCTGTCATCTTTGCGCACGAAAAACATCAAACTTGGACAACATTAGCATTAAATCGGACAGCGGTTAAACTGTCAAACATAACAAAAAAGCCAAGTAAGTGGTAGTCTAGCTATTTAATCCTGTTTTCTATCTGATAAACTTTCAGTAATCGTATTCCTTTCAAATTCATTGTACAAACAAGCCCATATCAATTCTCACTTTTTTCATTCTTTAGGCCTCAATAATTCTGAATATTTCATTCAGTGTGATCGGAGTACTGCTGTGGAAGTCGCAACGTCTACATTTCCCCACAAACCACCAAAAGAGATAGAAAAACTCACTGTAGAAGAAGCAAAAACTCTGGGATCACGACAATTGGTAAGCTGTTTTTTTTTCAACCTTCTCACTGTGTAAATAGCCTACAGGGTTGTTTACTTGTTGTAGTAATGCTCTGGAGAGTAGTACAATCACATATATTAGCCCTCTGTAGATTGTGCAAAATCGTTTTTATGGGGAGAAAAACATTTTAAAGTAGCCTGACGTTCAAAAAAATGCTAAAATGTGAAAGATTTTTCAGATGCACAGGCAAAGATTACTCTGCTTCTCAGTTATCTTTGCTAGATGCTTTACAAACATGATTAATGCGTTTCAAATTGGTTAATGTGTGGAAAAGTTTGGCTATTTCCTCTTCTTATGACCACAACAGCAGTTGTATACATTTCCCTTGTAATCATGTTTATTGATGTATATTTTTGATTGTACATGTACGATTTTCTTTAAATTTTCAGATCACTAAAATATCTGCAACAGTATGCAAGCTAAACAACGCAACTACTGTAAAGGCCTGGGGTACAGACTGTGAGATCCAAGAATGTTCCTTGCAAGATCCATCTGGAGAAATTCAACTTACTCTTTGGGAAAACCAAGTTTCAAAACTGCAACTAGGTAACTCCTACACCTTTACCAATCTTAAAACTAGACTGTACAACAGCCTTAAGAGCCTCACAACAACCCTGAAAACAACCATGGAACCTATTGCACAGGACCAAGTTTTCCCACCTGGTCAAGGCCCTAAAATCAGTAAAGAACCCTCTCTACCTAATACAGTGGTGAAACAAAAGCCAATAGGGGTGCAAATAAACATTAAAAAACAATGTCCAAAATGCCACAAATCACAAGAACAATTCAACATCAAACAGCAATTTCACCGTTGCCCGACTTGCAAAATTCTACGGAACACAAAAAGCTATATAACAAAATGCAATGGAATAATTGAGATAAATCAAGACAGTCAAATAACTTCTCTTACGGTTTCGAACTCAACTTTGTCAAAATTCATAGCACCAGAACTTGAACTGTCAACTTGTGATTCACAAGATATAGAAGAACTCTTTCTATCCTCCGATGAACTGACTTTAACATATAATAACTGTTTGGAAGTCACCAATATTGAAAACGCTTCATCCGCTCATCCCAGTGATGAGGATTTATTTGAAGTTAATATCGATGAAATCAACCCTGTCCTCTGTGTCACAGAGACACAAAGCACTCCAGAACCCAAGTCTCCAGTTAAAAGACCATCTGAGCCAACAACGCCTCCTATTACACCAGCTAAAAAACCTTTGACTAAGAAGAGTGCTGTAAAAATAATACAAAAATGACTTTGTATTGAAATGCACAACTAAGATGGTTGTGTGTGTGTGTATATATATTGAAATGATGGTATTGGTGTTTTTTTTTTTTGTGTTTTTTTAATGAATGGCAAATATTGATTTAAGTCATGTTTTCTATTGAAATTAGGTTAATTTTGTCCATTATGTTCTGAAATGCTACTGATTGATTTTTATTTCATTTTTATGGCAAAGCTTTGTTAAATGTTGTTTAATGTATTTTTTTATTTTATTAAAACAAATGTGTGTCAATTCTTGGAATATGTGACCTTTATTGCATGGGCTTATCTTACATTTGGAAAGTTGCGTGCATTCTTCTAGCCATTCTTAACTAGGCACTAAGTTTAGTTTCACAAACCATACTGGGAAAAGCAAGTAGTGTAACCATAAGTGTCATTGTGAATAACTAAATAAACGGTTGGTATTCTTTTCTGTAAATATTTAAATATGCAACAATGGTGCTTTAAAATCACTTCAAAGGCCCCCTCTAATTTGCTTACTTTATCCAATGTGCTAAATGGTATTTAAACTAAAAATAATCGTTATTTTTAATTCACATTTTTATCACCTCTCACAATATTGTTTCTAGGCAGCATAAAAAAAAAAACTTAATTGTACAAGACATTATCAAAGATGACTGTCAAAGTAATGTACTTGTAGCAAAAATATAGGTTACAGTTGCATATGGCAGTTAACCCATGTAATTCCAATTTCTTTTCCCTGAGATAACATGTATGAATACATAAGGATATTAAACAATCTTTAACAATTACGTCAAAAATATATATCAAAATCCATACAAAAAACTTGATTATTCGTCAGGTCACAATTGTGACCATTAGTAGAACAAAGGGAGGCTAGGTATATGGTGTTAATGGATTTATAAACTGACAAACTTCTACAGTTTAAAGACCAGGTTCAATAATTGTTTTAAGCTTTAGTTAATAGTGTTGTATTACATCAAAGACACACCATGCAAAATTTCCATTTGTCAAACAGTGACCCCTAGAGTCGCTGTGGAGTACTTGTATTTTTTCTGAATATTAACTTAATGACCTAATATCTAATATGCCCATGACAATTTAGAAACTGAAAATAGAACATAAAAATATGTATTAGATCTAATATAACAAAATTACAAGATTATAAAATGCATTGCGTGAATTCTTGTTTAAAGAGAAGTGTTTAATCTACAATTAAACTAGGAATGTTTGACAGAATAGTGAATATTATCAGGAAACCTGCTCCAGACTTTAGGACCCACATGCAAAAACAAAACATTCTCTCCTTTAGTGCAGTTCAATATCCTAAGTAGTACCAAAAGTCCAGAATTGTAAGATTCTTACAAGAACCTGTTAATCTTAATGTTGTAAAATAATATTTTATTGATCTATATACTGCATCTTGGACTAACTTTATTTGTTAAAGGTGCAGGACAACCACCTAACAGTGAATCACAATAATATCAACTAAACTCATTAAACGTAACATGCTGTCCATTTAAATACTAAATCTTCATTTTGAGTTATTTCTCATTTGAACTATGGAACTTCTACATCTATGGAAACACATGACTTTCCAGGGGCTCAATGAGTGACAGGCATATGACCCAGAGATTGTGGGTTCAAGTCCTTTGTCTTACAACTTTATAAAGTTGTGTCATTTCAATTTCTTTATCATACTGAAAAGCATTGTACTATTCTTTCTTCCTATTAAATACAACGTGTGTTTCATTTATATGCAAAGTCTTTATTTTGAGTCCATTCTCTTTTTTACTACTGAACCTCGGCAGCTGGATGATCTCATTTCTTTTGTGAGGTAAGAAGTTAATAAGTAAGAATACTTTGGTTATTAAAGTTTCTTTTAAAGTTTGGAAAGCAAAGTATTTTTAAGTACTTTTTGAACCCATGGAACCATTGAAGGCTTGGCCCCGTAAGGCTGCTTGCAGCTTTAATAGCAATTGTTATTGTCAGAATAATAGTTTTCTTCTTCTTCCGCAAATGGAAGTCTATGGCAGCCCTATGAACCGTACATAGGAAAATGATGAAATTTGGCACACTTATAGTGATGGTCATGAAAAGTAATTGAGCCAAATATTGAGTCTCTAGAACCAACTCTATAGCGCCACCACCAGTTCAAAAATTCAACATTGAAATGGTTATAACTTTTGAACCCTTTGATCTAGAGACATGAAACTTGGTACACCTGATTCCTCTCATCATGCTGATCACAACCAATACCTTACATTAAGACCCCGCCCATTACAGTAGTGGCCATTTTGAAATGTACAGTATTCAGTTTTTTCGCTACTCCTCCTTCAAATTTTGTCCAATTTTCTCCAAACATGCACTCAAATGATCTGCAGGCTGAGCCGCATAAAAGTACTGTTCCCGATTTTTTTGTTATACTGGAAAAAAAAAAGTTATAATGTCGCAAACTTAACGAGGTCCACCCAAAATAGGCTAAGAGGCTGTATCTCGGCCAAAGTTTGATCAATCAAAACGAAAATTGGTACACTTCATCGGAAGCATGTTCTGAGGCCCCATGCCAAAGTTGGGAATAGCGCCACCTACGGGTCATGAGATATGACAAATTGCTATTTTGGCCAATAACTTTTGAACAGTTTGTCAGAAATTCATAATTGTGGTATCTATGGATTCCTTGCGTCATGCCGAATCCGTGGATATCGATTTTGCCATGATGGGATGTACCACGTGTCCGCCATTTTGAATTTTGTCATAAATTGCAATATCTTTTAAACTATTTGACATATCAGCACACAATTTGGTAGGGATGACCGACACCATGTCCTAAAGCGACATGAGAAGTTTGATCACAGCGCCACCTAGTGTTCCAGATATATCATTGTTTTTTGAAAAAACGCTTATAACATTTGAAAATAATGTTCAAATTTTGAGTTCTTTATGACATTATGTTCCTTGGTTTATGCCGATTTAGACAATATCTCATTTGTCATTTTCCAACAATGTGACTGGCCGCCATATTGGAGCGAATGTAAAACAGTTTTTTCGCTACTCCTCCTTCAAAATTTGTCCAAAATTGTCCAAAATTTGCTCAAATGATCTTCGGACCGAGCCGCATAAAAGTACTGTTCCCGATTTTTTTGCTATACTGTAATAAAAAAGTTATGATGTCACAAATTTAACAAGGTCAACCCAAAATTGGCTAAGAGGCTGTAACTTGTGAACAGTTTGTCACAAAATCATAAAATTGGTGTCTATCGATTCCTTGCATCATGTCGAATCCGATGATATCTATTTTGCCAGGATTGGATGTACCACGTCATAAGCTAAATTAGCAATAAGCTAGCTTAGCATGCTTATCTGGTTAACATGTCATGGAACTTTTTGTGAACTCATTCTCACACTGAAACCTCTACTCAGCAGGCTGGTGAACGTGCATGAGTGATTAGCTCAACGTGTTACACCACGGATCCCGATGTTCAGCGTCGTGGGTTCGCCACTCAGTGTGACATGTGCCCAGACCGCATGAGGTACTGTGGCAGGAAAAGATGCAGAAGTTGCATCTGTTCCAGGCATTGTGCATAAGAATGATCTCATCTGAAGCTGCCACACACAACATGCAGTGCTTTTACGTCCAATTCATTGTTGTTCTTCTTCCAGAAGGGTAGTCAATGGCAGCCCTATGAACCACAAGTTAGAAAATTGGCACACTTGTAGTGATGGTAATGAGTAGTAATCTGACCAATTTTGGATGATTTAATCTAAACTTTTTAAATACAAAATGTTCTCCATTTACTTCAAAATTCTTAATTTTGACTTGATTCTCTCTTGAAAATATTGAATTTCGGCAGCTGTGTAGATGCATGTCTGGCAAGTGGCTCAACGAGATGAGTGACAGGCATCTAACCCATAGATAGTGGGTTCGAGTCCCGTGTGGGACAACTTTAAAATTGTGTATTATGAAATTAATTGATTATGAAACACTTGTAGTGAGTAGTCCAACGTGTGATCAGATGATCTTTGGACCGAGCTGCACAGAAATGATGAACAGGTTTTTGATAGTAGCCCCCATACCAAAGATCTTCCTCTCTGCAGTTGATCTAGCCTGTGTTTGTTGCCTTATCTTAGTTAGCTTAGCATACTAATTGGTTAGCATGCTAGCCAGATGCCATTCTTTCTAATGTGGCTCTTCAGTTATCAGGCTAAACCATAAGGCTTTAAGTGGTGGACAAGTTGCTTCTGTTCCAGGTGAAGGAGCTAGTAGAATAGAACACACAGATAATTTATTTAAAAATTCTTCATTTTGAGTTGCTTCTCACTTGAACTATGGATCTTCTGCATCTTGGCCAAAACACAACTTCCAAGTGGTGCAATGAGATGAGTGACAGATATCTGACCCAGAGATAGTGGGTTCAAGCCCCATGTGGGACAACTTTAATTTAAAAAAAAAATGTGTTAAGTTGTCATTTCAATTCCTTTATTATCCAGATAAGCATTGTTGTAATCTTTCTTTTGGGATTAGAAATGTGTTTTTGTTCATTCTATGTTGATTCTTACCTGAAGTCTTAAATATCCAGAAAGGTTTGTGAACAAATGAGCAGTCATTGACTTTCAACTATTCTAATTGCATTGTAAGCAGTTACATAAATTGGTTGTTTTCTTCCTATGTATAGTCGTATCCTCTTTTTTTTTTGCCTCCATGTGTTAATTCTCAACTTCATATATGTGTTTGTGCATTGTGTGTAAAGTAGTGAACTGGAGAGGAGAAGGGTATGATAAGATGTTTGTGGTGGTCTAGGTAAACCTCTATTTTTTTTAATTGTGCTGCCTTTTTTACATTTCAAGTTAAATACATAAAGCTTCAAACAGAACACAAATGCCTATTCAATTGATCAACCACTGGCAACATTTTATTGCAAAGTATATAGTAAAGAATACTTTCAATTCCATACAAGAAATGGTTTGACCAACTCCACAATATTAACTGATCTGACATTAAACATTTGAATGTGTACATATGCATATCTTTTAATTATTTTAAGTCCCATAAACATTAGACTTACTTAGTGACTTGAATATCAGTTTTTCCTTCTCGTCATGTGGACAATAAATAAAAGTAATTTTATCATAATAGTAAACCATAAAATCACATTAAAATACATGAACATTTTTGTATTATCTAACATTAAGAATTGTTTTAAAAAATAAATTGTAATTGTAAATAGAAGTTAATTAGTTACTACATGAATGTTAAATTACAAATAGTTACTATTCTAACAGTACATTATTTGGATCAACATCAATTAGTTGAGGTATATTGCCAAAAAGACTAGTAAAAGCTAACCTAAAGAATTTACATAATGTATACAATTATTTATTCTCAAATAAGCAACAAAATATCATTACACATCAAACAATACACTATCATTATACACAGAGCTGCACTCCAGGTTTATTGCTGCTCCTGATGCTTTGAATATTTTCCCAAAACAATCAGAGTAAAGCTTAATTAAGTTCAAGAGGCTTCATTTCTCCATCCCTAAAAGGCATTATACAAGTAAATTTACCTTTCAATTATTTCCAGCAGACTTTCAGATCCATTTCTTGCCTCCACTAAACCAAGCTTCCCAATTCTAAAATGATTAACTCAGCAATTTGATGAATGTATTACTAATTCCTGCAATCACCCTAATTGAATCGTTTGTTAATTGCATACCAAGCATTGTCAATTTCTGTTCTAGTAGGCCTAATCTACTATAAATCACACCACTTGCAAACCTCTTTTTTCATGCAACAGCAAAAATGAACAAATATTTAAATAGACCAGAGACCAGTGAATCTGACAACTGCATTTATGTTTACATTCATGCAGTTTCCAGAGTGCAACTGTCTAGAACAAACTCAAAGTTTTTTAATGCAACTTTGCAAACAGGTCGCAGTGAATATCACCAAGCTGTCATCTTTGCGCACGAAAAACATCAAACTTGGACAACATTAGCATTAAATCGGACAGCGGTTAAACTGTCAAACATAACAAAAAAGCCAAGTAAGTGGTAGTCTAGCTATTTAATCCTGTTTTCTATCTGATAAACTTTCAGTAATCGTATTCCTTTCAAATTCATTGTACAAACAAGCCCATATCAATTCTCACTTTTTTCATTCTTTAGGCCTCAATAATTCTGAATATTTCATTCAGTGTGATCGGAGTACTGCTGTGGAAGTCGCAACGTCTACATTTCCCCACAAACCACCAAAAGAGATAGAAAAACTCACTGTAGAAGAAGCAAAAACTCTGGGATCACGACAATTGGTAAGCTGTTTTTTTTTCAACCTTCTCACTGTGTAAATAGCCTACAGGGTTGTTTACTTGTTGTAGTAATGCTCTGGAGAGTAGTACAATCACATATATTAGCCCTCTGTAGATTGTGCAAAATCGTTTTTATGGGGAGAAAAACATTTTAAAGTAGCCTGACGTTCAAAAAAATGCTAAAATGTGAAAGATTTTTCAGATGCACAGGCAAAGATTACTCTGCTTCTCAGTTATCTTTGCTAGATGCTTTACAAACATGATTAATGCGTTTCAAATTGGTTAATGTGTGGAAAAGTTTGGCTATTTCCTCTTCTTATGACCACAACAGCAGTTGTATACATTTCCCTTGTAATCATGTTTATTGATGTATATTTTTGATTGTACATGTACGATTTTCTTTAAATTTTCAGATCACTAAAATATCTGCAACAGTATGCAAGCTAAACAACGCAACTACTGTAAAGGCCTGGGGTACAGACTGTGAGATCCAAGAATGTTCCTTGCAAGATCCATCTGGAGAAATTCAACTTACTCTTTGGGAAAACCAAGTTTCAAAACTGCAACTAGGTAACTCCTACACCTTTACCAATCTTAAAACTAGACTGTACAACAGCCTTAAGAGCCTCACAACAACCCTGAAAACAACCATGGAACCTATTGCACAGGACCAAGTTTTCCCACCTGGTCAAGGCCCTAAAATCAGTAAAGAACCCTCTCTACCTAATACAGTGGTGAAACAAAAGCCAATAGGGGTGCAAATAAACATTAAAAAACAATGTCCAAAATGCCACAAATCACAAGAACAATTCAACATCAAACAGCAATTTCACCGTTGCCCGACTTGCAAAATTCTACGGAACACAAAAAGCTATATAACAAAATGCAATGGAATAATTGAGATAAATCAAGACAGTCAAATAACTTCTCTTACGGTTTCGAACTCAACTTTGTCAAAATTCATAGCACCAGAACTTGAACTGTCAACTTGTGATTCACAAGATATAGAAGAACTCTTTCTATCCTCCGATGAACTGACTTTAACATATAATAACTGTTTGGAAGTCACCAATATTGAAAACGCTTCATCCGCTCATCCCAGTGATGAGGATTTATTTGAAGTTAATATCGATGAAATCAACCCTGTCCTCTGTGTCACAGAGACACAAAGCACTCCAGAACCCAAGTCTCCAGTTAAAAGACCATCTGAGCCAACAACGCCTCCTATTACACCAGCTAAAAAACCTTTGACTAAGAAGAGTGCTGTAAAAATAATACAAAAATGACTTTGTATTGAAATGCACAACTAAGATGGTTGTGTGTGTGTGTATATATATTGAAATGATGGTATTGGTGTTTTTTTTTTTTGTGTTTTTTTAATGAATGGCAAATATTGATTTAAGTCATGTTTTCTATTGAAATTAGGTTAATTTTGTCCATTATGTTCTGAAATGCTACTGATTGATTTTTATTTCATTTTTATGGCAAAGCTTTGTTAAATGTTGTTTAATGTATTTTTTTATTTTATTAAAACAAATGTGTGTCAATTCTTGGAATATGTGACCTTTATTGCATGGGCTTATCTTACATTTGGAAAGTTGCGTGCATTCTTCTAGCCATTCTTAACTAGGCACTAAGTTTAGTTTCACAAACCATACTGGGAAAAGCAAGTAGTGTAACCATAAGTGTCATTGTGAATAACTAAATAAACGGTTGGTATTCTTTTCTGTAAATATTTAAATATGCAACAATGGTGCTTTAAAATCACTTCAAAGGCCCCCTCTAATTTGCTTACTTTATCCAATGTGCTAAATGGTATTTAAACTAAAAATAATCGTTATTTTTAATTCACATTTTTATCACCTCTCACAATATTGTTTCTAGGCAGCATAAAAAAAAAAACTTAATTGTACAAGACATTATCAAAGATGACTGTCAAAGTAATGTACTTGTAGCAAAAATATAGGTTACAGTTGCATATGGCAGTTAACCCATGTAATTCCAATTTCTTTTCCCTGAGATAACATGTATGAATACATAAGGATATTAAACAATCTTTAACAATTACGTCAAAAATATATATCAAAATCCATACAAAAAACTTGATTATTCGTCAGGTCACAATTGTGACCATTAGTAGAACAAAGGGAGGCTAGGTATATGGTGTTAATGGATTTATAAACTGACAAACTTCTACAGTTTAAAGACCAGGTTCAATAATTGTTTTAAGCTTTAGTTAATAGTGTTGTATTACATCAAAGACACACCATGCAAAATTTCCATTTGTCAAACAGTGACCCCTAGAGTCGCTGTGGAGTACTTGTATTTTTTCTGAATATTAACTTAATGACCTAATATCTAATATGCCCATGACAATTTAGAAACTGAAAATAGAACATAAAAATATGTATTAGATCTAATATAACAAAATTACAAGATTATAAAATGCATTGCGTGAATTCTTGTTTAAAGAGAAGTGTTTAATCTACAATTAAACTAGGAATGTTTGACAGAATAGTGAATATTATCAGGAAACCTGCTCCAGACTTTAGGACCCACATGCAAAAACAAAACATTCTCTCCTTTAGTGCAGTTCAATATCCTAAGTAGTACCAAAAGTCCAGAATTGTAAGATTCTTACAAGAACCTGTTAATCTTAATGTTGTAAAATAATATTTTATTGATCTATATACTGCATCTTGGACTAACTTTATTTGTTAAAGGTGCAGGACAACCACCTAACAGTGAATCACAATAATATCAACTAAACTCATTAAACGTAACATGCTGTCCATTTAAATACTAAATCTTCATTTTGAGTTATTTCTCATTTGAACTATGGAACTTCTACATCTATGGAAACACATGACTTTCCAGGGGCTCAATGAGTGACAGGCATATGACCCAGAGATTGTGGGTTCAAGTCCTTTGTCTTACAACTTTATAAAGTTGTGTCATTTCAATTTCTTTATCATACTGAAAAGCATTGTACTATTCTTTCTTCCTATTAAATACAACGTGTGTTTCATTTATATGCAAAGTCTTTATTTTGAGTCCATTCTCTTTTTTACTACTGAACCTCGGCAGCTGGATGATCTCATTTCTTTTGTGAGGTAAGAAGTTAATAAGTAAGAATACTTTGGTTATTAAAGTTTCTTTTAAAGTTTGGAAAGCAAAGTATTTTTAAGTACTTTTTGAACCCATGGAACCATTGAAGGCTTGGCCCCGTAAGGCTGCTTGCAGCTTTAATTATTATTATTATTCTTCTTCTTCTTCTTCCGCAAATGGAAGTCTATGGCAGCCCTATGAACCGTACATAGGAAAATGATGAAATTTGGCACACTTGTAGTGATGCTAATGAATAGTAATTGGACCAATTTTTGACCCTCTAGGACCAACTCTATAGCGCCACCACCAGTTCAAAAATTCAACATTGAAATGGTTATAACTTTTGAACCCTTTGATCTAGAGACATGAAACTTAGTACACCTGATTCCACTCATCATGCTGATCACAACCAATACCTTACATTAAGACCCCGCCCATTACAGTAGTGGCCATTTTGAAATGTACAGTATTCAGTTATTTTGCTACTCCTCCTTCAAATTTTGTCCAATTTTCTCCAAACATGCACTCAAATGATCTTCAGACTGAGCCGCATAAAAGTACTGTTCCCGATTTTTTTGTTATACTGGAAAAAAAAAGTTATAATGTCGCAAACTTAACAAGGTCCACCCAAAATTGGCTAAGAGGCTGTATCTCGGCCAAAGTTTGATCAATTGAAACGAAAATTGGTACACTTCATCGGAAGCATGTGTTGAGGTTCCAATGCAAAGTTAGGAATAGCGCCACCTATGGGTCATGAGATATGAACAATTGCTATTTTGACCAATAACTTTTGAACAGTTTGTCAGAAAATCATAATTGTGGTATCTATGGATTCCTTGCATCATGCCGAATCCGTGGATATCGATTTTGCCATGATGGGATGTACCACGTGTCCGCCATTTTGAATTTTGTCATAAATTGCAATATCTTTTAAACTATTTGACATATCAGCACACAATTTGGTAGGGATGACAGACACCATGTCCTAAAGCGACATGAGAAGTTTGATCACAGCGCCACCTAGTGTTCCAGATATATCATTGTTTTTTGAAAAAACGCTTATAACATTTGAAAATATTGTTCAAATTTTGAGTTCTTTATGACATTATGTTCCTTGGTTTATGCCGATTTAGACGATATCTCATTTGTCATTTTCCAACAATGTGACTGGCCGCCATATTGGAGCGAATGTAAAACAGTTTTTTCGCTACTCCTCCTTCAAAATTTGTCCAAAATTGTCCAAAATTTGCTCAAATGATCTTCGGACCGAGCCGCATAAAAGTACTGTTCCCGATTTTTTTGCTATACTGTAATAAAAAAGTTATGATGTCACAAATTTAACAAGGTCAACCCAAAATTGGCTAAGAGGCTGTAACTTGTGAACAGTTTGTCACAAAATCATAAAATTCGTGTCTATCGATTCCTTGCATCATGTCGAATCCGATGATATCTATTTTGCCAGGATTGGATGTACCACGTCATAAGCTAAATTAGCAATAAGCTAGCTTAGCATGCTTATGGAACTTTTTTGTGAACTCATTCTCACACTGAACCCTCTCCTCTGCTGTTTTGAAATTCACGTCCTCTGAGTGGCGCAATCGGCTAAACCATGCATCTCGAATCCCGAACCATTGTGGTCGTGGGTTCGAGTCCCATGTGAGACGACTTTAAAATTGTGTATAAAGTTGTCATTTCAATTCCTTCCGGCTCTGCTCTGCTGTTGGTGCTTAAATGCTCGCTGTGCTTCATTTACATGTATATTCAATTTGTTCTCTTTTTGTTCTTGCGGCTCTGCACTGCTATTGGTGCTTAAATGCTTGATGCGCTGCTGTACTTGCAGTACTTGCTGTGCTTGCAGTACTTGCTGTACTTGCTGTGTTTGCAGTACTTGCAGTACTTGCTGTGTTTGCTGTACTTGCAATACTTGCTGTACTTGCAGCTTGCTGTACTTGCAGTTTGCAGTACTTGTTCTGCTAAGCCTTTGAACTTTGCTGTACTTGTTCTAATTGCGGTGCCAAGCCTTTGAACTTTGCTGTAATTGTTCTAATTGCGGTGCCTTGCAGGGCTTGGCCCCGTGTTGCTGCTTGCAGCTATATTCTTATTATTATTATTATTCCGTGAATGGGAGTCTATGGCAGCCCTATGAACCGTAAGTAGGAAAATGATGAAATTTGGCACACTTGTAGTGATGCTAATGAATAGTAATTGGACCAATTTTTTACCCTCTAGGACCATCTCTATAGCGCCACCACCAGTTCAAAAATTCAACATTGAAATGGTTATAACTTTTGAACCCTTTGATCTAGAGACATGAAACTTAGTACACCTGATTCCACTCATCATGCTGATCACAACCAATACCTTACATTAAGACCCCGCCCATTACAGTAGTGGCCATTTTGAAATGTACAGTATTCAGTTATTTCGCTACTCCTCCTTCAAATTTTGTCCAATTTTCTCCAACCATGTGCTCAAATGATCTTCGGACTGAGCCGCATAAAAGTACTGTTCCCGATTTTTTTGTTATACTGGAAAAAAAAAGTTATAATGTCGCAAACTTAACGAGGTCCACCCAAAATAGGCTAAGAGGCTGTATCTCGGCCAAAGTTTGATCAATCAAAACGAAAATTGGTACACTTCATCGGAAGCATGTTCTGAGGTCCCATACCAAAGTTGGGAATAGCGCCACCTACGGGTCATGAGATATGACAAATTGCTATTTTGGCCAATAACTTTTGAACAGTTTGTCAGAAATTCATAATTGTGGTATCTATGGATTCCTTGCATCATGTTGAATCCGTGGATATCAATTTTGCCATGATGGGATGTACCACGTGTCCGCCATTTTGAATTTTGTCATAATTTGCAATATCTTTTAAACTATTTGAAATTTCCTCACCACATTTGGTATGGATCATCATTAGCATGGCCCGAAGGTACATTAGAAGTTTGATCACAGCGCCACCTAGTGTTCCAGAGATATCATTGTTTTTTGAAAAAACGCTTATAACTTTTGCTATCATTACTTGAAATTTGATTTCTTTATGTCAATATATTCCTTGGCTTATGCCGATTTCAACGATATCTCATATGCTATTTTCCAACAATGTGACTGGCCGCCATATTGGAGCGAATGTAAAACAGTTTTTTCGCTACTCCTCCTTCAAAATTTGTCCAAAATTGTCCAAAATTTTCTCAAATGATCTTCGGACCGAGCCACACAGAAGTACTGTTCCCGATTTTTTTGCTATACTGGAAAAAAAAAAGTTATGATGTCGCAAATGTAACAAGTTCGACCCAACATTGGTTCAGAGGCTGTAACTTGTGAACAGTTTGTCACAAAATCATAAAATTGGTGTCTATCGATTCCTTGCATGATGTCGAATCCGATGATATCTATTTTGCCAGGATTGGATGTACCACGTCATAAGCTAAATTAGCATTAAGCTAGCTTAGCATGCTAATCTGGTTAACATGTCATGGAACTTTTTTGTGAACTCATTCTCACACTGAACCCTCTCCTCTGCTGTCTTGAAATTCACGTCCTCTGAGTGGCGCAATCAGCTAAACCATGCATCTCGAATCCCGAACCATTCTGGTCGTGGGTTCGAGTCCCATATGGGATGACTATAAAGTTGTGTCATTTCAATTTCTTTATCATACTGAAAAGCATTGTACTATTCTTTCTTCCTATTAAATACAACGTGTGTTTCATTTATATGCAAAGTCTTTATTTTGAGTCCATTCTCTTTTTTACTACTGAACCTCGGCAGCTGGATGATCTCATTTCTTTTATGAGGTAAGAAGTTAATGAGTAAGAATACTTTGGTTATTAAAGTTTCTTTTAAAGTTTGGAAAGCAAAGTATTTTTAAGTACTTTTTGAACCCATGGAACCATTGAAGGCTTGGCCCCGTAAGGCTGCTTGCAGCTTTAATTAGGGGCCAAGCACCGAAGGTGCAGAGGCACCTATTGTATCTGTTGGTTTTCTTATTAGGGGCCAAGCACCGAAGGTGCAGAGGCACCTATTGTATCTGTTGGTTTTTAGGGGCCAAGCACCGAAGGTGCAGAGGCACCTATTGTATCTGTTGGTTTTCTTATTATTATTATTATTATTCCGTGAATGGGAGTCTATGGCAGCCCTATGAACCGTACATAGGAAAATGATGAAATTTGGCACACTTGTAGTGATGCTAATGAATAGTAATTGGACCAATTTTTGACCCTCTAGGACCAACTCTATAGCGCCACCACCAGTTCAAAAATTCAACATTGAAATGGTTATAACTTTTGAACCCTTTGATCTAGAGACATGAAACTTAGTACACCTGATTCCACTCATCATGCTGATCACAACCAATACCTTACATTAAGACCCCGCCCATTACAGTAGTGGCCATTTTGAAATGTACAGTATTCAGTTATTTCGCTACTCCTCCTTCAAATTTTGTCCAATTTTCTCCAAACATGCACTCAAATGATCTTCAGACTGAGCCGCATAAAAGTACTGTTCCCGATTTTTTTGTTATACTGGAAAAAAAAAAGTTATAATGTCGCAAACTTAACGAGGTCCACCCAAAATTGGCTAAGAGGCTGTATCTCGGCCAAAGTTTGATCAATCGAAACGAAAATTGGTACTCTTCATCGGAAGCATGTTCTGAGGTCCCATGCCAAAGTTGGGAATAGCGCCACCTACGGGTCATGAGATATGACAAATTGCTATTTTGGCCAATAACTTTTGAACAGTTTGTCAGAAATTCATAATTGTGGTATCTATGGATTCCTTGCGTCATGCCGAATCCGTGGATATCGATTTTGCCATGATGGGATGTACCACGTGTCCGCCATTTTGAATTTTGTCATAAATTGCAATATCTTTTAAACTATTTGACATATCAGCACACAATTTGGTAGGGATGACCGACACCATGTCCTAAAGCGACATGAGAAGTTTGATCACAGCGCCACCTAGTGTTCCAGATATATCATTGTTTTTTGAAAAAACGCTTATAACATTTGAAAATATTGTTCAAATTTTGAGTTCTTTATGACATTATGTTCCTTGGTTTATGCCGATTTAGACGATATCTCATTTGTCATTTTCCAACAATGTGACTGGCCGCCATATTGGAGCGAATGTAAAACAGTTTTTTCGCTACTCCTCCTTCAAAATTTGTCCAAAATTGTCCAAAATTTGCTCAAATGATCTTCGGACCGAGCCGCATAAAAGTACTGTTCCCGATTTTTTTGCTATACTGTAATAAAAAAGTTATGATGTCACAAATTTAACAAGGTCAACCCAAAATTGGCTAAGAGGCTGTAACTTGTGAACAGTTTGTCACAAAATCATAAAATTGGTGTCTATCGATTCCTTGCATCATGTCGAATCCGACGATATCTATTTTGCCAGGATTGGATGTACCACGTTATAAGCTAAATTAGCATTAAGCTAGCTTAGCATGCTTATCTGGTTAACATGTCATGGAACTTTTTGTGAACTCATTCTCACACTGAAACCTCTACTCAGCAGGCTGGTGAACGTGCATGAGTGATTAGCTCAACGTGTTACACCACGGATCCCGATGTTCAGCGTCGTGGGTTCGCCACTCAGTGTGACATGTGCCCAGACCGCATGAGGTACTGTGGCAGGAAAAGATGCAGAAGTTGCATCTGTTCCAGGCATTGTGCATAAGAATGATCTCATCTGAAGCTGCCACACACAACATGCAGTGCTTTTACGTCCAATTCATTGTTGTTCTTCTTCCAGAAGGGTAGTCAATGGCAGCCCTATGAACCACAAGTTAGAAAATTGGCACACTTGTAGTGATGGTAATGAGTAGTAATCTGACCAATTTTGGATGATTTAATCTAAACTTTTTAAATACAAAATGTTCTCCATTTACTTCAAAATTCTTAATTTTGACTTGATTCTCTCTTGAAAATATTGAATTTCGGCAGCTGTGTAGATGCATGTCTGGCAAGTGGCTCAACGAGATGAGTGACAGGCATCTAACCCATAGATAGTGGGTTCGAGTCCCGTGTGGGACAACTTTAAAATTGTGTATTATGAAATTAATTGATTATGAAACACTTGTAGTGAGTAGTCCAACGTGTGATCAGATGATCTTTGGACCGAGCTGCACAGAAATGATGAACAGGTTTTTGATAGTAGCCCCCATACCAAAGATCTTCCTCTCTGCAGTTGACCTAGCCTGTGTTTGTTGCCTTATCTTAGTTAGCTTAGCATACTAATTGGTTAGCATGCTAGCCAGATGCCATTCTTTCTAATGTGGCTCTTCAGTTATCAGGCTAAACCATAAGGCTTTAAGTGGTGGACAAGTTGCTTCTGTTCCAGGTGAAGGAGCTAGTAGAATAGAACACACAGATAATTTATTTAAAAATTCTTCATTTTGAGTTGCTTCTCACTTGAACTATGGATCTTCTGCATCTTGGCCAAAACACAACTTCCAAGTGGTGCAATGAGATGAGTGACAGAAATCTGACCCAGAGATAGTGGGTTCAAGCCCCATGTGGGACAACTTTAATTTAAAAAAAAAATGTGTTAAGTTGTCATTTCAATTCCTTTATTATCCAGATAAGCATTGTTGTAATCTTTCTTTTGGGATTAGAAATGTGTTTTTGTTCATTCTATGTTGATTCTTACCTGAAGTCTTAAATATCCAGAAAGGTTTGTGAACAAATGAGCAGTCATTGACTTTCAACTATTCTAATTGCATTGTAAGCAGTTACATAAATTGGTTGTTTTCTTCCTATGTATAGTCGTATCCTCTTTTTTTTTTTGCCTCCATGTGTTAATTCTCAACTTCATATATGTGTTTGTGCATTGTGTGTAAAGTAGTGAACTGGAGAGCAGAAGGGTATGATAAGATGTTTGTGGTGGTCTAGGTAAACCTCTATTTTTTTAAATTGTGCTGCCTTTTTTACATTTCAAGTTAAATACATAAAGCTTCAAACAGAACACAAATGCCTATTCAATTGATCAACCACTGGCAACATTTTATTGCAAAGTATATAGTAAAGAATACTTTCAATTCCATACAAGAAATGGTTTGACCAACTCCACAATATTAACTGATCTGACATTAAACATTTGAATGTGTACATATGCATATCTTTTAATTATTTTAAGTCCCATAAACATTAGACTTACTTAGTGACTTGAATATCAGTTTTTCCTTCTCGTCATGTGGACAATAAATAAAAGTAATTTTATCATAATAGTAAACCATAAAATCACATTAAAATACATGAACATTTTTGTATTATCTAACATTAAGAATTGTTTTAAAAAATAAATTGTAATTGTAAATAGAAGTTAATTAGTTACTACATGAATGTTAAATTACAAATAGTTACTATTCTAACAGTACATTATTTGGATCAACATCAATTAGTTGAGGTATATTGCCAAAAAGACTAGTAAAAGCTAACCTAAAGAATTTACATAATGTATACAATTATTTATTCTCAAATAAGCAACAAAATATCATTACACATCAAACAATACACTATCATTATACACAAAGCTGCACTCCAGGTTTATTGCTGCTCCTGATGCTTTGAATATTTTCCCAAAACAATCAGAGTAAAGCTTAATTAAGTTCAAGAGGCTTCATTTCTCCATCCCTAAAAGGCATTATACAAGTAAATTTACCTTTCAATTATTTCCAGCAGACTTTCAGATCCATTTCTTGCCTCCACTAAACCAAGCTTCCCAATTCTAAAATGATTAACTCAGCAATTTGATGAATGTATTACTAATTCCTGCAATCACCCTAATTGAATCGTTTGTTAATTGCATACCAAGCATTGTCAATTTCTGTTCTAGTAGGCCTAATCTACTATAAATCACACCACTTGCAAACCTCTTTTTTCATGCAACAGCAAAAATGAACAAATATTTAAATGGACCAGAGACCAGTGAATCTGACAACTGCATTTATGTTTACATTCATGCAGTTTCCAGAGTGCAACTGTCTAGAACAAACTCAAAGTTTTTTAATGCAACTTTGCAAACAGGTCGCAGTGAATATCACCAAGCTGTCATCTTTGCGCACGAAAAACATCAAACTTGGACAACATTAGCATTAAATCGGACAGCGGTTAAACTGTCAAACATAACAAAAAAGCCAAGTAAGTGGTAGTCTAGCTATTTAATCCTGTTTTCTATCTGATAAACTTTCAGTAATCGTATTCCTTTCAAATTCATTGTACAAACAAGCCCATATCAATTCTCACTTTTTTCATTCTTTAGGCCTCAATAATTCTGAATATTTCATTCAGTGTGATCGGAGTACTGCTGTGGAAGTCGCAACATCTACATTTCCCCACAAACCACCAAAAGAGATAGAAAAACTCACTGTAGAAGAAGCAAAAACTCTGGGATCACGACAATTGGTAAGCTGTTTTTTTTTCAACCTTCTCACTGTGTAAATAGCCTACAGGGTTGTTTACTTGTTGTAGTAATGCTCTGGAGAGTAGTACAATCACATATATTAGCCCTCTGTAGATTGTGCAAAATCGTTTTTATGGGGAGAAAAACATTTTAAAGTAGCCAGACGTTCAAAAAAATGCTAAAATGTGAAAGATTTTTCAGATGCACAGGCAAAGATTACTCTGCTTCTCAGTTATCTTTGCTAGATGCTTTACAAACATGATTAATGCGTTTCAAATTGGTTAATGTGTGGAAAAGTTTGGCTATTTCCTCTTCTTATGACCACAACAGCAGTTGTATACATTTCCCTTGTAATCATGTTTATTGATGTATATTTTTGATTGTACATGTACGATTTTCTTTAAATTTTCAGATCACTAAAATATCTGCAACAGTATGCAAGCTAAACAACGCAACTACTGTAAAGGCCTGGGGTACAGACTGTGAGATCCAAGAATGTTCCTTGCAAGATCCATCTGGAGAAATTCAACTTACTCTTTGGGAAAACCAAGTTTCAAAACTGCAACTAGGTAACTCCTACACCTTTACCAATCTTAAAACTAGACTGTACAACAGCCTTAAGAGCCTCACAACAACCCTGAAAACAACCATGGAACCTATTGCACAGGACCAAGTTTTCCCACCTGGTCAAGGCCCTAAAATCAGTAAAGAACCCTCTCTACCTAATACAGTGGTGAAACAAAAGCCAATAGGGGTGCAAATAAACATTAAAAAACAATGTCCAAAATGCCACAAATCACAAGAACAATTCAACATCAAACAGCAATTTCACCGTTGCCCGACTTGCAAAATTCTACGGAACACAAAAAGCTATATAACAAAATGCAATGGAATAATTGAGATAAATCAAGACAGTCAAATAACTTCTCTTACGGTTTCGAACTCAACTTTGTCAAAATTCATAGCACCAGAACTTGAACTGTCAACTTGTGATTCACAAGATATAGAAGAACTCTTTCTATCCTCCGATGAACTGACTTTAACATATAATAACTGTTTGGAAGTCACCAATATTGAAAACGCTTCATCCGCTCATCCCAGTGATGAGGATTTATTTGAAGTGAATATCGATGAAATCAACCCTGTCCTCTGTGTCACAGAGACACAAAGCACTCCAGAACCCAAGTCTCCAGTTAAAAGACCATCTGAGCCAACAACGCCTCCTATTACACCAGCTAAAAAAACCTTTGACTAAGAAGAGTGCTGTAAAAATAATACAAAAATGACTTTGTATTGAAATGCACAACTAAGATGGTTGTGTGTGTGTGTGTGTATATATATTGAAATGATGGTATTGGTTTTTTTTTTTTTTTTTTTTTTTTAATGAATGGCAAATATTGATTTAAGTCATGTTTTCTATTGAAATTAGGTTAATTTTGTCCATTATGTTCTGAAATGCTACTGATTGATTTTTATTTCATTTTTATGGCAAAGCTTTGTTAAATGTTGTTTAATGTATTTTTTTTTTTATTAAAACAAATGTGTGTCAATTCTTGGAATATGTGACCTTTATTGCATGGGCTTATCTTGCATTTGGAAAGTTGCGTGCATTCTTCTAGCCATTCTTAACTAGGCACTAAGTTTAGTTTCACAAACCATACTGGGAAAAGCAAGTAGTGTAACCATAAGTGTCATTGTGAATAACTAAAGAAACGGTTGGTATTCTGTTCTGTAAAGATTTAAATATGCAACAATGGTGCTTTAAAATCACTTCAAAGGCCCCCTCTAATTTGCTTACTTTATCCAATGTGCTAAATGGTATTTAAACTAAAAATAATCGTTATTTTTAATTCACATTTTTATCACCTCTCACAATATTGTTTCTAGGCAGCATAAAAAAAAAAACTTAATTGTACAAGACATTATCAAAGATGACTGTCAAAGTAATGTACTTGTAGCAAAAATATAGGTTACAGTTGCATATGGCAGTTAACCCATGTAATTCCAATTTCTTTTCCCTGAGATAACATGTATGAATACATAAGGATATTAAACAATCTTTAACAATTACGTCAAAAATATATATCAAAATCCATACAAAAAACTTGATTATTCGTCAGGTCACAATTGTGACCATTAGTAGAACAAAGGGAGGCTAGGTATATGGTGTTAATGGATTTATAAACTGACAAACTTCTACAGTTTAAAGACCAGGTTCAATAATTGTTTTAAGCTTTAGTTAATAGTGTTGTATTACATCAAAGACACACCATGCAAAATTTCCATTTGTCAAACAGTGACCCCTAGAGTCGCTGTGGAGTACTTGTATTTTTTCTGAATATTAACTTAATGACCTAATATCTAATATGCCCATGACAATTTAGAAACTGAAAATAGAACATAAAAATATATGTATTAGATCTAATATAACAAAATTACAAGATTATAAAATGCATTGCGTGAATTCTTGTTTAAAGAGAAGTGTTTAATCTACAATTAAACTAGGAATGTTTGACAGAATAGTGAATATTATCAGGAAACCTGCTCCAGACTTTAGGACCCACATGCAAAAACAAAACATTCTCTCCTTTAGTGCAGTTCAATATCCTAAGTAGTACCAAAAGTCCAGAATTGTAAGATTCTTACAAGAACCTGTTAATCTTAATGTTGTAAAATAATATTTTATTGATCTATATACTGCATCTTGGACTAACTTTATTTGTTAAAGGTGCAGGACAACCACCTAACAGTGAATCACAATAATATCAACTAAACTCATTAAACGTAACATGCTGTCCATTTAAATACTAAATCTTCATTTTGAGTTATTTCTCATTTGAACTATGGAACTTCTACATCTATGGAAACACATGACTTCCCAGGGGCTCAATGAGTGACAGGCATATGACCCAGAGATTGTGGGTTCAAGTCCTTTGTCTTACAACTTTATAAAGTTGTGTCATTTCAATTTCTTTATCATACTGAAAAGCATTGTACTATTCTTTCTTCCTATTAAATACAACGTGTGTTTCATTTATATGCAAAGTCTTTATTTTGAGTCCATTCTCTTTTTTACTACTGAACCTCGGCAGCTGGATGATCTCATTTCTTTTATGAGGTAAGAAGTTAATAAGTAAGAATACTTTGGTTATTAAAGTTTCTTTTAAAGTTTGGAAAGCAAAGTATTTTTAAGTACTTTTTGAACCCATGGAACCATTGAAGGCTTGGCCCCGTAAGGCTGCTTGCAGCTTTATTAGGGGCCAAGCACCGAAGGTGCAGAGGCACCTATTGTATCTGTTGGTTTTCTTATTATTATTATTATTCCGTGAATGGGAGTCTATGGCAGCCCTATGAACCGTAAGTAGGAAAATGATGAAATTTGGCACACTTGTAGTGATGCTAATGAATAGTAATTGGACCAATTTTTGACCCTCTAGGACCAACTCTATAGCGCCACCACCAGTTCAAAAATTCAACATTGAAATGGTTATAACTTTTGAACCCTTTGATCTAGAGACATGAAACTTAGTACACCTGATTCCACTCATCATGCTGATCACAACCAATACCTTACATTAAGACCCCGCCCATTACAGTAGTGGCCATTTTGAAATGTACAGTATTCAGTTATTTCGCTACTCCTCCTTCAAATTTTGTCCAATTTTCTCCAACCATGTGCTCAAATGATCTTCGGACTGAGCCGCATAAAAGTACTGTTCCCGATTTTTTTGTTATACTGGAAAAAAAAAGTTGTACTGTCGCAAACTTAACGAGGTCCACCCAAAATTGGCTAAGAGGCTGTATCTCGGCCAAAGTTTGATCAATCGATACGAAAATTGGTACGCTTAATCGGAAGCATGATCTGAGGGACCCTGCCAAAGTCAGGAACAGCGCCACCTACGGGTCATGAGATATGGAAAAATGCTATTTTGGCCAATAACTTTTGAACACTTTGTCAGAAAATCATAATTGTGGTATCTATGGATTCCTTGCATCATGCCGAATCCGTGGATATCGATTTTGCCATGATGGGATGTACCCCGTGTCCGCCATTTTGAATTTTGTCATAATTTGCAATATCTTTTAAACTATTTGAAATTTCTTCACCAAATTTGGTATGGATCACCATTAGCATGGCCCGGAGGTACCTGAGAAGTTTGATCACAGCGCCACCTAGTGTTCCAGAGATATCATTGTTTTTTGAAAAAACGCTTATAACTTTTGCTATCATTGCTTGAAATTTGATTTCTTTATGTCAATATATTCCTTGGCTTATGCCGATTTCAACGATATCTCATATGCTATTTTCCAACAATGTGACTGGCCGCCATATTGGAGCAAATGTAAAACAGTTTTTTCGCTACTTCTCCTTCAAAATTTGTCCAAAATTGTCCAAAATTTGCTCAAATGATCTTCGGACCGAGCCGCACAGAAGTACTGTTCCCGATTTTTTTGCTATACTGGAAAAAAAAAAGTTATGATGTCGCAAATTTAACAAGGTCGACCCAACATTGGTTCAGAGGCTGTAACTTGTGAACAGTTTGTCACAAAATCATAAAATTGGTGTCTATCGATTCCTTGCATCATGTCGAATCCGATGATATCTATTTTGCCAGGATTGGATGTACCACGTCATAAGCTAAATTAGCATTAAGCTAGCTTAGCATGCTAATCTGGTTAACATGTCATGGAACTTTTTTGTGAACTCATTCTCACACTGAACCCTCTCCTCTGCTGTTTTGAAATTCACGTCCTCTGAGTGGCGCAATCAGCTAAACCATGCATCTCGAATCCCGAACCGTTCTGGTCGTGGGTTCGAGTCCCATATGGGATGACTATAAAGTTGTGTCATTTCAATTTCTTTATCATACTGAAAAGCATTGTACTATTCTTTCTTCCTATTAAATACAACGTGTGTTTCATTTATATGCAAAGTCTTTATTTTGAGTCCATTCTCTTTTTTACTACTGAACCTCGGCAGCTGGATGATCTCATTTCTTTTATGAGGTAAGAAGTTAATAAGTAAGAATACTTTGGTTATTAAAGTTTCTTTTAAAGTTTGGAAAGCAAAGTATTTTTAAGTACTTTTTGAACCCATGGAACCATTGAAGGCTTGGCCCCGTAAGGCTGCTTGCAGCTTTATTAGGGGCCAAGCACCGAAGGTGCAGAGGCACCTATTGTATCTGTTAGTTAGGGGCCAAGCACCGAAGGTGCAGAGGCACCTATTGTATCTGTTAGTTTTCTTATTATTATTATTATTATTATTATTATTCTTCTTCCGCAAATGGAAGTCTATGGCAGCCCTATGAACCGTACATAGGAAAATGATGAAATTTGGCAGACTTGTAGTGATGCTAATGAATAGTAATTGGACCAATTTTTGACCCTCTAGGACCAACTCTATAGCGCCACCACCAGTTCAAAAATTCAACATTGAAATGGTTATAACTTTTGAACCCTTTGATCTAGAGACATGAAACTTAGTACACCTGATTCCACTCATCATGCTGATCACAACCAATACCTTACATTAAGACCCCGCCCATTACAGTAGTGGCCATTTTGAAATGTACAGTATTCAGTTATTTCGCTACTCCTCCTTCAAATTTTGTCCAATTTTCTCCAAACATGCACTCAAATGATCTTCAGACTGAGCCGCATAAAAGTACTGTTCCCGATTTTTTTGTTATACTGGAAAAAAAAAAGTTATAATGTCGCAAACTTAACGAGGTCCACCCAAAATTGGCTAAGAGGCTGTATCTCGGCCAAAGTTTGATCAATCGAAACGAAAATTGGTACACTTCATCGGAAGCATGTTCTGAGGTCCCATGCCAAAGTTGGGAATAGCGCCACCTACGGGTCATGAGATATGACAAATTGCTATTTTGGCCAATAACTTTTGAACAGTTTGTCAGAAATTCATAATTGTGGTATCTATGGATTCCTTGCGTCATGCCGAATCCGTGGATATCGATTTTGCCATGATGGGATGTACCACGTGTCCGCCATTTTGAATTTTGTCATAAATTGCAATATCTTTTAAACTATTTGACATATCAGCACACAATTTGGTAGGGATGACCGACACCATGTCCTAAAGCGACATGAGAAGTTTGATCACAGCGCCACCTAGTGTTCCAGATATATCATTGTTTTTTTAAAAAACGCTTATAACATTTGAAAATATTGTTCAAATTTTGAGTTCTTTATGACATTATGTTCCTTGGTTTATGCCGATTTAGACGATATCTCATTTGTCATTTTCCAACAATGTGACTGGCCGCCATATTGGAGCGAATGTAAAACAGTTTTTTCGCTACTCCTCCTTCAAAATTTGTCCAAAATTGTCCAAAATTTGCTCAAATGATCTTCGGACCGAGCCGCATAAAAGTACTGTTCCCGATTTTTTTGCTATACTGTAATAAAAAAGTTATGATGTCACAAATTTAACAAGGTCAACCCAAAATTGGCTAAGAGGCTGTAACTTGTGAACAGTTTGTCACAAAATCATAAAATTGGTGTCTATCGATTCCTTGCATCATGTCGAATCCGACGATATCTATTTTGCCAGGATTGGATGTACCACGTTATAAGCTAAATTAGCATTAAGCTAGCTTAGCATGCTTATCTGGTTAACATGTCATGGAACTTTTTGTGAACTCATTCTCACACTGAAACCTCTACTCAGCAGGCTGGTGAACGTGCATGAGTGATTAGCTCAACGTGTTACACCACGGATCCCGATGTTCAGCGTCGTGGGTTCGCCACTCAGTGTGACATGTGCCCAGACCGCATGAGGTACTGTGGCAGGAAAAGATGCAGAAGTTGCATCTGTTCCAGGCATTGTGCATAAGAATGATCTCATCTGAAGCTGCCACACACAACATGCAGTGCTTTTACGTCCAATTCATTGTTGTTCTTCTTCCAGAAGGGTAGTCAATGGCAGCCCTATGAACCACAAGTTAGAAAATTGGCACACTTGTAGTGATGGTAATGAGTAGTAATCTGACCAATTTTGGATGATTTAATCTAAACTTTTTAAATACAAAATGTTCTCCATTTACTTCAAAATTCTTAATTTTGACTTGATTCTCTCTTGAAAATATTGAATTTCGGCAGCTGTGTAGATGCATGTCTGGCAAGTGGCTCAACGAGATGAGTGACAGGCATCTAACCCATAGATAGTGGGTTCGAGTCCCGTGTGGGACAACTTTAAAATTGTGTATTATGAAATTAATTGATTATGAAACACTTGTAGTGAGTAGTCCAACGTGTGATCAGATGATCTTTGGACCGAGCTGCACAGAAATGATGAACAGGTTTTTGATAGTAGCCCCCATACCAAAGATCTTCCTCTCTGCAGTTGACCTAGCCTGTGTTTGTTGCCTTATCTTAGTTAGCTTAGCATACTAATTGGTTAGCATGCTAGCCAGATGCCATTCTTTCTAATGTGGCTCTTCAGTTATCAGGCTAAACCATAAGGCTTTAAGTGGTGGACAAGTTGCTTCTGTTCCAGGTGAAGGAGCTAGTAGAATAGAACACACAGATAATTTATTTAAAAATTCTTCATTTTGAGTTGCTTCTCACTTGAACTATGGATCTTCTGCATCTTGGCCAAAACACAACTTCCAAGTGGTGCAATGAGATGAGTGACAGATATCTGACCCAGAGATAGTGGGTTCAAGCCCCATGTGGGACAACTTTAATTTAAAAAAAAAATGTGTTAAGTTGTCATTTCAATTCCTTTATTATCCAGATAAGCATTGTTGTAATCTTTCTTTTGGGATTAGAAATGTGTTTTTGTTCATTCTATGTTGATTCTTACCTGAAGTCTTAAATATCCAGAAAGGTTTGTGAACAAATGAGCAGTCATTGACTTTCAACTATTCTAATTGCATTGTAAGCAGTTACATAAATTGGTTGTTTTCTTCCTATGTATAGTCGTATCCTCTTTTTTTTTTTGCCTCCATGTGTTAATTCTCAACTTCATATATGTGTTTGTGCATTGTGTGTAAAGTAGTGAACTGGAGAGCAGAAGGGTATGATAAGATGTTTGTGGTGGTCTAGGTAAACCTCTATTTTTTTAAATTGTGCTGCCTTTTTTACATTTCAAGTTAAATACATAAAGCTTCAAACAGAACACAAATGCCTATTCAATTGATCAACCACTGGCAACATTTTATTGCAAAGTATATAGTAAAGAATACTTTCAATTCCATACAAGAAATGGTTTGACCAACTCCACAATATTAACTGATCTGACATTAAACATTTGAATGTGTACATATGCATATCTTTTAATTATTTTAAGTCCCATAAACATTAGACTTACTTAGTGACTTGAATATCAGTTTTTCCTTCTCGTCATGTGGACAATAAATAAAAGTAATTTTATCATAATAGTAAACCATAAAATCACATTAAAATACATGAACATTTTTGTATTATCTAACATTAAGAATTGTTTTAAAAAATAAATTGTAATTGTAAATAGAAGTTAATTAGTTACTACATGAATGTTAAATTACAAATAGTTACTATTCTAACAGTACATTATTTGGATCAACATCAATTAGTTGAGGTATATTGCCAAAAAGACTAGTAAAAGCTAACCTAAAGAATTTACATAATGTATACAATTATTTATTCTCAAATAAGCAACAAAATATCATTACACATCAAACAATACACTATCATTATACACAGAGCTGCACTCCAGGTTTATTGCTGCTCCTGATGCTTTGAATATTTTCCCAAAACAATCAGAGTAAAGCTTAATTAAGTTCAAGAGGCTTCATTTCTCCATCCCTAAAAGGCATTATACAAGTAAATTTACCTTTCAATTATTTCCAGCAGACTTTCAGATCCATTTCTTGCCTCCACTAAACCAAGCTTCCCAATTCTAAAATGATTAACTCAGCAATTTGATGAATGTATTACTAATTCCTGCAATCACCCTAATTGAATCGTTTGTTAATTGCATACCAAGCATTGTCAATTTCTGTTCTAGTAGGCCTAATCTACTATAAATCACACCACTTGCAAACCTCTTTTTTCATGCAACAGCAAAAATGAACAAATATTTAAATAGACCAGAGACCAGTGAATCTGACAACTGCATTTATGTTTACATTCATGCAGTTTCCAGAGTGCAACTGTCTAGAACAAACTCAAAGTTTTTTAATGCAACTTTGCAAACAGGTCGCAGTGAATATCACCAAGCTGTCATCTTTGCGCACGAAAAACATCAAACTTGGACAACATTAGCATTAAATCGGACAGCGGTTAAACTGTCAAACATAACAAAAAAGCCAAGTAAGTGGTAGTCTAGCTATTTAATCCTGTTTTCTATCTGATAAACTTTCAGTAATCGTATTCCTTTCAAATTCATTGTACAAACAAGCCCATATCAATTCTCACTTTTTTCATTCTTTAGGCCTCAATAATTCTGAATATTTCATTCAGTGTGATCGGAGTACTGCTGTGGAAGTCGCAACGTCTACATTTCCCCACAAACCACCAAAAGAGATAGAAAAACTCACTGTAGAAGAAGCAAAAACTCTGGGATCACGACAATTGGTAAGCTGTTTTTTTTTCAACCTTCTCACTGTGTAAATAGCCTACAGGGTTGTTTACTTGTTGTAGTAATGCTCTGGAGAGTAGTACAATCACATATATTAGCCCTCTGTAGATTGTGCAAAATCGTTTTTATGGGGAGAAAAACATTTTAAAGTAGCCTGACGTTCAAAAAAATGCTAAAATGTGAAAGATTTTTCAGATGCACAGGCAAAGATTACTCTGCTTCTCAGTTATCTTTGCTAGATGCTTTACAAACATGATTAATGCGTTTCAAATTGGTTAATGTGTGGAAAAGTTTGGCTATTTCCTCTTCTTATGACCACAACAGCAGTTGTATACATTTCCCTTGTAATCATGTTTATTGATGTATATTTTTGATTGTACATGTACGATTTTCTTTAAATTTTCAGATCACTAAAATATCTGCAACAGTATGCAAGCTAAACAACGCAACTACTGTAAAGGCCTGGGGTACAGACTGTGAGATCCAAGAATGTTCCTTGCAAGATCCATCTGGAGAAATTCAACTTACTCTTTGGGAAAACCAAGTTTCAAAACTGCAACTAGGTAACTCCTACACCTTTACCAATCTTAAAACTAGACTGTACAACAGCCTTAAGAGCCTCACAACAACCCTGAAAACAACCATGGAACCTATTGCACAGGACCAAGTTTTCCCACCTGGTCAAGGCCCTAAAATCAGTAAAGAACCCTCTCTACCTAATACAGTGGTGAAACAAAAGCCAATAGGGGTGCAAATAAACATTAAAAAACAATGTCCAAAATGCCACAAATCACAAGAACAATTCAACATCAAACAGCAATTTCACCGTTGCCCGACTTGCAAAATTCTACGGAACACAAAAAGCTATATAACAAAATGCAATGGAATAATTGAGATAAATCAAGACAGTCAAATAACTTCTCTTACGGTTTCGAACTCAACTTTGTCAAAATTCATAGCACCAGAACTTGAACTGTCAACTTGTGATTCACAAGATATAGAAGAACTCTTTCTATCCTCCGATGAACTGACTTTAACATATAATAACTGTTTGGAAGTCACCAATATTGAAAACGCTTCATCCGCTCATCCCAGTGATGAGGATTTATTTGAAGTGAATATCGATGAAATCAACCCTGTCCTCTGTGTCACAGAGACACAAAGCACTCCAGAACCCAAGTCTCCAGTTAAAAGACCATCTGAGCCAACAACGCCTCCTATTACACCAGCTAAAAAACCTTTGACTAAGAAGAGTGCTGTAAAAATAATACAAAAATGACTTTGTATTGAAATGCACAACTAAGATGGTTGTGTGTGTGTGTGTATATATATTGAAATGATGGTATTGGTGTTTTTTTTTTTTGTTTTTTTTTTAATGAATGGCAAATATTGATTTAAGTCATGTTTTCTATTGAAATTAGGTTAATTTTGTCCATTATGTTCTGAAATGCTACTGATTGATTTTTATTTCATTTTTATGGCAAAGCTTTGTTAAATGTTGTTTAATGTGTTTTTTTTTTTATTAAAACAAATGTGTGTCAATTCTTGGAATATGTGACCTTTATTGCATGGGCTTATCTTGCATTTGGAAAGTTGCGTGCATTCTTCTAGCCATTCTTAACTAGGCACTAAGTTTAGTTTCACAAACCATACTGGGAAAAGCAAGTAGTGTAACCATAAGTGTCATTGTGAATAACTAAAGAAACGGTTGGTATTCTGTTCTGTAAAGATTTAAATATGCAACAATGGTGCTTTAAAATCACTTCAAAGGCCCCCTCTAATTTGCTTACTTTATCCAATGTGCTAAATGGTATTTAAACTAAAAATAATCGTTATTTTTAATTCACATTTTTATCACCTCTCACAATATTGTTTCTAGGCAGCATAAAAAAAAAACTTAATTGTACAAGACATTATCAAAGATGACTGTCAAAGTAATGTACTTGTAGCAAAAATATAGGTTACAGTTGCATATGGCAGTTAACCCATGTAATTCCAATTTCTTTTCCCTGAGATAACATGTATGAATACATAAGGATATTAAACAATCTTTAACAATTACGTCAAAAATATATATCAAAATCCATACAAAAAACTTGATTATTCGTCAGGTCACAATTGTGACCATTAGTAGAACAAAGGGAGGCTAGGTATATGGTGTTAATGGATTTATAAACTGACAAACTTCTACAGTTTAAAGACCAGGTTCAATAATTGTTTTAAGCTTTAGTTAATAGTGTTGTATTACATCAAAGACACACCATGCAAAATTTCCATTTGTCAAACAGTGACCCCTAGAGTTGCTGTGGAGTACTTGTATTTTTTCTGAATATTAACTTAATGAACTAATATCTAATATGCCCATGACAATTTAGAAACTGAAAATAGAACATAAAAATATGTATTAGATCTAATATAACAAAATTACAAGATTATAAAATGCATTGCGTGAATTCTTGTTTAAAGAGAAGTGTTTAATCTACAATTAAACTAGGAATGTTTGACAGAATAGTGAATATTATCAGGAAACCTGCTCCAGACTTTAGGACCCACATGCAAAAACAAAACATTCTCTCCTTTAGTGCAGTTCAATATCCTAAGTAGTACCAAAAGTCCAGAATTGTAAGATTCTTACAAGAACCTGTTAATCTTAATGTTGTAAAATAATATTTTATTGATCTATATACTGCATCTTGGACTAACTTTATTTGTTAAAGGTGCAGGACAACCACCTAACAGTGAATCACAATAATATCAACTAAACTCATTAAACGTAACATGCTGTCCATTTAAATACTAAATCTTCATTTTGAGTTGATTCTCATTTGAACTATGGAACTTCTACATCTATGGAAACACATGACTTCCCAGGGGCTCAATGAGTGACAGGCATATGACCCAGAGATTGTGGGTTCAAGTCCTTTGTCTTACAACTTTATAAAGTTGTGTCATTTCAATTTCTTTATCATACTGAAAAGCATTGTACTATTCTTTCTTCCTATTAAATACAACGTGTGTTTCATTTATATGCAAAGTCTTTATTTTGAGTTCATTCTCTTTTTTACTACTGAACCTCGGCAGCTGGATGATCTCATTTCTTTTGTGAGGTAAGAAGTTAATGAGTAAGAACACTTTGGTTATTAAAGTTTCTTTTAAAGTTTTGAAAGCAAAGTATTTTTATATACCTTTTGAACCCATGGAACCATTGAAGGCTTGGCCCCGTAAGGCTGCTTGCAGCTTTAATCTTATTATTATTCTTCTTCTTCTTCTTCCGCAAATGGAAGTCTATGGCAGCCCTATGAACCGTACATAGGAAAATGATGAAATTTGGCACACTTGTAGTGATGCTAGTGAATAGTAATTGGACCAATTTTTGACCCTCTAGGACCAACTCTATAGCGCCACCACCAGTTCAAAAATTCAACATTGAAATGGTTATAACTTTTGAACCCTTTGATCTAGAGACATGAAACTTAGTACACCTGATTCCACTCATCATGCTGATCACAACCAATACCTTACATTAAGACCCCGCCCATTACAGTAGTGGCCATTTTGAAATGTACAGTATTCAGTTTTTTCGCTACTCCTCCTTCAAATTTTGTCCAATTTTCTCCAAACATGCACTCAAATGATCTTCAGACTGAGCCGCATAAAAGTACTGTTCCCGATTTTTTTGTTATACTGGAAAAAAAAAGTTATAATGTCGCAAACTTAACGAGGTCCACCCAAAATAGGCTAAGAGGCTGTATCTCGGCCAAAGTTTGATCAATCAAAACGAAAATTGGTACACTTCATCAGAAGCATGTGTTGAGGTTCCAATGCAAAGTTGGGAATAGCGCCACCTATGGGTCATGAGATATGAACAATTGCTATTTTGACCAATAACTTTTGAACAGTTTGTCAGAAAATCATAATTGTGGTATCTATGGATTCCTTGCATCATGCCGAATCCGTGGATATCGATTTTGCCATGATGGGATGTACCACGTGTCCGCCATTTTGAATTTTGTCATAAATTGCAATATCTTTTAAACTATTTGACATATCAGCACACAATTTGGTAGGGATGACCGACACCATGTCCTAAAGCGACATGAGAAGTTTGATCACAGCGCCACCTAGTGTTCCAGATATATCATTGTTTTTTGAAAAAACGCTTATAACATTTGAAAATATTGTTCAAATTTTGAGTTCTTTATGACAGTATGTTCCTTGGTTTATGCCGATTTAGACGATATCTCATTTGTCATTTTCCAACAATGTGACTGGCCGCCATATTGGAGCGAATGTAAAACAGTTTTTTCGCTACTCCTCCTTCAAAATTTGTCCAAAATTGTCCAAAATTTGCTCAAATGATCTTCGGACCGAGCCGCATAAAAGTACTGTTCCCGATTTTTTTGCTATACTGTAATAAAAAAGTTATGATGTCACAAATTTAACAAGGTCAACCCAAAATTGGCTAAGAGGCTGTAACTTGTGAACAGTTTATCACAAAATCATAAAATTGGTGTCTATCGATTCCTTGCATCATGTCGAATCCGATGATATCTATTTTGCCAGGATTGGATGTACCACGTCATAAGCTAAATTAGCAATAAGCTAGCTTAGCATGCTAATCTGGTTAACATGTCATGGAACTTTTTTGTGAACTCATTCTCACACTGAACCCTCTCCTCTGCTGGTTTGAAATTCACGTCCTCTGAGTGGCGCAATCGGCTAAACCATGCTTCTCGAATCCCAAACCATTGTGGTTGTGGGTTCGAGTCCCATGTGAGACGACTTTAAAATTGTGTATAAAGTTGTCATTTCAATTCCTTCCGGCTCTGCTCTGCTGTTGGTGCTTAAATGCTCGCTGTGCTTCATTTACATGTATATTCAATTTGTTCTCTTTTTGTTCTTGCGGCTCTGCACTGCTATTGGTGCTTAAATGCTTGATGCGCTGCTGTACTTGCAGTACTTGCTGTGCTTGCTGTGCTTGCAGTACTTGCTGTACTTGCTGTGTTTGCAGTACTTGCTGTACTTGCTGTGTTTGCTGTACTTGCAGTACTTGCTGTACTTGCAGCTTGCTGTACTTGCAGTTTGCAGTACTTGTTCTGCTAAGCCTTTGAACTTTGCTGTACTTGTTCTAATTGCGGTGCCTTGCAGGGCTTGGCCCCGTGTTGCTGCTTGCAGCTATTTAGGGGCCAAGCACCGAAGGTGCAGAGGCACCTATTGTATCTGTTGGTTTTCTTATTATTATTATTATTATTCCGTGAATGGGAGTCTATGGCAGCCCTATGAACCGTACATAGGAAAATGATGAAATTTGGCACACTTGTAGTGATGCTAATGAATAGTAATTGGACCAATTTTTGACCCTCTAGGACCAACTCTATAGCGCCACCACCAGTTCAAAAATTCAACATTGAAATGGTTATAACTTTTGAACCCTTTGATCTAGAGACATGAAACTTAGTACACCTGATTCCACTCATCATGCTGATCACAACCAATACCTTACATTAAGACCCCGCCCATTACAGTAGTGGCCATTTTGAAATGTACAGTATTCAGTTATTTCGCTACTCCTCCTTCAAATTTTGTCCAATTTTCTCCAAACATGCACTCAAATGATCTTCAGACTGAGCCGCATAAAAGTACTGTTCCCGATTTTTTTGTTATACTGGAAAAAAAAAAGTTATGATGTCGCAAACTTAACGAGGTCCACCCAAAATTGGCTAAGAGGCTGTATCTCGGCCAAAGTTTGATCAATCGAAACGAAAATTGGTACTCTTCATCGGAAGCATGTTCTGAGGTCCCATGCCAAAGTTGGGAATAGCGCCACCTACGGGTCATGAGATATGACAAATTGCTATTTTGGCCAATAACTTTTGAACAGTTTGTCAGAAATTCATAATTGTGGTATCTATGGATTCCTTGCGTCATGCCGAATCCGTGGATATCGATTTTGCCATGATGGGATGTACCACGTGTCCGCCATTTTGAATTTTGTCATAAATTGCAATATCTTTTAAACTATTTGACATATCAGCACACAATTTGGTAGGGATGACCGACACCATGTCCTAAAGCGACATGAGAAGTTTGATCACAGCGCCACCTAGTGTTCCAGATATATCATTGTTTTTTGAAAAAACGCTTATAACATTTGAAAATATTGTTCAAATTTTGAGTTCTTTATGACATTATGTTCCTTGGTTTATGCCGATTTAGACGATATCTCATTTGTCATTTTCCAACAATGTGACTGGCCGCCATATTGGAGCGAATGTAAAACAGTTTTTTCGCTACTCCTCCTTCAAAATTTGTCCAAAATTGTCCAAAATTTGCTCAAATGATCTTCGGACCGAGCCGCATAAAAGTACTGTTCCCGATTTTTTTGCTATACTGTAATAAAAAAGTTATGATGTCACAAATTTAACAAGGTCAACCCAAAATTGGCTAAGAGGCTGTAACTTGTGAACAGTTTGTCACAAAATCATAAAATTGGTGTCTATCGATTCCTTGCATCATGTCGAATCCGACGATATCTATTTTGCCAGGATTGGATGTACCACGTTATAAGCTAAATTAGCATTAAGCTAGCTTAGCATGCTTATCTGGTTAACATGTCATGGAACTTTTTGTGAACTCATTCTCACACTGAAACCTCTACTCAGCAGGCTGGTGAACGTGCATGAGTGATTAGCTCAACGTGTTACACCACGGATCCCGATGTTCAGCGTCGTGGGTTCGCCACTCAGTGTGACATGTGCCCAGACCGCATGAGGTACTGTGGCAGGAAAAGATGCAGAAGTTGCATCTGTTCCAGGCATTGTGCATAAGAATGATCTCATCTGAAGCTGCCACACACAACATGCAGTGCTTTTACGTCCAATTCATTGTTGTTCTTCTTCCAGAAGGGTAGTCAATGGCAGCCCTATGAACCACAAGTTAGAAAATTGGCACACTTGTAGTGATGGTAATGAGTAGTAATCTGACCAATTTTGGATGATTTAATCTAAACTTTTTAAATACAAAATGTTCTCCATTTACTTCAAAATTCTTAATTTTGACTTGATTCTCTCTTGAAAATATTGAATTTCGGCAGCTGTGTAGATGCATGTCTGGCAAGTGGCTCAACGAGATGAGTGACAGGCATCTAACCCATAGATAGTGGGTTCGAGTCCCGTGTGGGACAACTTTAAAATTGTGTATTATGAAATTAATTGATTATGAAACACTTGTAGTGAGTAGTCCAACGTGTGATCAGATGATCTTTGGACCGAGCTGCACAGAAATGATGAACAGGTTTTTGATAGTAGCCCCCATACCAAAGATCTTCCTCTCTGCAGTTGACCTAGCCTGTGTTTGTTGCCTTATCTTAGTTAGCTTAGCATACTAATTGGTTAGCATGCTAGCCAGATGCCATTCTTTCTAATGTGGCTCTTCAGTTATCAGGCTAAACCATAAGGCTTTAAGTGGTGGACAAGTTGCTTCTGTTCCAGGTGAAGGAGCTAGTAGAATAGAACACACAGATAATTTATTTAAAAATTCTTCATTTTGAGTTGCTTCTCACTTGAACTATGGATCTTCTGCATCTTGGCCAAAACACAACTTCCAAGTGGTGCAATGAGATGAGTGACAGATATCTGACCCAGAGATAGTGGGTTCAAGCCCCATGTGGGACAACTTTAATTTAAAAAAAAAATGTGTTAAGTTGTCATTTCAATTCCTTTATTATCCAGATAAGCATTGTTGTAATCTTTCTTTTGGGATTAGAAATGTGTTTTTGTTCATTCTATGTTGATTCTTACCTGAAGTCTTAAATATCCAGAAAGGTTTGTGAACAAATGAGCAGTCATTGACTTTCAACTATTCTAATTGCATTGTAAGCAGTTACATAAATTGGTTGTTTTCTTCCTATGTATAGTCGTATCCTCTTTTTTTTTTTGCCTCCATGTGTTAATTCTCAACTTCATATATGTGTTTGTGCATTGTGTGTAAAGTAGTGAACTGGAGAGCAGAAGGGTATGATAAGATGTTTGTGGTGGTCTAGGTAAACCTCTATTTTTTTAAATTGTGCTGCCTTTTTTACATTTCAAGTTAAATACATAAAGCTTCAAACAGAACACAAATGCCTATTCAATTGATCAACCACTGGCAACATTTTATTGCAAAGTATATAGTAAAGAATACTTTCAATTCCATACAAGAAATGGTTTGACCAACTCCACAATATTAACTGATCTGACATTAAACATTTGAATGTGTACATATGCATATCTTTTAATTATTTTAAGTCCCATAAACATTAGACTTACTTAGTGACTTGAATATCAGTTTTTCCTTCTCGTCATGTGGACAATAAATAAAAGTAATTTTATCATAATAGTAAACCATAAAATCACATTAAAATACATGAACATTTTTGTATTATCTAACATTAAGAATTGTTTTAAAAAATAAATTGTAATTGTAAATAGAAGTTAATTAGTTACTACATGAATGTTAAATTACAAATAGTTACTATTCTAACAGTACATTATTTGGATCAACATCAATTAGTTGAGGTATATTGCCAAAAAGACTAGTAAAAGCTAACCTAAAGAATTTACATAATGTATACAATTATTTATTCTCAAATAAGCAACAAAATATCATTACACATCAAACAATACACTATCATTATACACAGAGCTGCACTCCAGGTTTATTGCTGCTCCTGATGCTTTGAATATTTTCCCAAAACAATCAGAGTAAAGCTTAATTAAGTTCAAGAGGCTTCATTTCTCCATCCCTAAAAGGCATTATACAAGTAAATTTACCTTTCAATTATTTCCAGCAGACTTTCAGATCCATTTCTTGCCTCCACTAAACCAAGCTTCCCAATTCTAAAATGATTAACTCAGCAATTTGATGAATGTATTACTAATTCCTGCAATCACCCTAATTGAATCGTTTGTTAATTGCATACCAAGCATTGTCAATTTCTGTTCTAGTAGGCCTAATCTACTATAAATCACACCACTTGCAAACCTCTTTTTTCATGCAACAGCAAAAATGAACAAATATTTAAATAGACCAGAGACCAGTGAATCTGACAACTGCATTTATGTTTACATTCATGCAGTTTCCAGAGTGCAACTGTCTAGAACAAACTCAAAGTTTTTTAATGCAACTTTGCAAACAGGTCGCAGTGAATATCACCAAGCTGTCATCTTTGCGCACGAAAAACATCAAACTTGGACAACATTAGCATTAAATCGGACAGCGGTTAAACTGTCAAACATAACAAAAAAGCCAAGTAAGTGGTAGTCTAGCTATTTAATCCTGTTTTCTATCTGATAAACTTTCAGTAATCGTATTCCTTTCAAATTCATTGTACAAACAAGCCCATATCAATTCTCACTTTTTTCATTCTTTAGGCCTCAATAATTCTGAATATTTCATTCAGTGTGATCGGAGTACTGCTGTGGAAGTCGCAACATCTACATTTCCCCACAAACCACCAAAAGAGATAGAAAAACTCACTGTAGAAGAAGCAAAAACTCTGGGATCACGACAATTGGTAAGCTGTTTTTTTTTCAACCTTCTCACTGTGTAAATAGCCTACAGGGTTGTTTACTTGTTGTAGTAATGCTCTGGAGAGTAGTACAATCACATATATTAGCCCTCTGTAGATTGTGCAAAATCGTTTTTATGGGGAGAAAAACATTTTAAAGTAGCCTGACGTTCAAAAAAATGCTAAAATGTGAAAGATTTTTCAGATGCACAGGCAAAGATTACTCTGCTTCTCAGTTATCTTTGCTAGATGCTTTACAAACATGATTAATGCGTTTCAAATTGGTTAATGTGTGGAAAAGTTTGGCTATTTCCTCTTCTTATGACCACAACAGCAGTTGTATACATTTCCCTTGTAATCATGTTTATTGATGTATATTTTTGATTGTACATGTACGATTTTCTTTAAATTTTCAGATCACTAAAATATCTGCAACAGTATGCAAGCTAAACAACGCAACTACTGTAAAGGCCTGGGGTACAGACTGTGAGATCCAAGAATGTTCCTTGCAAGATCCATCTGGAGAAATTCAACTTACTCTTTGGGAAAACCAAGTTTCAAAACTGCAACTAGGTAACTCCTACACCTTTACCAATCTTAAAACTAGACTGTACAACAGCCTTAAGAGCCTCACAACAACCCTGAAAACAACCATGGAACCTATTGCACAGGACCAAGTTTTCCCACCTGGTCAAGGCCCTAAAATCAGTAAAGAACCCTCTCTACCTAATACAGTGGTGAAACAAAAGCCAATAGGGGTGCAAATAAACATTAAAAAACAATGTCCAAAATGCCACAAATCACAAGAACAATTCAACATCAAACAGCAATTTCACCGTTGCCCGACTTGCAAAATTCTACGGAACACAAAAAGCTATATAACAAAATGCAATGGAATAATTGAGATAAATCAAGACAGTCAAATAACTTCTCTTACGGTTTCGAACTCAACTTTGTCAAAATTCATAGCACCAGAACTTGAACTGTCAACTTGTGATTCACAAGATATAGAAGAACTCTTTCTATCCTCCGATGAACTGACTTTAACATATAATAACTGTTTGGAAGTCACCAATATTGAAAACGCTTCATCCGCTCATCCCAGTGATGAGGATTTATTTGAAGTGAATATCGATGAAATCAACCCTGTCCTCTGTGTCACAGAGACACAAAGCACTCCAGAACCCAAGTCTCCAGTTAAAAGACCATCTGAGCCAACAACGCCTCCTATTACACCAGCTAAAAAACCTTTGACTAAGAAGAGTGCTGTAAAAATAATACAAAAATGACTTTGTATTGAAATGCACAACTAAGATGGTTGTGTGTGTGTGTGTGTATATATATTGAAATGATGGTATTGGTGTTTTTTTTTTTTGTTTTTTTTTTAATGAATGGCAAATATTGATTTAAGTCATGTTTTCTATTGAAATTAGGTTAATTTTGTCCATTATGTTCTGAAATGCTACTGATTGATTTTTATTTCATTTTTATGGCAAAGCTTTGTTAAATGTTGTTTAATGTATTTTTTTTTTTATTAAAACAAATGTGTGTCAATTCTTGGAATATGTGACCTTTATTGCATGGGCTTATCTTGCATTTGGAAAGTTGCGTGCATTCTTCTAGCCATTCTTAACTAGGCACTAAGTTTAGTTTCACAAACCATACTGGGAAAAGCAAGTAGTGTAACCATAAGTGTCATTGTGAATAACTAAAGAAACGGTTGGTATTCTGTTCTGTAAAGATTTAAATATGCAACAATGGTGCTTTAAAATCACTTCAAAGCCCCCTCTAATTTGCTTACTTTATCCAATGTGCTAAATGGTATTTAAACTAAAAATAATCGTTATTTTTAATTCACATTTTTATCACCTCTCACAATATTGTTTCTAGGCAGCATAAAAAAAAAAAACTTAATTGTACAAGACATTATCAAAGATGACTGTCAAAGTAATGTACTTGTAGCAAAAATATAGGTTACAGTTGCATATGGCAGTTAACCCATGTAATTCCAATTTCTTTTCCCTGAGATAACATGTATGAATACATAAGGATATTAAACAATCTTTAACAATTACGTCAAAAATATATATCAAAATCCATACAAAAAACTTGATTATTCGTCAGGTCACAATTGTGACCATTAGTAGAACAAAGGGAGGCTAGGTATATGGTGTTAATGGATTTATAAACTGACAAACTTCTACAGTTTAAAGACCAGGTTCAATAATTGTTTTAAGCTTTAGTTAATAGTGTTGTATTACATCAAAGACACACCATGCAAAATTTCCATTTGTCAAACAGTGACCCCTAGAGTCACTGTGGAGTACTTGTATTTTTTCTGAATATTAACTTAATGACCTAATATCTAATATGCCCATGACAATTTAGAAACTGAAAATAGAACATAAAAATATATGTATTAGATCTAATATAACAAAATTACAAGATTATAAAATGCATTGCGTGAATTCTTGTTTAAAGAGAAGTGTTTAATCTACAATTAAACTAGGAATGTTTGACAGAATAGTGAATATTATCAGGAAACCTGCTCCAGACTTTAGGACCCACATGCAAAAACAAAACATTCTCTCCTTTAGTGCAGTTCAATATCCTAAGTAGTACCAAAAGTCCAGAATTGTAAGATTCTTACAAGAACCTGTTAATCTTAATGTTGTAAAATAATATTTTATTGATCTATATACTGCATCTTGGACTAACTTTATTTGTTAAAGGTGCAGGACAACCACCTAACAGTGAATCACAATAATATCAACTAAACTCATTAAACGTAACATGCTGTCCATTTAAATACTAAATCTTCATTTTGAGTTATTTCTCATTTGAACTATGGAACTTCTACATCTATGGAAACACATGACTTCCCAGGGGCTCAATGAGTGACAGGCATATGACCCAGAGATTGTGGGTTCAAGTCCTTTGTCTTACAACTTTATAAAGTTGTGTCATTTCAATTTCTTTATCATACTGAAAAGCATTGTACTATTCTTTCTTCCTATTAAATACAACGTGTGTTTCATTTATATGCAAAGTCTTTATTTTGAGTCCATTCTCTTTTTTACTACTGAACCTCGGCAGCTGGATGATCTCATTTCTTTTGTGAGGTAAGAAGTTAATAAGTAAGAATACTTTGGTTATTAAAGTTTCTTTTAAAGTTTGGAAAGCAAAGTATTTTTAAGTACTTTTTGAACCCATGAAACCATTGAAGGCTTGGCCCCGTAAGGCTGCTTGCAGCTTTAATTATTATTCTTCTTCTTCTTCTTCCGCAAATGGAAGTCTATGGCAGCCCTATGAACCGTACATAGGAAAATGATGAAATTTGGCACACTTGTAGTGATGCTAATGAATAGTAATTGGACCAATTTTTGACCCTCTAGGACCAACTCTATAGCGCCACCATCAGTTCAAAAATTCAACATTGAAATGGTTATAACTTTTGAACCCTTTGATCTAGAGACATGAAACTTAGTACACCTGATTCCACTCATCATGCTGATCACAACCAATACCTTACATTAAGACCCCGCCCATTACAGTAGTGGCCATTTTGAAATGTACAGTATTCAGTTATTTCGCTACTCCTCCTTCAAATTTTCTCCAATTTTCTCCAAACATGCACTCAAATGATCTTCAGACTGAGCCGCATAAAAGTACTGTTCCCGATTTTTTTGTTATACTGGAAAAAAAAAGTTATAATGTCGCAAACTTAACAAGGTCCACCCAAAATTGGTTAAGAGGCTGTATCTCGGCCAAAGTTTGATCAATCGAAACGAAAATTGGTACACTTCATCGGAAGTATGTTCTGAGGTCCCATGCCAAAGTTGGGAACAGCGCCACCTACGGGTCATGAGATATGACAAATTGCTATTTTGGCCAATAACTTTTGAACAGTTTGTCAGAAAATCATAATTGTGGTATCTATGGATTCCTTGCATCACGCCGAATCCGTGGATATCGATTTTGCCATGATGGGATGTACCACGTGTCCGCCATTTTGAATTTTGTCATAAATTGCAATATCTTTTAAACTATTTGACATATCAGCACACAATTTGGTAGGGATGGCCGACACCATGTCCTAAAGCGACATGAGAAGTTTGATCACAGCGCCACCTAGTGTTCCAGATATATCATTGTTTTTTGAAAAAACGCTTATAACATTTGAAACTATTGTTCAAATTTTGAGTTCTTTATGACATTATGTTCCTTGGTTTATGCCGATTTAGACGATATCTCATTTGTCATTTTCCAACAATGTGACTGGCCGCCATATTGGAGCGAATGTAAAACAGTTTTTTCGCTACTCCTCCTTCAAAATTTGTCCAAAATTGTCCAAAATTTGCTCAAATGATCTTCGGACCGAGCCGCATAAAAGTACTGTTCCCGATTTTTTTGCTATACTGTAATAAAAAAGTTATGATGTCACAAATTTAACAAGGTCAACCCAAAATTGGCTAAGAGGCTGTAACTTGTGAACAGTTTGTCACAAAATCATAAAATTGGTGTCTATCGATTCCTTGCATCATGTCGAATCCGATGATATCTATTTTGCCAGGATTGGATGTACCACATCATAAGCTAAATTAGCATTAAGCTAGCTTAGCATGCTAATCTGGTTAACATGTCACTCATTCTCACACTGAACCCTCTCCTCTGCTGTTTTGAAATTCACGTCCTCTGAGTGGCGCAATCAGCTAAACCATGCATCTCGAATCCCGAACCATTCTGGTCGTGGGTTCGAGTCCCATTTGGGACGACTTTAAAATTGTGTATAAAGTTGTCATTTCAATTCCTTCCGGTTCTGCTCTGCTGTTGGTGCTTAAATGCTAGCTGTGCTTCATTTACATGTATATTCAATTTGTGCTGTTTTTGTTCTTGCGGCTCTGCACTGCTATTGGTGCTTAAATGCTTGATGCGCTGCTGTACTTGCAGTACTTGCTGTACTTGCTGTGCTTGCTGTACTTGCTGTACTTGTTGTACTTGCTGTACTTGCTGTACTTGCTGTGCTTGCTGTACTTGCTGTGCTTGCTGTACTTGCAGCTTGCTGTACTTGCAGTTTGCAGTACTTGTTCTGCTTGAGGTGCCAAGCCTTTCAACTTTGCTGTACTTGTTCTAATTGCGGTGCCAAGCCTTTGAACTTTGCTGTACTTGTTCTAATTGCGGTGCCAAGCCTTTGAACTTTGCTGTAATTGTTCTAATTGTGGTGCCTTGCAGGGCTTGGCCCCGTGTTGCTGCTTGCAGCTATATTTTTCTTATTATTATTATTCCGTGAATGGGAGTCTATGGCAGCCCTATAAACAGTAAGTAGGAAAATGATGAAATTTGGCACACTTGTAGTGATGCTAATGAATAGTAATTGGACCAATTTTTGACCCTCTAGGACCAACTCTATAGCGCCACCACCAGTTCATAAATTCAACATTGAATTGGTTATAACTTTTAAACCCTTTGATCTAGAGACATCAAACTTGGTACACCTGATTCCACTCATCATGCTGATCACAACCAATACCTTACATTAAGACCCCGCCCATTACAGTAGTGGCCATTTTGAAATGTACAGTATTCCGTTTTTTCGCTACTCCTCCATCAAATTTTGTCCAATTTTCTCCAAACATGGGCTCAAATGATCGTCAGACTGAGCCGCATAAAAGTACTGTTCCCGATTTTTTTTACTCATCTTTGTTCAAAAGTTATGGTGTCGCAAACTTAACGAGGTCCACCCAAAATTGGCTAAGAGGCTGTATCTCGGCCAAAGTTTGATCAATTGAAATGAAAATTGGTACACTTCATCGGAAGCATGTTCTGAGGTCCCAGGCCAAAGTTGGGAATGGCGCCACCTACGGGTCATGAGATATGACAAATTGCTATTTTGGCCAATAACTTTTGAACAGTTTGTCAGAAATTCATAATTGTGGTATCTATGGATTCCTTGCATCATGCCGAATCCGTGGATATCGATTTTGCCATGATGGGATGTACCACGTGTCCGCCATTTTTAATTTTGTCATAATTTGCAATATCTTTTAAACTATTTGAAATTTCCTCACCACATTTGGTATGGATCATCATTAGCATGCCCCGAAGGTACATTAGAAGTTTGATCACAGCGCCACCTAGTGTTCCAGAGATGTCATTGTTTTTTTAAAAAACGCTTATAACTTTTGCTATCATTGCTTGAAATTTGATTTCTTTATGTCAATATATTCCTTGGCTTATGCCGATTTCAACGATATCTCATATGCTATTTTCCAACAATGTGACTGGCCGCCATATTGGAGCGAATGTAAAACAGTTTTTTCGCTACTCCTCCTTCAAAATTTGTCCAAAATTGTCCAAAATTTGCTCAAATGATCTTCGGACCGAGCCGCACAGAAGTACTGTTCCCGATTTTTTTGCTATACTGGAAAAAAAAAAGTTATGATGTCGCAAATTTAACAAGGTCGACCCAACATTGGTTCAGAGGCTGTAACTTGTGAACAGTTTGTCACAAAATCATAAAATTGGTGTCTATCGATTCCTTGCATCATGTCAAATCCGATGATATCTATTTTGCCAGGATTGGATGTACCACGTCATAAGCATGCTAATCTGGTTAACATGTCATGGAACTTTTTTGTGAACTCATTCTCACACTGAACCCTCTCCTCTGCTGTTTTGAAACTCATGTCCTCTGAGTGGCGCAATCAGCTAAACCATGCATCTCGAATCCCGAACCTTTCTGGTCGTGGGTTCGAGTCCCATGTGGGTCGACTTTAAAATTCTGTATAAAGTTGTCATTTCAATTCCTTCCGGCTCTGCTCTGCTGTTGGTGCTTAAATGCTCGCTGTGCTTCATTTACATGTATATTCAATTTGTGCTGTTTTTGTTCTTGCGGCTCTGCACTGCTATTGGTGCTTAAATGCTTGATGCGCTGCTGTACTTGCAGTACTTGCTGTACTTGCTGTGCTTGCTGTACTTGCTGTACTTGCTGTACTTGCTGTACTTGCTGTGCTTGCTGTGCTTGCAGCTTGCTGTACTTGCAGTTTGCAGTACTTGTTCTGCTTGCGGTGCCAAGCCTTTGAACTTTGCTGTACTTGTTCTAATTGCGGTGCCAAGCCTTTGAACTTTGCTGAAATTGTTCTAATTGCGGTGCCTTGCAGGGCTTGGCCCCGTGTTGCTGCTTGCAGCTATTAGCAATTGTTATTGTCAGAATAATAGTTAGGGGCCAAGCACCGAAGGTGCAGAGGCACCTATTGTATCTGTTGGTTTTCTTCTTATTATTATTATTATTAGGGGCCAAGCACCGAAGGTGCAGAGGCACCTATTGTATCTGTTAGTTTTCTTATTAGGGGCCAAGCACCGAAGGTGCAGAGGCACCTATTGTATCTGTTGGTTTTCTTATTAGGGGCCAAGCACCGAAGGTGCAGAGGCACCTATTGTATCTGTTAGTTTTCTTATTAGGGGCCAAGCACCGAAGGTGCAGAGGCACCTATTGTATCTGTTAGTTAGGGGCCAAGCACCGAAGGTGCAGAGGCACCTATTGTATCTGTTGGTTTTCTTATTATTATTAGGGGCCAAGCACCGAAGGTGCAGAGGCACCTATTGTATCTGTTGGTTTTCTTATTATTATTATTATTCTTCTTCTTCTTCTTCTTCCGCAAATGGAAGTCTATGGCAGCCCTATGAACCGTACATAGGAAAATGATGAAATTTGGCACACTTGTAGTGATGCTAATGAATAGTAATTGGACCAATTTTTGACCCTCTAGGACCAACTCTATAGCGCCACCACCAGTTCAAAAATTCAACATTGAAATGGTTATAACTTTTGAACCCTTTGATCTAGAGACATGAAACTTAGTACACCTGATTCCACTCATCATGCTGATCACAACCAATACCTTACATTAAGACCCCGCCCATTACAGTAGTGGCCATTTTGAAATGTACAGTATTCAGTTATTTTGCTACTCCTCCTTCAAATTTTGTCCAATTTTCTCCAAACATGCACTCAAATGATCTTCAGACTGAGCCGCATAAAAGTACTGTTCCCGATTTTTTTGCTATACTGGAAAAAAAAAAGTTATGATGTCGCAAATTTAACAAGGTCGACCCAACATTGGTTCAGAGGCTGTAACTTGTGAACAGTTTGTCAAAAAATCATAAAATTGGTGTCTATCGATTCCTTGCATCATGTCAAATCCGACGATATCTATTTTGCCAGGATTGGATGTACCACGTTATAAGCTAAATTAGCATTAAGCTAGCTTAGCATGCTTATCTGGTTAACATGTCATGGAACTTTTTGTGAACTCATTCTCACACTGAAACCTCTACTCAGCAGGCTGGTGAACGTGCATGAGTGATTAGCTCAACGTGTTACACCACGGATCCCGATGTTCAGCGTCGTGGGTTCGCCACTCAGTGTGACATGTGCCCAGACCGCATGAGGTACTGTGGCAGGAAAAGATGCAGAAGTTGCATCTGTTCCAGGCATTGTGCATAAGAATGATCTCATCTGAAGCTGCCACACACAACATGCAGTGCTTTTACGTCCAATTCATTGTTGTTCTTCTTCCAGAAGGGTAGTCAATGGCAGCCCTATGAACCACAAGTTAGAAAATTGGCACACTTGTAGTGATGGTAATGAGTAGTAATCTGACCAATTTTGGATGATTTAATCTAAACTTTTTAAATACAAAATGTTCTCCATTTACTTCAAAATTCTTAATTTTGACTTGATTCTCTCTTGAAAATATTGAATTTCGGCAGCTGTGTGGATGCATGTCTGGCAAGTGGCTCAACGAGATGAGTGACAGGCATCTAACCCATAGATAGTGGGTTCGAGTCCTGTGTGGGACAACTTTAAAATTGTGTATTATGAAATTAATTGATTATGAAACACTTGTAGTGAGTAGTCCAACGTGTGATCAGATGATCTTTGGACCGAGCTGCACAGAAATGATGAACAGGTTTTTGATAGTAGCCCCCATACCAAAGATCTTCCTCTCTGCAGTTGATCTAGCCTGTGTTTGTTGCCTTATCTTAGTTAGCTTAGCATACTAATTGGTTAGCATGCTAGCCAGATGCCATTCTTTCTAATGTGGCTCTTCAGTTATCAGGCTAAACCATAAGGCTTTAAGTGGTGGACAAGTTGCTTCTGTTCCAGGTGAAGGAGCTAGTAGAATAGAACACACAGATAATTTATTTAAAAATTCTTCATTTTGAGTTGCTTCTCACTTGAACTATGGATCTTCTGCATCTTGGCCAAAACACAACTTCCAAGTGGTGCAATGAGATGAGTGACAGATATCTGACCCAGAGATAGTGGGTTCAAGCCCCATGTGGGACAACTTTAATTTAAAAAAAAAATGTGTTAAGTTGTCATTTCAATTCCTTTATTATCCAGATAAGCATTGTTGTAATCTTTCTTTTGGGATTAGAAATGTGTTTTTGTTCATTCTATGTTGATTCTTACCTGAAGTCTTAAATATCCAGAAAGGTTTGTGAACAAATGAGCAGTCATTGACTTTCAACTATTCTAATTGCATTGTAAGCAGTTACATAAATTGGTTGTTTTCTTCCTATGTATAGTCGTATCCTCTTTTTTTTTTTGCCTCCATGTGTTAATTCTCAACTTCATATATGTGTTTGTGCATTGTGTGTAAAGTAGTGAACTGGAGAGCAGAAGGGTATGATAAGATGTTTGTGGTGGTCTAGGTAAACCTCTATTTTTTTAAATTGTGCTGCCTTTTTTACATTTCAAGTTAAATACATAAAGCTTCAAACAGAACACAAATGCCTATTCAATTGATCAACCACTGGCAACATTTTATTGCAAAGTATATAGTAAAGAATACTTTCAATTCCATACAAGAAATGGTTTGACCAACTCCACAATATTAACTGATCTGACATTAAACATTTGAATGTGTACATATGCATATCTTTTAATTATTTTAAGTCCCATAAACATTAGACTTACTTAGTGACTTGAATATCAGTTTTTCCTTCTCGTCATGTGGACAATAAATAAAAGTAATTTTATCATAATAGTAAACCATAAAATCACATTAAAATACATGAACATTTTTGTATTATCTAACATTAAGAATTGTTTTAAAAAATAAATTGTAATTGTAAATAGAAGTTAATTAGTTACTACATGAATGTTAAATTACAAATAGTTACTATTCTAACAGTACATTATTTGGATCAACATCAATTAGTTGAGGTATATTGCCAAAAAGACTAGTAAAAGCTAACCTAAAGAATTTACATAATGTATACAATTATTTATTCTCAAATAAGCAACAAAATATCATTACACATCAAACAATACACTATCATTATACACAGAGCTGCACTCCAGGTTTATTGCTGCTCCTGATGCTTTGAATATTTTCCCAAAACAATCAGAGTAAAGCTTAATTAAGTTCAAGAGGCTTCATTTCTCCATCCCTAAAAGGCATTATACAAGTAAATTTACCTTTCAATTATTTCCAGCAGACTTTCAGATCCATTTCTTGCCTCCACTAAACCAAGCTTCCCAATTCTAAAATGATTAACTCAGCAATTTGATGAATGTATTACTAATTCCTGCAATCACCCTAATTGAATCGTTTGTTAATTGCATACCAAGCATTGTCAATTTCTGTTCTAGTAGGCCTAATCTACTATAAATCACACCACTTGCAAACCTCTTTTTTCATGCAACAGCAAAAATGAACAAATATTTAAATAGACCAGAGACCAGTGAATCTGACAACTGCATTTATGTTTACATTCATGCAGTTTCCAGAGTGCAACTGTCTAGAACAAACTCAAAGTTTTTTAATGCAACTTTGCAAACAGGTCGCAGTGAATATCACCAAGCTGTCATCTTTGCGCACGAAAAACATCAAACTTGGACAACATTAGCATTAAATCGGACAGCGGTTAAACTGTCAAACATAACAAAAAAGCCAAGTAAGTGGTAGTCTAGCTATTTAATCCTGTTTTCTATCTGATAAACTTTCAGTAATCGTATTCCTTTCAAATTCATTGTACAAACAAGCCCATATCAATTCTCACTTTTTTCATTCTTTAGGCCTCAATAATTCTGAATATTTCATTCAGTGTGATCGGAGTACTGCTGTGGAAGTCGCAACATCTACATTTCCCCACAAACCACCAAAAGAGATAGAAAAACTCACTGTAGAAGAAGCAAAAACTCTGGGATCACGACAATTGGTAAGCTGTTTTTTTTTCAACCTTCTCACTGTGTAAATAGCCTACAGGGTTGTTTACTTGTTGTAGTAATGCTCTGGAGAGTAGTACAATCACATATATTAGCCCTCTGTAGATTGTGCAAAATCGTTTTTATGGGGAGAAAAACATTTTAAAGTAGCCTGACGTTCAAAAAAATGCTAAAATGTGAAAGATTTTTCAGATGCACAGGCAAAGATTACTCTGCTTCTCAGTTATCTTTGCTAGATGCTTTACAAACATGATTAATGCGTTTCAAATTGGTTAATGTGTGGAAAAGTTTGGCTATTTCCTCTTCTTATGACCACAACAGCAGTTGTATACATTTCCCTTGTAATCATGTTTATTGATGTATATTTTTGATTGTACATGTACGATTTTCTTTAAATTTTCAGATCACTAAAATATCTGCAACAGTATGCAAGCTAAACAACGCAACTACTGTAAAGGCCTGGGGTACAGACTGTGAGATCCAAGAATGTTCCTTGCAAGATCCATCTGGAGAAATTCAACTTACTCTTTGGGAAAACCAAGTTTCAAAACTGCAACTAGGTAACTCCTACACCTTTACCAATCTTAAAACTAGACTGTACAACAGCCTTAAGAGCCTCACAACAACCCTGAAAACAACCATGGAACCTATTGCACAGGACCAAGTTTTCCCACCTGGTCAAGGCCCTAAAATCAGTAAAGAACCCTCTCTACCTAATACAGTGGTGAAACAAAAGCCAATAGGGGTGCAAATAAACATTAAAAAACAATGTCCAAAATGCCACAAATCACAAGAACAATTCAACATCAAACAGCAATTTCACCGTTGCCCGACTTGCAAAATTCTACGGAACACAAAAAGCTATATAACAAAATGCAATGGAATAATTGAGATAAATCAAGACAGTCAAATAACTTCTCTTACGGTTTCGAACTCAACTTTGTCAAAATTCATAGCACCAGAACTTGAACTGTCAACTTGTGATTCACAAGATATAGAAGAACTCTTTCTATCCTCCGATGAACTGACTTTAACATATAATAACTGTTTGGAAGTCACCAATATTGAAAACGCTTCATCCGCTCATCCCAGTGATGAGGATTTATTTGAAGTGAATATCGATGAAATCAACCCTGTCCTCTGTGTCACAGAGACACAAAGCACTCCAGAACCCAAGTCTCCAGTTAAAAGACCATCTGAGCCAACAACGCCTCCTATTACACCAGCTAAAAAACCTTTGACTAAGAAGAGTGCTGTAAAAATAATACAAAAATGACTTTGTATTGAAATGCACAACTAAGATGGTTGTGTGTGTGTGTGTATATATATTGAAATGATGGTATTGGTGTTTTTTTTTTTTGTTTTTTTTTTAATGAATGGCAAATATTGATTTAAGTCATGTTTTCTATTGAAATTAGGTTAATTTTGTCCATTATGTTCTGAAATGCTACTGATTGATTTTTATTTCATTTTTATGGCAAAGCTTTGTTAAATGTTGTTTAATGTGTTTTTTTTTTTATTAAAACAAATGTGTGTCAATTCTTGGAATATGTGACCTTTATTGCATGGGCTTATCTTGCATTTGGAAAGTTGCGTGCATTCTTCTAGCCATTCTTAACTAGGCACTAAGTTTAGTTTCACAAACCATACTGGGAAAAGCAAGTAGTGTAACCATAAGTGTCATTGTGAATAACTAAAGAAACGGTTGGTATTCTGTTCTGTAAAGATTTAAATATGCAACAATGGTGCTTTAAAATCACTTCAAAGGCCCCCTCTAATTTGCTTACTTTATCCAATGTGCTAAATGGTATTTAAACTAAAAATAATCGTTATTTTTAATTCACATTTTTATCACCTCTCACAATATTGTTTCTAGGCAGCATAAAAAAAAAAACTTAATTGTACAAGACATTATCAAAGATGACTGTCAAAGTAATGTACTTGTAGCAAAAATATAGGTTACAGTTGCATATGGCAGTTAACCCATGTAATTCCAATTTCTTTTCCCTGAGATAACATGTATGAATACATAAGGATATTAAACAATCTTTAACAATTACGTCAAAAATATATATCAAAATCCATACAAAAAACTTGATTATTCGTCAGGTCACAATTGTGACCATTAGTAGAACAAAGGGAGGCTAGGTATATGGTGTTAATGGATTTATAAACTGACAAACTTCTACAGTTTAAAGACCAGGTTCAATAATTGTTTTAAGCTTTAGTTAATAGTGTTGAATTACATCAAAGACACACCATGCAAAATTTCCATTTGTCAAACAGTGACCCCTAGAGTCGCTGTGGAGTACTTGTATTTTTTCTGAATATTAACTTAATGACCTAATATCTAATATGCCCATGACAATTTAGAAACTGAAAATAGAACATAAAAATATGTATTAGATCTAATATAACAAAATTACAAGATTATAAAATGCATTGCGTGAATTCTTGTTTAAAGAGAAGTGTTTAATCTACAATTAAACTAGGAATGTTTGACAGAATAGTGAATATTATCAGGAAACCTGCTCCAGACTTTAGGACCCACATGCAAAAACAAAACATTCTCTCCTTTAGTGCAGTTCAATATTCTTAGTAGTACCAAAAGTCCAGAATTGTAAGATTCTTACAAGAACCTGTTAATCTTAATGTTGTAAAATAATATTTTATCGATCTATATACTGCATCTTGGACTAACTTTATTTGTTAAAGGTGCAGGACAACCACCTAACAGTGAATCACAATAATATCAACTAAACTCATTAAACGTAACATGCTGTCCATTTAAATACTAAATCTTCATTTTGAGTTGATTCTCATTTGAACTATGGAACTTCTACATCTATGGAAACACATGACTTTCCAGGGGCTCAATGAGTGACAGGCATATGACCCAGAGATTGTGGGTTCAAGTCCTTTGTCTTACAACTTTATAAAGTTGTGTCATTTCAATTTCTTTATCATCCTGAAACGCATTGTACTATTCTTTCTTCCTATTAAATACAACGTGTGTTTCATTTATATGCAAAGTCTTTATTTTGAGTTCATTCTCTTTTTTACTACTGAACCTCGGCAGCTGGATGATCTCATTTCTTTTGTGAGGTAAGAAGTTAATGAGTAAGAATACTTTGGTTATTAAAGTTTCTTTTAAAGTTTTGAAAGCAAAGTATTTTTAAGTACTTTTTGAACCCATGGAACCATTGAAGGCTTGGCCCCGTAAGGCTGCTTGCAGCTTTAATTATTATTATTATTATTCTTCCGCAAATGGAAGTCTATGGCAGCCCTATGAACCGTACATAGGAAAATGATGAAATTTGGCACACTTGTAGTGATGCTAATGAATAGTAATTGGACCAATTTTTGACCCTCTAGGACCAACTCTATAGCGCCACCACCAGTTCAAAAATTCAACATTGAAATGGTTATAACTTTTGAACCCTTTGATCTAGAGACATGAAACTTAGTACACCTGATTCCACTCATCATGCTGATCACAACCAATACCTTACATTAAGACCCCGCCCATTACAGTAGTGGCCATTTTGAAATGTACAGTATTCAGTTATTTCGCTACTCCTCCTTCAAATTTTGTCCAATTTTCTCCAAACATGCACTCAAATGATCTTCAGACTGAGCCGCATAAAAGTACTGTTCCCGATTTTTTTGTTATACTGGAAAAAAAAAGTTATAATGTCGCAAACTTAACAAGGTCCACCCAAAATTGGCTAAGAGGCTGTATCTCGGCCAAAGTTTGATCAATCGAAACGAAAATTGGTACACTTCATCGGAAGCATGTTCTGAGGTCCCATGCCAAAGTTGGGAATAGCGCCACCTACGGGTCATGAGATATGACAAATTGCTATTTTGGCCAATTACTTTTGAACAGTTTGTCAGAAATTCATAATTGTGGTATCTATGGATTCCTTGCATCATGCCGAATCCGTGGATATCAATTTTGCCATGATGGGATGTACCCCGTGTCCGCCATTTTGAATTTTGTCATAATTTGCAATATCTTTTAAACTATTTGAAATTTCCTCACCACATTTGGTATGGATCATCATTAGCATGGCCCGAAGGTACATGAGAAGTTTGATCACAGCGCCACCTAGTGTTCCAGAGATATCATTGTTTTTTGAAAAAACGCTTATAACTTTTGCTATCATTGCTTGAAATTTGATTTATTTATGTCAATATATTCCTTGGCTTATGCCGATTTCAACGATATCTCATATGCTATTTTCCAACAATGTGACTGGCCGCCATATTGGAGCGAATGTAAAACAGTTTTTTCGCTACTCCTCCTTCAAAATTTGTCCAAAATTGTCCAAAATTTTCTCAAATGATCTTCGGACCGAGCCACACAGAAGTACTGTTCCCGATTTTTTTGCTATACTGGAAAAAAAAAAGTTATGATGTCGCAAATGTAACAAGTTCGACCCAACATTGGTTCAGAGGCTGTAACTTGTGAACAGTTTGTCACAAAATCATAAAATTGGTGTCTATCGATTCCTTGCATGATGTCGAATCCGATGATATCTATTTTGCCAGGATTGGATGTACCACGTCATAAGCTAAATTAGCATTAAGCTAGCTTAGCATGCTAATCTGGTTAACATGTCATGGAACTTTTTTGTGAACTCATTCTCACACTGAACCCTCTCCTCTGCTGTCTTGAAATTCACGTCCTCTGAGTGGCGCAATCAGCTAAACCATGCATCTCGAATCCCGAACCATTCTGGTCGTGGGTTCGAGTCCCATATGGGATGACTATAAAGTTGTGTCATTTCAATTTCTTTATCATACTGAAAAGCATTGTACTATTCTTTCTTCCTATTAAATACAACGTGTGTTTCATTTATATGCAAAGTCTTTATTTTGAGTCCATTCTCTTTTTTACTACTGAACCTCGGCAGCTGGATGATCTCATTTCTTTTGTGAGGTAAGAAGTTAATGAGTAAGAATACTTTGGTTATTAAAGTTTCTTTTAAAGTTTGGAAAGCAAAGTATTTTTAAGTACTTTTTGAACCCATGGAACCATTGAAGGCTTGGCCCCGTAAGGCTGCTTGCAGCTTTAATTATTATTATTATTCTTCTTCTTCCGCAAATGGAAGTCTATGGCAGCCCTATGAACCGTACATAGGAAAATGATGAAATTTGGCACACTTGTAGTGATGCTAATGAATAGTAATTGGACCAATTTTTGACCCTCTAGGACCAACTCTATAGCGCCACCACCAGTTCAAAAATTCAACATTGAAATGGTTATAACTTTTGAACCCTTTGATCTAGAGACATGAAACTTAGTACACCTGATTCCACTCATCATGCTGATCACAACCAATACCTTACATTAAGACCCCGCCCATTACAGTAGTGGCCATTTTGAAATGTACAGTATTCAGTTATTTCGCTACTCCTCCTTCAAATTTTGTCCAATTTTCTCCAAACATGCACTCAAATGATCTTCAGACTGAGCCGCATAAAAGTACTGTTCCCGATTTTTTTGTTATACTGGAAAAAAAAAGTTATAATGTCGCAAACTTAACAAGGTCCACCCAAAATTGGCTAAGAGGCTGTATCTCGGCCAAAGTTTGATCAATCGAAACGAAAATTGGTACACTTCATCGGAAGCATGTTCTGAGGTCCCATGCCAAAGTTGGGAATAGCGCCACCTACGGGTCATGAGATATGACAAATTGCTATTTTGGCCAATTACTTTTGAACAGTTTGTCAGAAATTCATAATTGTGGTATCTATGGATTCCTTGCATCATGCCGAATCCGTGGATATCAATTTTGCCATGATGGGATGTACCCCGTGTCCGCCATTTTGAATTTTGTCATAATTTGCAATATCTTTTAAACTATTTGAAATTTCCTCACCACATTTGGTATGGATCATCATTAGCATGGCCCGAAGGTACATGAGAAGTTTGATCACAGCGCCACCTAGTGTTCCAGAGATATCATTGTTTTTTGAAAAAACGCTTATAACTTTTGCTATCATTGCTTGAAATTTGATTTATTTATGTCAATATATTCCTTGGCTTATGCCGATTTCAACGATATCTCATATGCTATTTTCCAACAATGTGACTGGCCGCCATATTGGAGCGAATGTAAAACAGTTTTTTCGCTACTCCTCCTTCAAAATTTGTCCAAAATTGTCCAAAATTTTCTCAAATGATCTTCGGACCGAGCCACACAGAAGTACTGTTCCCGATTTTTTTGCTATACTGGAAAAAAAAAAGTTATGATGTCGCAAATGTAACAAGTTCGACCCAACATTGGTTCAGAGGCTGTAACTTGTGAACAGTTTGTCACAAAATCATAAAATTGGTGTCTATCGATTCCTTGCATGATGTCGAATCCGATGATATCTATTTTGCCAGGATTGGATGTACCACGTCATAAGCTAAATTAGCATTAAGCTAGCTTAGCATGCTAATCTGGTTAACCTCTTAACCTTCTCCAGAGCGTCGGCGCACTGAAGCGTTTTTTTTTTTATTTAGTTCAAATATACTATCAGATTTAATGTTATACCTTGACAAACTATACATCATTAAAAAGATATAAGACTCAAGATTCAGTATTTGACCACTATTGTATTCTGAGAAACTTATAGTGACAGTTATGTCTTAATTTGTGTCAGGAGTTATGAAATGAAAAAAAATGAGTCGATACCTTTAATATGAATTATGAGCGTCAGCTGGTCCATTCATAAAAAACACTCCGTGCTGTCGTCATGACAGCGATCCACAAAACAACGTCCCTGAGGGCTTTTAGCTCAACAATGTGCAGATGTGGAGAAATATTGATATATTCTCATAGATTCACATCATATTTATATAGACAGGAATAATATTTATTGAATTTATACCCAAATGCGTCGATGTAATCATAATGATCGCTTCTTACTGAGATGTGCTGTGTTTTCCATTCATACCAATAGCATGGGGGCGCTATTATGTCCAATAAAAGTCCATATATGGATCATGAAGAAGACCCATAGTCATGTGACATTCCAGGACGTCACTGAGTGATACAGAAAGTACAGAGATCGCTGTAACATGCAGATAAAGATGTTTTGAAGACAATAAACATGATTGCAATGATATTTGAGTTACCTGTGTTCTTCAAGCCATGCCAGGTATTTCATAATAATAGATTATATTTATAATGTAATGCTAATCGATATAGATTTCATCATCGTTCAGAACACTATATAATACATTTTCTGTCTGATTTTTTTATTTATCTGAAGCCAAGTTAGATCACAGAAGATTATTTAAAACACTAGACTTGCGTTATATAGTGAGTTTGGAGCGCAAACATAGTTTTAATCTCATAAATGGTCGTGTATTGATGGTGTGCTAAGCTAACATGCTAGCGAGCCCAGGCGCACCTGCCACGAGCAGTTATTGTTTTATGATTTTTTTCTAAATAGGAATGCTTACTGAAATGTTTCAGTGCATTTGATACCAGTTTCAAATATTTAGTGAGAACTTTGATAAAAGAAATTAGGGTTTGAAACCCTATGAATAGCTTGTGAATAGCCAGTCGTTAGTAGCTATAATGCAGACAAAAGAAATGCATATTTAGAGCCATAATAACCAGTCTGGAGAGGTGTAATGTGTGCAGGGGAGACTGAGACTGAATGGGGCACCACAAAACAATAGAGACAATAGACTGAATAGATGACTCAGAAGATGACTAAACATCAGTTTGCTAATAGAGTCTAATCAAAATAAAGTAATTTGACATGATCTTGAAAAACATTTAACTAAATACAGAGCTTTATACTTATCATTTTCAGATTTTAAATATAAAATGGTCAGACATGTGGCTTTAGCTGCAGTGCATTTCTAGATTGCTCCAGGGCCAACTTCAATTTTATTTTCATGAAGATGTTTCATAAAAATAAATTTCTAATAACTTTACAAAACTTTGAAGCTATTTAAAATTGTTTTTTTCATTATGACAATAATTAATTCTACATTTACAATAAACAACCAGGTGTCAGCTTTCAAATGAGATCATACTTGTGCTTTTAGTGCAAAGGGTTCATGAACTGTATCTGTTTCAGTTTGGGTATGTCATTTCTGGGGATTTTTCAAAATTGGGCTTGAAGCTTAACAGGTTAACATGTCATGGAACTTTTTTGTGAACTCATTCTCACACTGAACCCTCTCCTCTGCTGTCTTGAAATTCACGTCCTCTGAGTGGCGCAATCAGCTAAACCATGCATCTCGAATCCCGAACCATTCTGGTCGTGGGTTCGAGTCCCATATGGGATGACTATAAAGTTGTGTCATTTCAATTTCTTTATCATACTGAAAAGCATTGTACTATTCTTTCTTCCTATTAAATACAACGTGTGTTTCATTTATATGCAAAGTCTTTATTTTGAGTCCATTCTCTTTTTTACTACTGAACCTCGGCAGCTGGATGATCTCATTTCTTTTATGAGGTAAGAAGTTAATGAGTAAGAATACTTTGGTTATTAAAGTTTCTTTTAAAGTTTGGAAAGCAAAGTATTTTTAAGTACTTTTTGAACCCATGGAACCATTGAAGGCTTGGCCCCGTAAGGCTGCTTGCAGCTTTAATAGCAATTGTTATTGTCAGAATAATAGTTTTCTTCTTCTTCCGCAAATGGAAGTCTATGGCAGCCCTATGAACCGTACATAGGAAAATGATGAAATTTGGCACACTTGTAGTGATGCTAGTGAATAGTAATTGGACCAATTTTTGACCCTCTAGGACCAACTCTATAGCGCCACCACCAGTTCAAAAATTCAACATTGAAATGGTTATAACTTTTGAACCCTTTGATCTAGAGACATGAAACTTAGTACACCTGATTCCACTCATCATGCTGATCACAACCAATACCTTACATTAAGACCCCGCCCATTACAGTAGTGGCCATTTTGAAATGTACAGTATTCAGTTTTTTCGCTACTCCTCCTTCAAATTTTGTCCAATTTTCTCCAAACATGCACTCAAATGATCTTCAGACTGAGCCGCATAAAAGTACTGTTCCCGATTTTTTTGTTATACTGGAAAAAAAAAGTTATAATGTCGCAAACTTAACAAGGTCCACCCAAAATAGGCTAAGAGGCTGTATCTCGGCCAAAGTTTGATCAATCAAAACGAAAATTGGTACACTTCATCAGAAGCATGAGTTGAGGTTCCAATGCAAAGTTGGGAATAGCGCCACCTATGGGTCATGAGATATGAACAATTGCTATTTTGACCAATAACTTTTGAACAGTTTGTCAGAAAATCATAATTGTGGTATCTATGGATTCCTTGCATCATGCCGAATCCGTGGATATCGATTTTGCCATGATGGGATGTACCACGTGTCCGCCATTTTGAATTTTGTCATAAATTGCAATATCTTTTAAACTATTTGACATATCAGCACACAATTTGGTAGGGATGACCGACACCATGTCCTAAAGCGACATGAGAAGTTTGATCACAGCGCCACCTAGTGTTCCAGATATATCATTGTTTTTTGAAAAAACGCTTATAACATTTGAAAATATTGTTCAAATTTTGAGTTCTTTATGACAGTATGTTCCTTGGTTTATGCCGATTTAGACGATATCTCATTTGTCATTTTCCAACAATGTGACTGGCCGCCATATTGGAGCGAATGTAAAACAGTTTTTTCGCTACTCCTCCTTCAAAATTTGTCCAAAATTGTCCAAAATTTGCTCAAATGATCTTCGGACCGAGCCGCATAAAAGTACTGTTCCCGATTTTTTTGCTATACTGTAATAAAAAAGTTATGATGTCACAAATTTAACAAGGTCAACCCAAAATTGGCTAAGAGGCTGTAACTTGTGAACAGTTTATCACAAAATCATAAAATTGGTGTCTATCGATTCCTTGCATCATGTCGAATCCGATGATATCTATTTTGCCAGGATTGGATGTACCACGTCATAAGCTAAATTAGCAATAAGCTAGCTTAGCATGCTAATCTGGTTAACATGTCATGGAACTTTTTTGTGAACTCATTCTCACACTGAACCCTCTCCTCTGCTGGTTTGAAATTCACGTCCTCTGAGTGGCGCAATCGGCTAAACCATGCTTCTCGAATCCCAAACCATTGTGGTTGTGGGTTCGAGTCCCATGTGAGACGACTTTAAAATTGTGTATAAAGTTGTCATTTCAATTCCTTCCGGCTCTGCTCTGCTGTTGGTGCTTAAATGCTCGCTGTGCTTCATTTACATGTATATTCAATTTGTTCTCTTTTTGTTCTTGCGGCTCTGCACTGCTATTGGTGCTTAAATGCTTGATGCGCTGCTGTACTTGCAGTACTTGCTGTGCTTGCAGTACTTGCTGTACTTGCTGTGTTTGCAGTACTTGCAGTACTTGCTGTGTTTGCTGTACTTGCAATACTTGCTGTACTTGCAGCTTGCTGTACTTGCAGTTTGCAGTACTTGTTCTGCTAAGCCTTTGAACTTTGCTGTACTTGTTCTAATTGCGGTGCCAAGCCTTTGAACTTTGCTGTAATTGTTCTAATTGCGGTGCCTTGCAGGGCTTGGCCCCGTGTTGCTGCTTGCAGCTATATTTAGGGGCCAAGCACCGAAGGTGCAGAGGCACCTATTGTATCTGTTAGTTTTCTTATTATTATTCTTCTTCTTCTTCTTCCGCAAATGGAAGTCTATGGCAGCCCTATGAACCGTACATAGGAAAATGATGAAATTTGGCACACTTGTAGTGATGCTAATGAATAGTAATTGGACCAATTTTTGACCCTCTAGGACCAACTCTATAGCGCCACCACCAGTTCAAAATTGTAACATTGAAATGGTTATAACTTTTGAACCCTTTGATCTAGAGACATGAAACTTGGTACACCTGATTCCTCTCATCATGTTGATCACAACCAATACCTTACATTAAGACCCCGCCCATTACAGTAGTGGCCATTTTGAAATGTACAGTATTCAGTTATTTCGCTACTCCTCCTTCAAATTTTGTCCAATTTTCTCCAAACATGCACTCAAATGATCTTCAGACTGAGCCGCATAAAAGTACTGTTCCCGATTTTTTTGTTATACTGGAAAAAAAAAGTTATAATGTCGCAAACTTAACAAGGTCCACCCAAAATTGGCTAAGAGGCTGTATCTCGGCCAAAGTTTGATCAATCAAAACGAAAATTGGTACACTTCATCGGAAGCATGTTCTGAGGTCCCATGCCAAAGTTGGGAATAGCGCCACCTACGGGTCATGAGATATGACAAATTGCTATTTTGGCCAATAACTTTTCAACAGTTTGTCAGAAATTCATAATTGTGGTATCTATGGATTCCTTGCGTCATGCCGAATCCGTGGATATCGATTTTGCCATGATGGGATGTACCACGTGTCCGCCATTTTGAATTTTGTCATAAATTGCAATATCTTTTAAACTATTTGACATATCAGCACACAATTTGGTAAGGATGACCGACACCATGTCCTAAAGCGACATGAGAAGTTTGATCACAGCGCCACCTAGTGTTCCAGATATATCATTGTTTTTTGAAAAAACGCTTATAACATTTGAAAATATTGTTCAAATTTTGAGTTCTTTATGACATTATGTTCCTTGGTTTATGCCGATTTAGACGATATCTCATTTGTCATTTTCCAACAATGTGACTGGCCGCCATATTGGAGCGAATGTAAAACAGTTTTTTCGCTACTCCTCCTTCAAAATTTGTCCAAAATTGTCCAAAATTTGCTCAAATGATCTTCGGACCGAGCCGCATAAAAGTACTGTTCCCGATTTTTTTGCTATACTGTAATAAAAAAGTTATGATGTCACAAATTTAACAAGGTCAACCCAAAATTGGCTAAGAGGCTGTAACTTGTGAACAGTTTGTCACAAAATCATAAAATTGGTGTCTATCGATTCCTTGCATCATGTCGAATCCGATGATATCTATTTTGCCAGGATTGGATGGACCACGTCATAAGCTAAATTAGCAATAAGCTAGCTTAGCATGCTTATGGAACTTTTTTGTGAACTCATTCTCACACTGAACCCTCTCCTCTGCTGTTTTGAAATTCATGTCTTCTGAGTGGCGCAATCAGCTAAACCATGCATTTCGAATCCCGAACCATTCTGGTCGTGGGTTCGAGTCCCATGTGGGACGACTTTAAAATTCTGTATAAAGTTGTCATTTCAATTCCTTCCGGCTCTGCTCTGCTGTTGGTGCTTAAATGCTCGCTGTGCTTCATTTACATGTATATTCAATTTGTGCTGTTTTTGTTCTTGCGGCTCTGCACTGCTATTGGTGCTTAAATGCTTGATGCGCTGCTGTACTTGCAGTACTTGCTGTACTTGCTGTGCTTGCTGTACTTGCAGTTTGCTGTACTTGCAGTTTGCAGTACTTGTTCTGCTTGCGGTGCCAAGCCTTTCAACTTTGCTGTACTTGTTCTAATTGCGGTGCCAAGCCTTTTAACTTTGCTGTAATTGTTCTAATTGCGGTGCCTTGCAGGGCTTGGCCCCGTGTTGCTGCTTGCAGCTATATTTAGGGGCCAAGCACCGAAGGTGCAGAGGCACCTATTGTATCTGTTAGTTTTCTTATTATTATTCTTCTTCTTCTTCTTCCGCAAATGGAAGTCTATGGCAGCCCTATGAACCGTACATAGGAAAATGATGAAATTTGGCACACTTGTAGTGATGCTAATGAATAGTAATTGGACCAATTTTTGACCCTCTAGGACCAACTCTATAGCGCCACCACCAGTTCAAAAATTCAACATTGAAATGGTTATAACTTTTGAACCCTTTGATCTAGAGACATGAAACTTAGTACACCTGATTCCACTCATCATGCTGATCACAACCAATACCTTACATTAAGACCCCGCCCATTACAGTAGTGGCCATTTTGAAATGTACAGTATTCAGTTATTTCGCTACTCCTCCTTCAAATTTTGTCCAATTTTCTCCAAACATGCACTCAAATGATCTTCAGACTGAGCCGCATAAAAGTACTGTTCCCGATTTTTTTGTTATACTGGAAAAAAAAAGTTATAATGTCGCAAACTTAACAAGGTCCACCCAAAATTGGCTAAGAGGCTGTATCTCGGCCAAAGTTTGATCAATCGAAACGAAAATTGGTACACTTCATCGGAAGCATGTTCTGAGGTCCCATGCCAAAGTTGGGAATAGCGCCACCTACGGGTCATGAGATATGACAAATTGCTATTTTGGCCAATTACTTTTGAACAGTTTGTCAGAAATTCATAATTGTGGTATCTATGGATTCCTTGCATCATGCCGAATCCGTGGATATCAATTTTGCCATGATGGGATGTACCCCGTGTCCGCCATTTTGAATTTTGTCATAATTTGCAATATCTTTTAAACTATTTGAAATTTCCTCACCACATTTGGTATGGATCATCATTAGCATGGCCCGAAGGTACATGAGAAGTTTGATCACAGCGCCACCTAGTGTTCCAGAGATATCATTGTTTTTTGAAAAAACGCTTATAACTTTTGCTATCATTGCTTGAAATTTGATTTATTTATGTCAATATATTCCTTGGCTTATGCCGATTTCAACGATATCTCATATGCTATTTTCCAACAATGTGACTGGCCGCCATATTGGAGCGAATGTAAAACAGTTTTTTCGCTACTCCTCCTTCAAAATTTGTCCAAAATTGTCCAAAATTTGCTCAAATGATCTTCGGACCGAGCCGCACAGAAGTACTGTTCCCGATTTTTTTGCTATACTGGAAAAAAAAAAGTTATGATGTCGCAAATGTAACAAGTTCGACCCAACATTGGTTCAGAGGCTGTAACTTGTGAACAGTTTGTCACAAAATCATAAAATTGGTGTCTATCGATTCCTTGCATGATGTCGAATCCGATGATATCTATTTTGCCAGGATTGGATGTACCACGTCATAAGCTAAATTAGCATTAAGCTAGCTTAGCATGCTAATCTGGTTAACATGTCATGGAACTTTTTTGTGAACTCATTCTCACACTGAACCCTCTCCTCTGCTGTCTTGAAATTCACGTCCTCTGAGTGGCGCAATCAGCTAAACCATGCATCTCGAATCCCGAACCATTCTGGTCGTGGGTTCGAGTCCCATATGGGATGACTATAAAGTTGTCATTTCAATTCCTTCCAGCTCTGCTCTGCTGTTGGTGCTTAAATGCTCGCTGTGCTTCATTTACATGTATATTCAATTTGTGCTGTTTTTGTTCTTGCGGCTCTGCACTGCTATTGGTGCTTAAATGCTTGATGCGCTGCTGTACTTGCAGTACTTGCTGTACTTGCTGTGCTTGCTGTACTTGCTGTACTTGTACTTGCTGTACTTGCTGTGCTTGCTGTACTTGCTGTACTTGCAGCTTGCTGTACTTGCAGTTTGCAGTACTTGTTCTGCTTGCGGTGCCAAGCCTTTGAACTTTGCTGTACTTGTTCTAATTGTGGTGCCAAGCCTTTGAACTTTGCTGTAATTGTTCTAATTGCGGTGCCTTGCAGGGCTTGGCCCCGTGTTGCTGCTTGCAGCTATATTTAGGGGCCAAGCACCGAAGGTGCAGAGGCACCTATTGTATCTGTTAGTTTTCTTATTATTATTATTATTATTATTATTATTCTTCCGCAAATGGAAGTCTATGGCAGCCCTATGAACCGTACATAGGAAAATGATGAAATTTGGCACACTTGTAGTGATGCTAATGAATAGTAATTGGACCAATTTTTGACCCTCTAGGACCAACTCTATAGCGCCACCACCAGTTCAAAAATTCAACATTGAAATGGTTATAACTTTTGAACCCTTTGATCTAGAGACATGAAACTTAGTACACCTGATTCCACTCATCATGCTGATCACAACCAATACCTTACATTAAGACCCCGCCCATTACAGTAGTGGCCATTTTGAAATGTACAGTATTCAGTTATTTCGCTACTCCTCCTTCAAATTTTGTCCAATTTTCTCCAAACATGCACTCAAATGATCTTCAGACTGAGCCGCATAAAAGTACTGTTCCCGATTTTTTTGTTATACTGGAAAAAAAAAAGTTATTATGTCGCAAACTTAACGAGGTCCACCCAAAATTGGCTAAGAGGCTGTATCTCGGCCAAAGTTTGATCAATCGAAACGAAAATTGGTACACTTCATCGGAAGCATGTTCTGAGGTCCCATGCCAAAGTTGGGAATAGCGCCACCTACGGGTCATGAGATATGACAAATTGCTATTTTGGCCAATAACTTTTGAACAGTTTGTCAGAAATTCATAATTGTGGTATCTATGGATTCCTTGCGTCATGCCGAATCCGTGGATATCGATTTTGCCATGATGGGATGTACCACGTGTCCGCCATTTTGAATTTTGTCATAAATTGCAATATCTTTTAAACTATTTGACATATCAGCACACAATTTGGTAGGGATGACCGACACCATGTCCTAAAGCGACATGAGAAGTTTGATCACAGCGCCACCTAGTGTTCCAGATATATCATTGTTTTTTGAAAAAACGCTTATAACATTTGAAAATATTGTTCAAATTTTGAGTTCTTTATGACATTATGTTCCTTGGTTTATGCCGATTTAGACGATATCTCATTTGTCATTTTCCAACAATGTGACTGGCCGCCATATTGGAGCGAATGTAAAACAGTTTTTTCGCTACTCCTCCTTCAAAATTTGTCCAAAATTGTCCAAAATTTGCTCAAATGATCTTCGGACCGAGCCGCACAGAAGTACTGTTCCCGATTTTTTTGCTATACTGTAATAAAAAAAGTTATGATGTCGCAAATTTAACAAGGTCGACCCAACATTGGTTCAGAGGCTGTAACTTGTGAACAGTTTGTCAAAAAATCATAAAATTGGTGTCTATCGATTCCTTGCATCATGTCAAATCCGACGATATCTATTTTGCCAGGATTGGATGTACCACGTTATAAGCTAAATTAGCATTAAGCTAGCTTAGCATGCTTATCTGGTTAACATGTCATGGAACTTTTTGTGAACTCATTCTCACACTGAAACCTCTACTCAGCAGGCTGGTGAACGTGCATGAGTGATTAGCTCAACGTGTTACACCACGGATCCCGATGTTCAGCGTCGTGGGTTCGCCACTCAGTGTGACATGTGCCCAGACCGCATGAGGTACTGTGGCAGGAAAAGATGCAGAAGTTGCATCTGTTCCAGGCATTGTGCATAAGAATGATCTCATCTGAAGCTGCCACACACAACATGCAGTGCTTTTACGTCCAATTCATTGTTGTTCTTCTTCCAGAAGGGTAGTCAATGGCAGCCCTATGAACCACAAGTTAGAAAATTGGCACACTTGTAGTGATGGTAATGAGTAGTAATCTGACCAATTTTGGATGATTTAATCTAAACTTTTTAAATACAAAATGTTCTCCATTTACTTCAAAATTCTTAATTTTGACTTGATTCTCTCTTGAAAATATTGAATTTCGGCAGCTGTGTGGATGCATGTCTGGCAAGTGGCTCAACGAGATGAGTGACAGGCATCTAACCCATAGATAGTGGGTTCGAGTCCCGTGTGGGACAACTTTAAAATTGTGTATTATGAAATTAATTGATTATGAAACACTTGTAGTGAGTAGTCCAACGTGTGATCAGATGATCTTTGGACCGAGCTGCACAGAAATGATGAACAGGTTTTTGATAGTAGCCCCCATACCAAAGATCTTCCTCTCTGCAGTTGATCTAGCCTGTGTTTGTTGCCTTATCTTAGTTAGCTTAGCATACTAATTGGTTAGCATGCTAGCCAGATGCCATTCTTTCTAATGTGGCTCTTCAGTTATCAGGCTAAACCATAAGGCTTTAAGTGGTGGACAAGTTGCTTCTGTTCCAGGTGAAGGAGCTAGTAGAATAGAACACACAGATAATTTATTTAAAAATTCTTCATTTTGAGTTGCTTCTCACTTGAACTATGGATCTTCTGCATCTTGGCCAAAACACAACTTCCAAGTGGTGCAATGAGATGAGTGACAGATATCTGACCCAGAGATAGTGGGTTCAAGCCCCATGTGGGACAACTTTAATTTAAAAAAAAAATGTGTTAAGTTGTCATTTCAATTCCTTTATTATCCAGATAAGCATTGTTGTAATCTTTCTTTTGGGATTAGAAATGTGTTTTTGTTCATTCTATGTTGATTCTTACCTGAAGTCTTAAATATCCAGAAAGGTTTGTGAACAAATGAGCAGTCATTGACTTTCAACTATTCTAATTGCATTGTAAGCAGTTACATAAATTGGTTGTTTTCTTCCTATGTATAGTCGTATCCTCTTTTTTTTTTTGCCTCCATGTGTTAATTCTCAACTTCATATATGTGTTTGTGCATTGTGTGTAAAGTAGTGAACTGGAGAGCAGAAGGGTATGATAAGATGTTTGTGGTGGTCTAGGTAAACCTCTATTTTTTTAAATTGTGCTGCCTTTTTTACATTTCAAGTTAAATACATAAAGCTTCAAACAGAACACAAATGCCTATTCAATTGATCAACCACTGGCAACATTTTATTGCAAAGTATATAGTAAAGAATACTTTCAATTCCATACAAGAAATGGTTTGACCAACTCCACAATATTAACTGATCTGACATTAAACATTTGAATGTGTACATATGCATATCTTTTAATTATTTTAAGTCCCATAAACATTAGACTTACTTAGTGACTTGAATATCAGTTTTTCCTTCTCGTCATGTGGACAATAAATAAAAGTAATTTTATCATAATAGTAAACCATAAAATCACATTAAAATACATGAACATTTTTGTATTATCTAACATTAAGAATTGTTTTAAAAAATAAATTGTAATTGTAAATAGAAGTTAATTAGTTACTACATGAATGTTAAATTACAAATAGTTACTATTCTAACAGTACATTATTTGGATCAACATCAATTAGTTGAGGTATATTGCCAAAAAGACTAGTAAAAGCTAACCTAAAGAATTTACATAATGTATACAATTATTTATTCTCAAATAAGCAACAAAATATCATTACACATCAAACAATACACTATCATTATACACAGAGCTGCACTCCAGGTTTATTGCTGCTCCTGATGCTTTGAATATTTTCCCAAAACAATCAGAGTAAAGCTTAATTAAGTTCAAGAGGCTTCATTTCTCCATCCCTAAAAGGCATTATACAAGTAAATTTACCTTTCAATTATTTCCAGCAGACTTTCAGATCCATTTCTTGCCTCCACTAAACCAAGCTTCCCAATTCTAAAATGATTAACTCAGCAATTTGATGAATGTATTACTAATTCCTGCAATCACCCTAATTGAATCGTTTGTTAATTGCATACCAAGCATTGTCAATTTCTGTTCTAGTAGGCCTAATCTACTATAAATCACACCACTTGCAAACCTCTTTTTTCATGCAACAGCAAAAATGAACAAATATTTAAATAGACCAGAGACCAGTGAATCTGACAACTGCATTTATGTTTACATTCATGCAGTTTCCAGAGTGCAACTGTCTAGAACAAACTCAAAGTTTTTTAATGCAACTTTGCAAACAGGTCGCAGTGAATATCACCAAGCTGTCATCTTTGCGCACGAAAAACATCAAACTTGGACAACATTAGCATTAAATCGGACAGCGGTTAAACTGTCAAACATAACAAAAAAGCCAAGTAAGTGGTAGTCTAGCTATTTAATCCTGTTTTCTATCTGATAAACTTTCAGTAATCGTATTCCTTTCAAATTCATTGTACAAACAAGCCCATATCAATTCTCACTTTTTTCATTCTTTAGGCCTCAATAATTCTGAATATTTCATTCAGTGTGATCGGAGTACTGCTGTGGAAGTCGCAACATCTACATTTCCCCACAAACCACCAAAAGAGATAGAAAAACTCACTGTAGAAGAAGCAAAAACTCTGGGATCACGACAATTGGTAAGCTGTTTTTTTTTCAACCTTCTCACTGTGTAAATAGCCTACAGGGTTGTTTACTTGTTGTAGTAATGCTCTGGAGAGTAGTACAATCACATATATTAGCCCTCTGTAGATTGTGCAAAATCGTTTTTATGGGGAGAAAAACATTTTAAAGTAGCCTGACGTTCAAAAAAATGCTAAAATGTGAAAGATTTTTCAGATGCACAGGCAAAGATTACTCTGCTTCTCAGTTATCTTTGCTAGATGCTTTACAAACATGATTAATGCGTTTCAAATTGGTTAATGTGTGGAAAAGTTTGGCTATTTCCTCTTCTTATGACCACAACAGCAGTTGTATACATTTCCCTTGTAATCATGTTTATTGATGTATATTTTTGATTGTACATGTACGATTTTCTTTAAATTTTCAGATCACTAAAATATCTGCAACAGTATGCAAGCTAAACAACGCAACTACTGTAAAGGCCTGGGGTGCAGACTGTGAGATCCAAGAATGTTCCTTGCAAGATCCATCTGGAGAAATTCAACTTACTCTTTGGGAAAACCAAGTTTCAAAACTGCAACTAGGTAACTCCTACACCTTTACCAATCTTAAAACTAGACTGTACAACAGCCTTAAGAGCCTCACAACAACCCTGAAAACAACCATGGAACCTATTGCACAGGACCAAGTTTTCCCACCTGGTCAAGGCCCTAAAATCAGTAAAGAACCCTCTCTACCTAATACAGTGGTGAAACAAAAGCCAATAGGGGTGCAAATAAACATTAAAAAACAATGTCCAAAATGCCACAAATCACAAGAACAATTCAACATCAAACAGCAATTTCACCGTTGCCCGACTTGCAAAATTCTACGGAACACAAAAAGCTATATAACAAAATGCAATGGAATAATTGAGATAAATCAAGACAGTCAAATAACTTCTCTTACGGTTTCGAACTCAACTTTGTCAAAATTCATAGCACCAGAACTTGAACTGTCAACTTGTGATTCACAAGATATAGAAGAACTCTTTCTATCCTCCGATGAACTGACTTTAACATATAATAACTGTTTGGAAGTCACCAATATTGAAAACGCTTCATCCGCTCATCCCAGTGATGAGGATTTATTTGAAGTGAATATCGATGAAATCAACCCTGTCCTCTGTGTCACAGAGACACAAAGCACTCCAGAACCCAAGTCTCCAGTTAAAAGACCATCTGAGCCAACAACGCCTCCTATTACACCAGCTAAAAAACCTTTGACTAAGAAGAGTGCTGTAAAAATAATACAAAAATGACTTTGTATTGAAATGCACAACTAAGATGGTTGTGTGTGTGTGTGTATATATATTGAAATGATGGTATTGGTGTTTTTTTTTTTTTGTTTTTTTTTTAATGAATGGCAAATATTGATTTAAGTCATGTTTTCTATTGAAATTAGGTTAATTTTGTCCATTATGTTCTGAAATGCTACTGATTGATTTTTATTTCATTTTTATGGCAAAGCTTTGTTAAATGTTGTTTAATGTGTTTTTTTTTTATTAAAACAAATGTGTGTCAATTCTTGGAATATGTGACCTTTATTGCATGGGCTTATCTTGCATTTGGAAAGTTGCGTGCATTCTTCTAGCCATTCTTAACTAGGCACTAAGTTTAGTTTCACAAACCATACTGGGAAAAGCAAGTAGTGTAACCATAAGTGTCATTGTGAATAACTAAAGAAACGGTTGGTATTCTGTTCTGTAAAGATTTAAATATGCAACAATGGTGCTTTAAAATCACTTCAAAGGCCCCCTCTAATTTGCTTACTTTATCCAATGTGCTAAATGGTATTTAAACTAAAAATAATCGTTATTTTTAATTCACATTTTTATCACCTCTCACAATATTGTTTCTAGGCAGCATAAAAAAAAAACTTAATTGTACAAGACATTATCAAAGATGACTGTCAAAGTAATGTACTTGTAGCAAAAATATAGGTTACAGTTGCATATGGCAGTTAACCCATGTAATTCCAATTTCTTTTCCCTGAGATAACATGTATGAATACATAAGGATATTAAACAATCTTTAACAATTACGTCAAAAATATATATCAAAATCCATACAAAAAACTTGATTATTCGTCAGGTCACAATTGTGACCATTAGTAGAACAAAGGGAGGCTAGGTATATGGTGTTAATGGATTTATAAACTGACAAACTTCTACAGTTTAAAGACCAGGTTCAATAATTGTTTTAAGCTTTAGTTAATAGTGTTGTATTACATCAAAGACACACCATGCAAAATTTCCATTTGTCAAACAGTGACCCCTAGAGTCGCTGTGGAGTACTTGTATTTTTTCTGAATATTAACTTAATGACCTAATATCTAATATGCCCATGACAATTTAGAAACTGAAAATAGAACATAAAAATATGTATTAGATCTAATATAACAAAATTACAAGATTATAAAATGCATTGCGTGAATTCTTGTTTAAAGAGAAGTGTTTAATCTACAATTAAACTAGGAATGTTTGACAGAATAGTGAATATTATCAGGAAACCTGCTCCAGACTTTAGGACCCACATGCAAAAACAAAACATTCTCTCCTTTAGTGCAGTTCAATATTCTTAGTAGTACCAAAAGTCCAGAATTGTAAGATTCTTACAAGAACCTGTTAATCTTAATGTTGTAAAATAATATTTTATCGATCTATATACTGCATCTTGGACTAACTTTATTTGTTAAAGGTGCAGGACAACCACCTAACAGTGAATCACAATAATATCAACTAAACTCATTAAACGTAACATGCTGTCCATTTAAATACTAAATCTTCATTTTGAGTTGATTCTCATTTGAACTATGGAACTTCTACATCTATGGAAACACATGACTTTCCAGGGGCTCAATGAGTGACAGGCATATGACCCAGAGATTGTGGGTTCAAGTCCTTTGTCTTACAACTTTATAAAGTTGTGTCATTTCAATTTCTTTATCATCCTGAAACGCATTGTACTATTCTTTCTTCCTATTAAATACAACGTGTGTTTCATTTATATGCAAAGTCTTTATTTTGAGTTCATTCTCTTTTTTACTACTGAACCTCGGCAGCTGGATGATCTCATTTCTTTTGTGAGGTAAGAAGTTAATGAGTAAGAATACTTTGGTTATTAAAGTTTCTTTTAAAGTTTTGAAAGCAAAGTATTTTTAAGTACTTTTTGAACCCATGGAACCATTGAAGGCTTGGCCCCGTAAGGCTGCTTGCAGCTTTAATAGCAATTGTTATTGTCAGAATAATAGTTTTCTTCTTCTTCCGCAAATGGAAGTCTATGGCAGCCCTATGAACCGTACATAGGAAAATGATGAAATTTGGCACACTTATAGTGATGGTCATGAAAAGTAATTGAGCCAAATATTGAGTCTCTAGAACCAACTCTATAGCGCCACCACCAGTTCAAAAATTCAACATTGAAATGGTTATAACTTTTGAACCCTTTGATCTAGAGACATGAAACTTAGTACACCTGATTCCACTCATCATGCTGATCACAACCAATACCTTACATTAAGACCCCGCCCATTACAGTAGTGGCCATTTTGAAATGTACAGTATTCAGTTTTTTCGCTACTCCTTCTTCAAATTTTGTCCAATTTTCTCCAAACATGCACTCAAATGATCTTCAGACTGAGCCGCATAAAAGTACTGTTCCCGATTTTTTTGTTATACTGGAAAAAAAAAAGTTATAATGTCGTAAACTTAACGAGGTCCACCCAAAATTGGCTAAGAGGCTGTATCTCGGCCAAAGTTTGATCAATCGAAACGAAAATTGGTACACTTTATCGGAAGCATGTTCTGAGGTCCCATGCCAAAGTTGGGAATAGCGCCACCTACGGGTCATGAGATATGACAAATTGCTATTTTGGCCAATAACTTTTAAACAGTTTGTCAGAAATTCATAATTGTGGTATCTATGGATTCCTTGCATCATGCCGAATCCGTGGATATCGATTTTGCCATGATGGGATGTACCACGTGTCCGCCATTTTGAATTTTGTCATAAATTGCAATATCTTTTAAACTATTTGACATATCAGCACACAATTTGGTAGGGATGACCGACACCATGTCCTAAAGCGACATGAGAAGTTTGATCACAGCGCCACCTAGTGTTCCAGATATATCATTGTTTTTTGAAAAAACGCTTATAACATTTGAAAATATTGTTCAAATTTTGAGTTCTTTATGACATTATGTTCCTTGGTTTATGCCGATTTAGACAATATCTCATTTGTCATTTTCCAACAATGTGACTGGCCGCCATATTGGAGCGAATGTAAAACAGTTTTTTCGCTACTCCTCCTTCAAAATTTGTCCAAAATTGTCCAAAATTTGCTCAAATGATCTTCGGACCGAGCCGCATAAAAGTACTGTTCCCGATTTTTTTGCTATACTGTAATAAAAAAGTTATGATGTCACAAATTTAACAAGGTCAACCCAAAATTGGCTAAGAGGCTGTAACTTGTGAACAGTTTGTCACAAAATCATAAAATTGGTGTCTATCGATTCCTTGCATCATGTCGAATCCGATGATATCTATTTTGCCAGGATTGGATGTACCACGTCATAAGCTAAATTAGCAATAAGCTAGCTTAGCATGCTTATGGAACTTTTTTGTGAACTCATTCTCACACTGAACCCTCTCCTCTGCTGTTTTGAAATTCATGTCTTCTGAGTGGCGCAATCAGCTAAACCATGCATTTCGAATCCCGAACCATTCTGGTCGTGGGTTCGAGTCCCATGTGGGACGACTTTAAAATTCTGTATAAAGTTGTCATTTCAATTCCTTCCGGCTCTGCTCTGCTGTTGGTGCTTAAATGCTCGCTGTGCTTCATTTACATGTATATTCAATTTGTGCTGTTTTTGTTCTTGCGGCTCTGCACTGCTATTGGTGCTTAAATGCTTGATGCGCTGCTGTACTTGCAGTACTTGCTGTACTTGCTGTGCTTGCTGTACTTGCAGTTTGCTGTACTTGCAGTTTGCAGTACTTGTTCTGCTTGCGGTGCCAAGCCTTTCAACTTTGCTGTACTTGTTCTAATTGCGGTGCCAAGCCTTTTAACTTTGCTGTAATTGTTCTAATTGCGGTGCCAAGCCTTTGAACTTTGCTGTAATTGTTCTAATTGCGGTGCCTTGCAGGGCTTGGCCCCGTGTTGCTGCTTGCAGCTATATTTAGGGGCCAAGCACCGAAGGTGCAGAGGCACCTATTGTATCTGTTAGTTTTCTTATTATTATTATTATTATTCTTCTTCTTCTTCCGCAAATGGAAGTCTATGGCAGCCCTATGAACCGTACATAGGAAAATGATGAAATTTGGCACACTTGTAGTGATGCTAATGAATAGTAATTGGACCAATTTTTGACCCTCTAGGACCATCTCTATAGCGCCACCACCAGTTCAAAAATTCAACATTGAAATGGTTATAACTTTTGAACCCTTTGATCTAGAGACATGAAACTTAGTACACCTGATTCCACTCATCATGCTGATCACAACCAATACCTTACATTAAGACCCCGCCCATTACAGTAGTGGCCATTTTGAAATGTACAGTATTCAGTTATTTCGCTACTCCTCCTTCAAATTTTGTCCAATTTTCTCCAAACATGCACTCAAATGATCTTCAGACTGAGCCGCATAAAAGTACTGTTCCCGATTTTTTTGTTATACTGGAAAAAAAAAAGTTATAATGTCGCAAACTTAACGAGGTCCACCCAAAATTGGCTAAGAGGCTGTATCTCGGCCAAAGTTTGATCAATCGAAACGAAAATTGGTACACTTCATCGGAAGCATGTTCTGAGGTCCCATGCCAAAGTTGGGAATAGCGCCACCTACGGGTCATGAGATATGACAAATTGCTATTTTGGCCAATAACTTTTGAACAGTTTGTCAGAAATTCATAATTGTGGTATCTATGGATTCCTTGCGTCATGCCGAATCCGTGGATATCGATTTTGCCATGATGGGATGTACCACGTGTCCGCCATTTTGAATTTTGTCATAAATTGCAATATCTTTTAAACTATTTGACATATCAGCACACAATTTGGTAGGGATGACCGACACCATGTCCTAAAGCGACATGAGAAGTTTGATCACAGCGCCACCTAGTGTTCCAGATATATCATTGTTTTTTGAAAAAACGCTTATAACATTTGAAAATATTGTTCAAATTTTGAGTTCTTTATGACATTATGTTCCTTGGTTTATGCCGATTTAGACGATATCTCATTTGTCATTTTCCAACAATGTGACTGGCCGCCATATTGGAGCGAATGTAAAACAGTTTTTTCGCTACTCCTCCTTCAAAATTTGTCCAAAATTGTCCAAAATTTGCTCAAATGATCTTCGGACCGAGCCGCATAAAAGTACTGTTCCCGATTTTTTTGCTATACTGTAATAAAAAAGTTATGATGTCACAAATTTAACAAGGTCAACCCAAAATTGGCTAAGAGGCTGTAACTTGTGAACAGTTTGTCACAAAATCATAAAATTGGTGTCTATCGATTCCTTGCATCATGTCGAATCCGACGATATCTATTTTGCCAGGATTGGATGTACCACGTTATAAGCTAAATTAGCATTAACCTGTTAAGCTTCAAGCCCACTTTTGAAAAATCCCCAGAAATGACATACCCAAACTAAAACAGATACAGTTCATGAACCCTTTGCACTAAAAGCACAAGTATGATCTCATTTGAAAGCTGACACCTGGTTGTTTATTGTAAATGTAGAATTAATTATTGTCATAATGAAAAAAAAACAATTTTAAATAGCTTCAAAGTTTTGTAAAGTTATTAGAAATTTATTTTTATGAAACATCTTCATGAAAATAAAATTGAAGTTGGCCCTGGAGCAATCTAGAAATGCACTGCAGCTAAAGCCACATGTCTGACCATTTTATATTTAAAATCTGAAAATGATAAGTATAAAGCTCTGTATTTAGTTAAATGTTTTTCAAGATCATGTCAAATTACTTTATTTTGATTAGACTCTATTAGCAAACTGATGTTTAGTCATCTTCTGAGTCATCTATTCAGTCTATTGTCTCTATTGTTTTGTGGTGCCCCATTCAGTCTCAGTCTCCCCTGCACACATTTACACCTCTCCAGACTGGTTATTATGGCTCTAAATATGCATTTCTTTTGTCTGCATTATAGCTACTGGCTATTCACAAGCTATTCATAGGGTTTCAAACCCTAATTTCTTTTATCAAAGTTCTCACTAAATATTTGAAACTGGTATCAAATGCACTGAAACATTTCAGTAAGCATTCCTATTTAGAAAAAAAATCATAAAACAATAACTGCTCGTGGCAGGTGCGCCTGGGCTCGCTAGCATGTTAGCTTAGCACACCATCAATACACAACCATTTATGAGATTAAAACTATGTTTGCGCTCCAAACTCACTATATAACGCAAGTCTAGTGTTTTAAATAATCTTCTGTGATCTAACTTGGCTTCAGATAAAAAAAAAATCAGACAGAAAATGTATTTAGTGTTCTGAACGATGATGAAATCTATATCGATTAGCATTACATTATAAATATAATCTATTATTATGAAATACCTGGCATGGCTTGAAGAACACAGGTAACTCAAATATCATTGCAATCATGTTTATTGTCTTCAAAACATCTTTATCTGCATGTTACAGCGATCTCTGTACTTTCTGTATCACTCAGTGACGTCCTGGAATGTCACATGACTATGGGTCTTCTTCATGATCCATATATGGACTTTTATTGGACATAATAGCGCCCCCATGCTATTGGTATGAATGGAAAACAGCACATCTCAGTAAGAAGCGATCATTATGATTACATCGACGCATTTGGGTATAAATTCAATAAATATTATTCCTGTCTATAGAAATATGATGTGAATCTATGAGAATATATCAATATTTCTCCACATCTGTACATTGTTGAGCTAAAAGCCCTCAGGGACGTTGTTTTGTGAATCGCTGTCATGACGACAGCACGGAGTGTTTTTTATGAATGGACCAGCTGACGCTCATAATTCATATTAAAGGTATCGACTCATTTTTTTCATTTCATAACTCCTGACACAAATTAAGACATAACTGTCACTATAAGTTTCTCAGAATACAATAGTGGTCAAATACTGAATCTTGAGTCTTATATCTTTTTAATGATGTATAGTTTGTCAAGGTGTAACATTAAATCTGATAGTATATTTGAACTAAATAAATAAAAAAACGCTTCAGTGCGCCGACGCTCTGGAGAAGGTTAAGAGGTTAAGCTAGCTTAGCATGCTTATCTGGTTAACATGTCATGGAACTTTTTGTGAACTCATTCTCACACTGAAACCTCTACTCAGCAGGCTGGTGAACGTGCATGAGTGATTAGCTCAACGTGTTACACCACGGATCCCGATGTTCAGCGTCGTGGGTTCGCCACTCAGTGTGACATGTGCCCAGACCGCATGAGGTACTGTGGCAGGAAAAGATGCAGAAGTTGCATCTGTTCCAGGCATTGTGCATAAGAATGATCTCATCTGAAGCTGCCACACACAACATGCAGTGCTTTTACGTCCAATTCATTGTTGTTCTTCTTCCAGAAGGGTAGTCAATGGCAGCCGTATGAACCACAAGTTAGAAAATTGGCACACTTGTAGTGATGGTAATGAGTAGTAATCTGACCAATTTTGGATGATTTAATCTAAACTTTTTAAATACAAAATGTTCTCCATTTACTTCAAAATTCTTAATTTTGACTTGATTCTCTCTTGAAAATATTGAATTTCGGCAGCTGTGTGGATGCATGTCTGGCAAGTGGCTCAACGAGATGAGTGACAGGCATCTAACCCATAGATAGTGGGTTCGAGTCCCGTGTGGGACAACTTTAAAATTGTGTATTATGAAATTAATTGATTATGAAACACTTGTAGTGAGTAGTCCAACGTGTGATCAGATGATCTTTGGACCGAGCTGCACAGAAATGATGAACAGGTTTTTGATAGTAGCCCCCATACCAAAGATCTTCCTCTCTGCAGTTGATCTAGCCTGTGTTTGTTGCCTTATCTTAGTTAGCTTAGCATACTAATTGGTTAGCATGCTAGCCAGATGCCATTCTTTCTAATGTGGCTCTTCAGTTATCAGGCTAAACCATAAGGCTTTAAGTGGTGGACAAGTTGCTTCTGTTCCAGGTGAAGGAGCTAGTAGAATAGAACACACAGATAATTTATTTAAAAATTCTTCATTTTGAGTTGCTTCTCACTTGAACTATGGATCTTCTGCATCTTGGCCAAAACACAACTTCCAAGTGGTGCAATGAGATGAGTGACAGATATCTGACCCAGAGATAGTGGGTTCAAGCCCCATGTGGGACAACTTTAATTTAAAAAAAAAATGTGTTAAGTTGTCATTTCAATTCCTTTATTATCCAGATAAGCATTGTTGTAATCTTTCTTTTGGGATTAGAAATGTGTTTTTGTTCATTCTATGTTGATTCTTACCTGAAGTCTTAAATATCCAGAAAGGTTTGTGAACAAATGAGCAGTCATTGACTTTCAACTATTCTAATTGCATTGTAAGCAGTTACATAAATTGGTTGTTTTCTTCCTATGTATAGTCGTATCCTCTTTTTTTTTTGCCTCCATGTGTTAATTCTCAACTTCATATATGTGTTTGTGCATTGTGTGTAAAGTAGTGAACTGGAGAGCAGAAGGGTATGATAAGATGTTTGTGGTGGTCTAGGTAAACCTCTATTTTTTTTAATTGTGCTGCCTTTTTTACATTTCAAGTTAAATACATAAAGCTTCAAACAGAACACAAATGCCTATTCAATTGATCAACCACTGGCAACATTTTATTGCAAAGTATATAGTAAAGAATACTTTCAATTCCATACAAGAAATGGTTTGACCAACTCCACAATATTAACTGATCTGACATTAAACATTTGAATGTGTACATATGCATATCTTTTAATTATTTTAAGTCCCATAAACATTAGACTTACTTAGTGACTTGAATATCAGTTTTTCCTTCTCGTCATGTGGACAATAAATAAAAGTAATTTTATCATAATAGTAAACCATAAAATCACATTAAAATACATGAACATTTTTGTATTATCTAACATTAAGAATTGTTTTAAAAAATAAATTGTAATTGTAAATAGAAGTTAATTAGTTACTACATGAATGTTAAATTACAAATAGTTACTATTCTAACAGTACATTATTTGGATCAACATCAATTAGTTGAGGTATATTGCCAAAAAGACTAGTAAAAGCTAACCTAAAGAATTTACATAATGTATACAATTATTTATTCTCAAATAAGCAACAAAATATCATTACACATCAAACAATACACTATCATTATACACAGAGCTGCACTCCAGGTTTATTGCTGCTCCTGATGCTTTGAATATTTTCCCAAAACAATCAGAGTAAAGCTTAATTAAGTTCAAGAGGCTTCATTTCTCCATCCCTAAAAGGCATTATACAAGTAAATTTACCTTTCAATTATTTCCAGCAGACTTTCAGATCCATTTCTTGCCTCCACTAAACCAAGCTTCCCAATTCTAAAATGATTAACTCAGCAATTTGATGAATGTATTACTAATTCCTGCAATCACCCTAATTGAATCGTTTGTTAATTGCATACCAAGCATTGTCAATTTCTGTTCTAGTAGGCCTAATCTACTATAAATCACACCACTTGCAAACCTCTTTTTTCATGCAACAGCAAAAATGAACAAATATTTAAATAGACCAGAGACCAGTGAATCTGACAACTGCATTTATGTTTACATTCATGCAGTTTCCAGAGTGCAACTGTCTAGAACAAACTCAAAGTTTTTTAATGCAACTTTGCAAACAGGTCGCAGTGAATATCACCAAGCTGTCATCTTTGCGCACGAAAAACATCAAACTTGGACAACATTAGCATTAAATCGGACAGCGGTTAAACTGTCAAACATAACAAAAAAGCCAAGTAAGTGGTAGTCTAGCTATTTAATCCTGTTTTCTATCTGATAAACTTTCAGTAATCGTATTCCTTTCAAATTCATTGTACAAACAAGCCCATATCAATTCTCACTTTTTTCATTCTTTAGGCCTCAATAATTCTGAATATTTCATTCAGTGTGATCGGAGTACTGCTGTGGAAGTCGCAACGTCTACATTTCCCCACAAACCACCAAAAGAGATAGAAAAACTCACTGTAGAAGAAGCAAAAACTCTGGGATCACGACAATTGGTAAGCTGTTTTTTTTTCAACCTTCTCACTGTGTAAATAGCCTACAGGGTTGTTTACTTGTTGTAGTAATGCTCTGGAGAGTAGTACAATCACATATATTAGCCCTCTGTAGATTGTGCAAAATCGTTTTTATGGGGAGAAAAACATTTTAAAGTAGCCTGACGTTCAAAAAAATGCTAAAATGTGAAAGATTTTTCAGATGCACAGGCAAAGATTACTCTGCTTCTCAGTTATCTTTGCTAGATGCTTTACAAACATGATTAATGCGTTTCAAATTGGTTAATGTGTGGAAAAGTTTGGCTATTTCCTCTTCTTATGACCACAACAGCAGTTGTATACATTTCCCTTGTAATCATGTTTATTGATGTATATTTTTGATTGTACATGTACGATTTTCTTTAAATTTTCAGATCACTAAAATATCTGCAACAGTATGCAAGCTAAACAACGCAACTACTGTAAAGGCCTGGGGTACAGACTGTGAGATCCAAGAATGTTCCTTGCAAGATCCATCTGGAGAAATTCAACTTACTCTTTGGGAAAACCAAGTTTCAAAACTGCAACTAGGTAACTCCTACACCTTTACCAATCTTAAAACTAGACTGTACAACAGCCTTAAGAGCCTCACAACAACCCTGAAAACAACCATGGAACCTATTGCACAGGACCAAGTTTTCCCACCTGGTCAAGGCCCTAAAATCAGTAAAGAACCCTCTCTACCTAATACAGTGGTGAAACAAAAGCCAATAGGGGTGCAAATAAACATTAAAAAACAATGTCCAAAATGCCACAAATCACAAGAACAATTCAACATCAAACAGCAATTTCACCGTTGCCCGACTTGCAAAATTCTACGGAACACAAAAAGCTATATAACAAAATGCAATGGAATAATTGAGATAAATCAAGACAGTCAAATAACTTCTCTTACGGTTTCGAACTCAACTTTGTCAAAATTCATAGCACCAGAACTTGAACTGTCAACTTGTGATTCACAAGATATAGAAGAACTCTTTCTATCCTCCGATGAACTGACTTTAACATATAATAACTGTTTGGAAGTCACCAATATTGAAAACGCTTCATCCGCTCATCCCAGTGATGAGGATTTATTTGAAGTGAATATCGATGAAATCAACCCTGTCCTCTGTGTCACAGAGACACAAAGCACTCCAGAACCCAAGTCTCCAGTTAAAAGACCATCTGAGCCAACAACGCCTCCTATTACACCAGCTAAAAAACCTTTGACTAAGAAGAGTGCTGTAAAAATAATACAAAAATGACTTTGTATTGAAATGCACAACTAAGATGGTTGTGTGTGTGTGTGTGTGTATATATATTGAAATGATGGTATTGGTGTTTTTTTTTTTTGTTTTTTTTTTAATGAATGGCAAATATTGATTTAAGTCATGTTTTCTATTGAAATTAGGTTAATTTTGTCCATTATGTTCTGAAATGCTACTGATTGATTTTTATTTCATTTTTATGGCAAAGCTTTGTTAAATGTTGTTTAATGTGTTTTTTTTTTATTAAAACAAATGTGTGTCAATTCTTGGAATATGTGACCTTTATTGCATGGGCTTATCTTGCATTTGGAAAGTTGCGTGCATTCTTCTAGCCATTCTTAACTAGGCACTAAGTTTAGTTTCACAAACCATACTGGGAAAAGCAAGTAGTGTAACCATAAGTGTCATTGTGAATAACTAAAGAAACGGTTGGTATTCTGTTCTGTAAAGATTTAAATATGCAACAATGGTGCTTTAAAATCACTTCAAAGGCCCCCTCTAATTTGCTTACTTTATCCAATGTGCTAAATGGTATTTAAACTAAAAATAATCGTTATTTTTAATTCACATTTTTATCACCTCTCACAATATTGTTTCTAGGCAGCATAAAAAAAAAAAACTTAATTGTACAAGACATTATCAAAGATGACTGTCAAAGTAATGTACTTGTAGCAAAAATATAGGTTACAGTTGCATATGGCAGTTAACCCATGTAATTCCAATTTCTTTTCCCTGAGATAACATGTATGAATACATAAGGATATTAAACAATCTTTAACAATTACGTCAAAAATATATATCAAAATCCATACAAAAAACTTGATTATTCGTCAGGTCACAATTGTGACCATTAGTAGAACAAAGGGAGGCTAGGTATATGGTGTTAATGGATTTATAAACTGACAAACTTCTACAGTTTAAAGACCAGGTTCAATAATTGTTTTAAGCTTTAGTTAATAGTGTTGTATTACATCAAAGACACACCATGCAAAATTTCCATTTGTCAAACAGTGACCCCTAGAGTCGCTGTGGAGTACTTGTATTTTTTCTGAATATTAACTTAATGACCTAATATCTAATATGCCCATGACAATTTAGAAACTGAAAATAGAACATAAAAATATATGTATTAGATCTAATATAACAAAATTACAAGATTATAAAATGCATTGCGTAAATTCTTGTTTAAAGAGAAGTGTTTAATCTACAATTAAACTAGGAATGTTTGACAGAATAGTGAATATTATCAGGAAACCTGCTCCAGACTTTAGGACCCACATGCAAAAACAAAACATTCTCTCCTTTAGTGCAGTTCAATATCCTAAGTAGTACCAAAAGTCCAGAATTGTAAGATTCTTACAAGAACCTGTTAATCTTAATGTTGTAAAATAATATTTTATTGATCTATATACTGCATCTTGGACTAACTTTATTTGTTAAAGGTGCAGGACAACCACCTAACAGTGAATCACAATAATATCAACTAAACTCATTAAACGTAACATGCTGTCCATTTAAATACTAAATCTTCATTTTGAGTTATTTCTCATTTGAACTATGGAACTTCTACATCTATGGAAACACATGACTTCCCAGGGGCTCAATGAGTGACAGGCATATGACCCAGAGATTGTGGGTTCAAGTCCTTTGTCTTACAACTTTATAAAGTTGTGTCATTTCAATTTCTTTATCATACTGAAAAGCATTGTACTATTCTTTCTTCCTATTAAATACAACGTGTGTTTCATTTATATGCAAAGTCTTTATTTTGAGTCCATTCTCTTTTTTACTACTGAACCTCGGCAGCTGGATGATCTCATTTCTTTTGTGAGGTAAGAAGTTAATGAGTAAGAATACTTTGGTTATTAAAGTTTCTTTTAAAGTTTGGAAAGCAAAGTATTTTTAAGTACTTTTTGAACCCATGGAACCATTGAAGGCTTGGCCCCGTAAGGCTGCTTGCAGCTTTAATTAGGGGCCAAGCACCGAAGGTGCAGAGGCACCTATTGTATCTGTTGGTTTTCTTATTATTATTATTATTATTATTCTTCTTCTTCTTCTTCCGCAAATGGAAGTCTATGGCAGCCCTATGAACCGTACATAGGAAAATGATGAAATTTGGCACACTTGTAGTGATGCTAATGAATAGTAATTGGACCAATTTTTGACCCTCTAGGACCAACTCTATAGCGCCACCACCAGTTCAAAAATTCAACATTGAAATGGTTATAACTTTTGAACCCTTTGATCTAGAGACATGAAACTTAGTACACCTGATTCCACTCATCATGCTGATCACAACCAATACCTTACATTAAGACCCCGCCCATTACAGTAGTGGCCATTTTGAAATGTACAGTATTCAGTTATTTCGCTACTCCTCCTTCAAATTTTGTCCAATTTTCTCCAAACATGCACTCAAATGATCTTCAGACTGAGCCGCATAAAAGTACTGTTCCCGATTTTTTTGTTATACTGGAAAAAAAAAGTTATAATGTCGCAAACTTAACGAGGTCCACCCAAAATTGGCTAAGAGGCTGTATCTCGGCCAAAGTTTGATCAATCGAAACGAAAATTGGTACACTTCATCGGAAGCATGTTCTGAGGTCTCATGCCAAAGTTGGGAATAGCGCCACCTACGGGTCATGAGATATGACAAATTGCTATTTTGGCCAATAACTTTTGAACAGTTTGTCAGAAAATCATAATTGTGGTATCTATGGATTCCTTGCATCATGCCGAATCCGTGGATATCGATTTTGCCATGATGGGATGTACCACGTGTCCGCCATTTTGAATTTTGTCATAAATTGCAATATCTTTTAAACTATTTGACATATCAGCACACAATTTGGTAGGGATGACCGACACCATGTCCTAAAGCGACATGAGAAGTTTGATCACAGCGCCACCTAGTGTTCCAGATATATCATTGTTTTTTGAAAAAACGCTTATAACATTTGAAAATATTGTTCAAATTTTGAGTTCTTTATGACATTATGTTCCTTGGTTTATGCCGATTTAGACGATATCTCATTTGTCATTTTCCAACAATGTGACTGGCCGCCATATTGGAGCGAATGTAAAACAGTTTTTTCGCTACTCCTCCTTCAAAATTTGTCCAAAATTGTCCAAAATTTGCTCAAATGATCTTCGGACCGAGCCGCATAAAAGTACTGTTCCCGATTTTTTTGCTATACTGTAATAAAAAAGTTATGATGTCACAAATGTAACAAGGTCAACCCAAAATTGGCTAAGAGGCTGTAACTTGTGAACAGTTTGTCACAAAATCATAAAATTGGTGTCTATCGATTCCTTGCATCATGTCGAATCCGATGATATCTATTTTGCCAGGATTGGATGTACCACGTCATAAGCTAAATTAGCATTAAGCTAGCTTAGCATGCTAATCTGGTTAACATGTCACTCATTCTCACACTGAACCCTCTCCTCTGCCGTTTTGAAATTCACGTCCTCTGAGTGGCGCAATCAGCTAAACCATGCATCTCGAATCCCGAACCATTCTGGTCGTGGGTTCGAGTCCCATGTGGGACGACTTTAAAATTGTTTATAAAGTTGTCATTTCAATTCCTTCCGGCTCTGCTCTGCTGTTGGTGCTTAAATGCTAGCTGTGCTTCATTTACATGTATATTCAATTTGTGCTGTTTTTGTTCTTGCGGCTCTGCAGTGCTATTGGTGCTTAAATGCTTGATGCGCTGCTGTACTTGCAGTACTTGCTGTGCTTGCAGTACTTGCTGTACTTGCTGTGTTTGCAGTACTTGCTGTACTTGCTGTGTTTGCTGTACTTGCAGTACTTGCTGTACTTGCAGCTTGCTGTACTTGCAGTTTGCAGTACTTGTTCTGCTTGCGGTGCCAAGCCTTTGAACTTTGCTGTACTTGTTCTAAATTGCGGTGCCAAGCCTTTGAACTTTGCTGTACTTGTTCTAATTGTGGTGCCAAGCCTTTTAACTTTGCTTTAATTGTTCTAATTGCGGTGCCAAGCCTTTGAACTTTGCTGTAATTGTTCTAATTGCGGTGCCTTGCAGGGCTTGGCCCCGTGTTGCTGCTTGCAGCTATATTTAGGGGCCAAGCACCGAAGGTGCAGAGGCACCTATTGTATCTGTTAGTTTTCTTATTATTATTATTATTATTATTATTATTCTTCTTCCGCAAATGGAAGTCTATGGCAGCCCTATGAACCGTACATAGGAAAATGATGAAATTTGGCAGACTTGTAGTGATGCTAATGAATAGTAATTGGACCAATTTTTGACCCTCTAGGACCAACTCTATAGCGCCACCACCAGTTCAAAAATTCAACATTGAAATGGTTATAACTTTTGAACCCTTTGATCTAGAGACATGAAACTTAGTACACCTGATTCCACTCATCATGCTGATCACAACCAATACCTTACATTAAGACCCCGCCCATTACAGTAGTGGCCATTTTGAAATGTACAGTATTCAGTTATTTCGCTACTCCTCCTTCAAATTTTGTCCAATTTTCTCCAAACATGCACTCAAATGATCTTCAGACTGAGCCGCATAAAAGTACTGTTCCCGATTTTTTTGTTATACTGGAAAAAAAAAAGTTATAATGTCGCAAACTTAACGAGGTCCACCCAAAATTGGCTAAGAGGCTGTATCTCGGCCAAAGTTTGATCAATCGAAACGAAAATTGGTACACTTCATCGGAAGCATGTTCTGAGGTCCCATGCCAAAGTTGGGAATAGCGCCACCTACGGGTCATGAGATATGACAAATTGCTATTTTGGCCAATAACTTTTGAACAGTTTGTCAGAAATTCATAATTGTGGTATCTATGGATTCCTTGCGTCATGCCGAATCCGTGGATATCGATTTTGCCATGATGGGATGTACCACGTGTCCGCCATTTTGAATTTTGTCATAAATTGCAATATCTTTTAAACTATTTGACATATCAGCACACAATTTGGTAGGGATGACCGACACCATGTCCTAAAGCGACATGAGAAGTTTGATCACAGCGCCACCTAGTGTTCCAGATATATCATTGTTTTTTTAAAAAACGCTTATAACATTTGAAAATATTGTTCAAATTTTGAGTTCTTTATGACATTATGTTCCTTGGTTTATGCCGATTTAGACGATATCTCATTTGTCATTTTCCAACAATGTGACTGGCCGCCATATTGGAGCGAATGTAAAACAGTTTTTTCGCTACTCCTCCTTCAAAATTTGTCCAAAATTGTCCAAAATTTGCTCAAATGATCTTCGGACCGAGCCGCATAAAAGTACTGTTCCCGATTTTTTTGCTATACTGTAATAAAAAAGTTATGATGTCACAAATTTAACAAGGTCAACCCAAAATTGGCTAAGAGGCTGTAACTTGTGAACAGTTTGTCACAAAATCATAAAATTGGTGTCTATCGATTCCTTGCATCATGTCGAATCCGACGATATCTATTTTGCCAGGATTGGATGTACCACGTTATAAGCTAAATTAGCATTAAGCTAGCTTAGCATGCTTATCTGGTTAACATGTCATGGAACTTTTTGTGAACTCATTCTCACACTGAAACCTCTACTCAGCAGGCTGGTGAACGTGCATGAGTGATTAGCTCAACGTGTTACACCACGGATCCCGATGTTCAGCGTCGTGGGTTCGCCACTCAGTGTGACATGTGCCCAGACCGCATGAGGTACTGTGGCAGGAAAAGATGCAGAAGTTGCATCTGTTCCAGGCATTGTGCATAAGAATGATCTCATCTGAAGCTGCCACACACAACATGCAGTGCTTTTACGTCCAATTCATTGTTGTTCTTCTTCCAGAAGGGTAGTCAATGGCAGCCCTATGAACCACAAGTTAGAAAATTGGCACACTTGTAGTGATGGTAATGAGTAGTAATCTGACCAATTTTGGATGATTTAATCTAAACTTTTTAAATACAAAATGTTCTCCATTTACTTCAAAATTCTTAATTTTGACTTGATTCTCTCTTGAAAATATTGAATTTCGGCAGCTGTGTAGATGCATGTCTGGCAAGTGGCTCAACGAGATGAGTGACAGGCATCTAACCCATAGATAGTGGGTTCGAGTCCCGTGTGGGACAACTTTAAAATTGTGTATTATGAAATTAATTGATTATGAAACACTTGTAGTGAGTAGTCCAACGTGTGATCAGATGATCTTTGGACCGAGCTGCACAGAAATGATGAACAGGTTTTTGATAGTAGCCCCCATACCAAAGATCTTCCTCTCTGCAGTTGACCTAGCCTGTGTTTGTTGCCTTATCTTAGTTAGCTTAGCATACTAATTGGTTAGCATGCTAGCCAGATGCCATTCTTTCTAATGTGGCTCTTCAGTTATCAGGCTAAACCATAAGGCTTTAAGTGGTGGACAAGTTGCTTCTGTTCCAGGTGAAGGAGCTAGTAGAATAGAACACACAGATAATTTATTTAAAAATTCTTCATTTTGAGTTGCTTCTCACTTGAACTATGGATCTTCTGCATCTTGGCCAAAACACAACTTCCAAGTGGTGCAATGAGATGAGTGACAGATATCTGACCCAGAGATAGTGGGTTCAAGCCCCATGTGGGACAACTTTAATTTAAAAAAAAAATGTGTTAAGTTGTCATTTCAATTCCTTTATTATCCAGATAAGCATTGTTGTAATCTTTCTTTTGGGATTAGAAATGTGTTTTTGTTCATTCTATGTTGATTCTTACCTGAAGTCTTAAATATCCAGAAAGGTTTGTGAACAAATGAGCAGTCATTGACTTTCAACTATTCTAATTGCATTGTAAGCAGTTACATAAATTGGTTGTTTTCTTCCTATGTATAGTCGTATCCTCTTTTTTTTTTTGCCTCCATGTGTTAATTCTCAACTTCATATATGTGTTTGTGCATTGTGTGTAAAGTAGTGAACTGGAGAGCAGAAGGGTATGATAAGATGTTTGTGGTGGTCTAGGTAAACCTCTATTTTTTTAAATTGTGCTGCCTTTTTTACATTTCAAGTTAAATACATAAAGCTTCAAACAGAACACAAATGCCTATTCAATTGATCAACCACTGGCAACATTTTATTGCAAAGTATATAGTAAAGAATACTTTCAATTCCATACAAGAAATGGTTTGACCAACTCCACAATATTAACTGATCTGACATTAAACATTTGAATGTGTACATATGCATATCTTTTAATTATTTTAAGTCCCATAAACATTAGACTTACTTAGTGACTTGAATATCAGTTTTTCCTTCTCGTCATGTGGACAATAAATAAAAGTAATTTTATCATAATAGTAAACCATAAAATCACATTAAAATACATGAACATTTTTGTATTATCTAACATTAAGAATTGTTTTAAAAAATAAATTGTAATTGTAAATAGAAGTTAATTAGTTACTACATGAATGTTAAATTACAAATAGTTACTATTCTAACAGTACATTATTTGGATCAACATCAATTAGTTGAGGTATATTGCCAAAAAGACTAGTAAAAGCTAACCTAAAGAATTTACATAATGTATACAATTATTTATTCTCAAATAAGCAACAAAATATCATTACACATCAAACAATACACTATCATTATACACAGAGCTGCACTCCAGGTTTATTGCTGCTCCTGATGCTTTGAATATTTTCCCAAAACAATCAGAGTAAAGCTTAATTAAGTTCAAGAGGCTTCATTTCTCCATCCCTAAAAGGCATTATACAAGTAAATTTACCTTTCAATTATTTCCAGCAGACTTTCAGATCCATTTCTTGCCTCCACTAAACCAAGCTTCCCAATTCTAAAATGATTAACTCAGCAATTTGATGAATGTATTACTAATTCCTGCAATCACCCTAATTGAATCGTTTGTTAATTGCATACCAAGCATTGTCAATTTCTGTTCTAGTAGGCCTAATCTACTATAAATCACACCACTTGCAAACCTCTTTTTTCATGCAACAGCAAAAATGAACAAATATTTAAATAGACCAGAGACCAGTGAATCTGACAACTGCATTTATGTTTACATTCATGCAGTTTCCAGAGTGCAACTGTCTAGAACAAACTCAAAGTTTTTTAATGCAACTTTGCAAACAGGTCGCAGTGAATATCACCAAGCTGTCATCTTTGCGCACGAAAAACATCAAACTTGGACAACATTAGCATTAAATCGGACAGCGGTTAAACTGTCAAACATAACAAAAAAGCCAAGTAAGTGGTAGTCTAGCTATTTAATCCTGTTTTCTATCTGATAAACTTTCAGTAATCGTATTCCTTTCAAATTCATTGTACAAACAAGCCCATATCAATTCTCACTTTTTTCATTCTTTAGGCCTCAATAATTCTGAATATTTCATTCAGTGTGATCGGAGTACTGCTGTGGAAGTCGCAACGTCTACATTTCCCCACAAACCACCAAAAGAGATAGAAAAACTCACTGTAGAAGAAGCAAAAACTCTGGGATCACGACAATTGGTAAGCTGTTTTTTTTTCAACCTTCTCACTGTGTAAATAGCCTACAGGGTTGTTTACTTGTTGTAGTAATGCTCTGGAGAGTAGTACAATCACATATATTAGCCCTCTGTAGATTGTGCAAAATCGTTTTTATGGGGAGAAAAACATTTTAAAGTAGCCTGACGTTCAAAAAAATGCTAAAATGTGAAAGATTTTTCAGATGCACAGGCAAAGATTACTCTGCTTCTCAGTTATCTTTGCTAGATGCTTTACAAACATGATTAATGCGTTTCAAATTGGTTAATGTGTGGAAAAGTTTGGCTATTTCCTCTTCTTATGACCACAACAGCAGTTGTATACATTTCCCTTGTAATCATGTTTATTGATGTATATTTTTGATTGTACATGTACTAGGGGTGTAACGGTTCACAAAATTCACGGTTCGGTTCGATACGATACACTTGTGTCACGGTTCGGTTCGGTACGATTCGGTACGTTTCCGATACAGCAAAAAGAAAGAAATGCCAGAGAAATTTCCTTGATTTAATCTTTTTAATTATATTTTTATTAAAACTAACATCATAAAGTATGATATTTTTTAACTTTGAGCAATGATGGAGCTATACTTGACTTTTCTTAGGAGCTTATAAAACAAAACAGCTCCTTGGACAAAATTAAATGTAATATTGTAGTAGTTATAAACAAAGGTTTATTTTAGTTCAGATTAACATTTGAGGGCAGCAATTGTATTCATAATGTCAAAATAAAACCGACGTAATGTTACTTGATAGCATTATAGCCTACTATTCCTGCCACACTCCCATGGTTACAGTTAGTAGTGTTACTACAGTAAACCCATGGTGAATGTTGCTGATCTGTGGACACTGGATAGTTCATTCATGGCACAATGTTTCTTCCTGGTTTCCACGTCAGCGCTGTTTGATCCGTTAATAACGGAGAAATGCGAATGTTTCTCACTAGATCTTGCAGCGATGTTATTACTTCAGTGGCGAATTCAAATGCTTTCTTTACTGGATTTGGCTGTGTAGTAACAGTGCTGATGATTAAGATCGGCTCGCGCTGTATTTGTCCAAACTGATAAACGGTCCTTCAACCACACAATAACGAGTGGTTTCGTTCCGCTTACATTACATTTGCCATTTGATGTTGGGCAATGTTGTGGTCACGCACATTATGAGCGCGCTTGCCACGCGTGACGCGCCTTCATTTGAAATAACGAAATTTTGGTCGGCAGGAAAAATGGTCCAACGAACCGTTCGGTTCAAAAATGCGTACCGAAAACCGAACCGAAAGCCTCGTACCGAACGGTTCAATACGAATACGTGTATCGTTACACCCCTAACATGTACGATTTTCTTTAAATTTTCAGATCACTAAAATATCTGCAACAGTATGCAAGCTAAACAACGCAACTACTGTAAAGGCCTGGGGTACAGACTGTGAGATCCAAGAATGTTCCTTGCAAGATCCATCTGGAGAAATTCAACTTACTCTTTGGGAAAACCAAGTTTCAAAACTGCAACTAGGTAACTCCTACACCTTTACCAATCTTAAAACTAGACTGTACAACAGCCTTAAGAGCCTCACAACAACCCTGAAAACAACCATGGAACCTATTGCACAGGACCAAGTTTTCCCACCTGGTCAAGGCCCTAAAATCAGTAAAGAACCCTCTCTACCTAATACAGTGGTGAAACAAAAGCCAATAGGGGTGCAAATAAACATTAAAAAACAATGTCCAAAATGCCACAAATCACAAGAACAATTCAACATCAAACAGCAATTTCACCGTTGCCCGACTTGCAAAATTCTACGGAACACAAAAAGCTATATAACAAAATGCAATGGAATAATTGAGATAAATCAAGACAGTCAAATAACTTCTCTTACGGTTTCGAACTCAACTTTGTCAAAATTCATAGCACCAGAACTTGAACTGTCAACTTGTGATTCACAAGATATAGAAGAACTCTTTCTATCCTCCGATGAACTGACTTTAACATATAATAACTGTTTGGAAGTCACCAATATTGAAAACGCTTCATCCGCTCATCCCAGTGATGAGGATTTATTTGAAGTGAATATCGATGAAATCAACCCTGTCCTCTGTGTCACAGAGACACAAAGCACTCCAGAACCCAAGTCTCCAGTTAAAAGACCATCTGAGCCAACAACGCCTCCTATTACACCAGCTAAAAAACCTTTGACTAAGAAGAGTGCTGTAAAAATAATACAAAAATGACTTTGTATTGAAATGCACAACTAAGATGGTTGTGTGTGTGTGTGTATATATATTGAAATGATGGTATTGGTGTTTTTTTTTTTTGTTTTTTTTTTAATGAATGGCAAATATTGATTTAAGTCATGTTTTCTATTGAAATTAGGTTAATTTTGTCCATTATGTTCTGAAATGCTACTGATTGATTTTTATTTCATTTTTATGGCAAAGCTTTGTTAAATGTTGTTTAATGTGTTTTTTTTTTTATTAAAACAAATGTGTGTCAATTCTTGGAATATGTGACCTTTATTGCATGGGCTTATCTTGCATTTGGAAAGTTGCGTGCATTCTTCTAGCCATTCTTAACTAGGCACTAAGTTTAGTTTCACAAACCATACTGGGAAAAGCAAGTAGTGTAACCATAAGTGTCATTGTGAATAACTAAAGAAACGGTTGGTATTCTGTTCTGTAAAGATTTAAATATGCAACAATGGTGCTTTAAAATCACTTCAAAGGCCCCCTCTAATTTGCTTACTTTATCCAATGTGCTAAATGGTATTTAAACTAAAAATAATCGTTATTTTTAATTCACATTTTTATCACCTCTCACAATATTGTTTCTAGGCAGCATAAAAAAAAAACTTAATTGTACAAGACATTATCAAAGATGACTGTCAAAGTAATGTACTTGTAGCAAAAATATAGGTTACAGTTGCATATGGCAGTTAACCCATGTAATTCCAATTTCTTTTCCCTGAGATAACATGTATGAATACATAAGGATATTAAACAATCTTTAACAATTACGTCAAAAATATATATCAAAATCCATACAAAAAACTTGATTATTCGTCAGGTCACAATTGTGACCATTAGTAGAACAAAGGGAGGCTAGGTATATGGTGTTAATGGATTTATAAACTGACAAACTTCTACAGTTTAAAGACCAGGTTCAATAATTGTTTTAAGCTTTAGTTAATAGTGTTGTATTACATCAAAGACACACCATGCAAAATTTCCATTTGTCAAACAGTGACCCCTAGAGTTGCTGTGGAGTACTTGTATTTTTTCTGAATATTAACTTAATGAACTAATATCTAATATGCCCATGACAATTTAGAAACTGAAAATAGAACATAAAAATATGTATTAGATCTAATATAACAAAATTACAAGATTATAAAATGCATTGCGTGAATTCTTGTTTAAAGAGAAGTGTTTAATCTACAATTAAACTAGGAATGTTTGACAGAATAGTGAATATTATCAGGAAACCTGCTCCAGACTTTAGGACCCACATGCAAAAACAAAACATTCTCTCCTTTAGTGCAGTTCAATATCCTAAGTAGTACCAAAAGTCCAGAATTGTAAGATTCTTACAAGAACCTGTTAATCTTAATGTTGTAAAATAATATTTTATTGATCTATATACTGCATCTTGGACTAACTTTATTTGTTAAAGGTGCAGGACAACCACCTAACAGTGAATCACAATAATATCAACTAAACTCATTAAACGTAACATGCTGTCCATTTAAATACTAAATCTTCATTTTGAGTTGATTCTCATTTGAACTATGGAACTTCTACATCTATGGAAACACATGACTTCCCAGGGGCTCAATGAGTGACAGGCATATGACCCAGAGATTGTGGGTTCAAGTCCTTTGTCTTACAACTTTATAAAGTTGTGTCATTTCAATTTCTTTATCATACTGAAAAGCATTGTACTATTCTTTCTTCCTATTAAATACAACGTGTGTTTCATTTATATGCAAAGTCTTTATTTTGAGTTCATTCTCTTTTTTACTACTGAACCTCGGCAGCTGGATGATCTCATTTCTTTTGTGAGGTAAGAAGTTAATGAGTAAGAACACTTTGGTTATTAAAGTTTCTTTTAAAGTTTTGAAAGCAAAGTATTTTTAAGTACCTTTTGAACCCATGGAACCATTGAAGGCTTGGCCCCGTAAGGCTGCTTGCAGCTTTAATAGCAATTGTTATTGTCAGAATAATAGTTTTCTTCTTCTTCCGCAAATGGAAGTCTATGGCAGCCCTATGAACCGTACATAGGAAAATGATGAAATTTGGCACACTTATAGTGATGGTCATGAAAAGTAATTGAGCCAAATATTGAGTCTCTAGAACCAACTCTATAGCGCCACCACCAGTTCAAAAATTCAACATTGAAATGGTTATAACTTTTGAACCCTTTGATCTAGAGACATGAAACTTGGTACACCTGATTCCTCTCATCATGCTGATCACAACCAATACCTTACATTAAGACCCCGCCCATTACAGTAGTGGCCATTTTGAAATGTACAGTATTCAGTTTTTTCGCTACTCCTCCTTCAAATTTTGTCCAATTTTCTCCAAACATGCACTCAAATGATCTGCAGGCTGAGCCGCATAAAAGTACTGTTCCCGATTTTTTTGTTATACTGGAAAAAAAAAAGTTATAATGTCGCAAACTTAACGAGGTCCACCCAAAATAGGCTAAGAGGCTGTATCTCGGCCAAAGTTTGATCAATCAAAACGAAAATTGGTACACTTCATCGGAAGCATGTTCTGAGGCCCCATGCCAAAGTTGGGAATAGCGCCACCTACGGGTCATGAGATATGACAAATTGCTATTTTGGCCAATAACTTTTGAACAGTTTGTCAGAAATTCATAATTGTGGTATCTATGGATTCCTTGCGTCATGCCGAATCCGTGGATATCGATTTTGCCATGATGGGATGTACCACGTGTCCGCCATTTTGAATTTTGTCATAAATTGCAATATCTTTTAAACTATTTGACATATCAGCACACAATTTGGTAGGGATGACCGACACCATGTCCTAAAGCGACATGAGAAGTTTGATCACAGCGCCACCTAGTGTTCCAGATATATCATTGTTTTTTGAAAAAACGCTTATAACATTTGAAAATAATGTTCAAATTTTGAGTTCTTTATGACATTATGTTCCTTGGTTTATGCCGATTTAGACAATATCTCATTTGTCATTTTCCAACAATGTGACTGGCCGCCATATTGGAGCGAATGTAAAACAGTTTTTTCGCTACTCCTCCTTCAAAATTTGTCCAAAATTGTCCAAAATTTGCTCAAATGATCTTCGGACCGAGCCGCATAAAAGTACTGTTCCCGATTTTTTTGCTATACTGTAATAAAAAAGTTATGATGTCACAAATTTAACAAGGTCAACCCAAAATTGGCTAAGAGGCTGTAACTTGTGAACAGTTTGTCACAAAATCATAAAATTGGTGTCTATCGATTCCTTGCATCATGTCGAATCCGATGATATCTATTTTGCCAGGATTGGATGTACCACGTCATAAGCTAAATTAGCAATAAGCTAGCTTAGCATGCTTATCTGGTTAACATGTCATGGAACTTTTTGTGAACTCATTCTCACACTGAAACCTCTACTCAGCAGGCTGGTGAACGTGCATGAGTGATTAGCTCAACGTGTTACACCACGGATCCCGATGTTCAGCGTCGTGGGTTCGCCACTCAGTGTGACATGTGCCCAGACCGCATGAGGTACTGTGGCAGGAAAAGATGCAGAAGTTGCATCTGTTCCAGGCATTGTGCATAAGAATGATCTCATCTGAAGCTGCCACACACAACATGCAGTGCTTTTACGTCCAATTCATTGTTGTTCTTCTTCCAGAAGGGTAGTCAATGGCAGCCCTATGAACCACAAGTTAGAAAATTGGCACACTTGTAGTGATGGTAATGAGTAGTAATCTGACCAATTTTGGATGATTTAATCTAAACTTTTTAAATACAAAATGTTCTCCATTTACTTCAAAATTCTTAATTTTGACTTGATTCTCTCTTGAAAATATTGAATTTCGGCAGCTGTGTAGATGCATGTCTGGCAAGTGGCTCAACGAGATGAGTGACAGGCATCTAACCCATAGATAGTGGGTTCGAGTCCCGTGTGGGACAACTTTAAAATTGTGTATTATGAAATTAATTGATTATGAAACACTTGTAGTGAGTAGTCCAACGTGTGATCAGATGATCTTTGGACCGAGCTGCACAGAAATGATGAACAGGTTTTTGATAGTAGCCCCCATACCAAAGATCTTCCTCTCTGCAGTTGATCTAGCCTGTGTTTGTTGCCTTATCTTAGTTAGCTTAGCATACTAATTGGTTAGCATGCTAGCCAGATGCCATTCTTTCTAATGTGGCTCTTCAGTTATCAGGCTAAACCATAAGGCTTTAAGTGGTGGACAAGTTGCTTCTGTTCCAGGTGAAGGAGCTAGTAGAATAGAACACACAGATAATTTATTTAAAAATTCTTCATTTTGAGTTGCTTCTCACTTGAACTATGGATCTTCTGCATCTTGGCCAAAACACAACTTCCAAGTGGTGCAATGAGATGAGTGACAGATATCTGACCCAGAGATAGTGGGTTCAAGCCCCATGTGGGACAACTTTAATTTAAAAAAAAAATGTGTTAAGTTGTCATTTCAATTCCTTTATTATCCAGATAAGCATTGTTGTAATCTTTCTTTTGGGATTAGAAATGTGTTTTTGTTCATTCTATGTTGATTCTTACCTGAAGTCTTAAATATCCAGAAAGGTTTGTGAACAAATGAGCAGTCATTGACTTTCAACTATTCTAATTGCATTGTAAGCAGTTACATAAATTGGTTGTTTTCTTCCTATGTATAGTCGTATCCTCTTTTTTTTTTGCCTCCATGTGTTAATTCTCAACTTCATATATGTGTTTGTGCATTGTGTGTAAAGTAGTGAACTGGAGAGCAGAAGGGTATGATAAGATGTTTGTGGTGGTCTAGGTAAACCTCTATTTTTTTTAATTGTGCTGCCTTTTTTACATTTCAAGTTAAATACATAAAGCTTCAAACAGAACACAAATGCCTATTCAATTGATCAACCACTGGCAACATTTTATTGCAAAGTATATAGTAAAGAATACTTTCAATTCCATACAAGAAATGGTTTGACCAACTCCACAATATTAACTGATCTGACATTAAACATTTGAATGTGTACATATGCATATCTTTTAATTATTTTAAGTCCCATAAACATTAGACTTACTTAGTGACTTGAATATCAGTTTTTCCTTCTCGTCATGTGGACAATAAATAAAAGTAATTTTATCATAATAGTAAACCATAAAATCACATTAAAATACATGAACATTTTTGTATTATCTAACATTAAGAATTGTTTTAAAAAATAAATTGTAATTGTAAATAGAAGTTAATTAGTTACTACATGAATGTTAAATTACAAATAGTTACTATTCTAACAGTACATTATTTGGATCAACATCAATTAGTTGAGGTATATTGCCAAAAAGACTAGTAAAAGCTAACCTAAAGAATTTACATAATGTATACAATTATTTATTCTCAAATAAGCAACAAAATATCATTACACATCAAACAATACACTATCATTATACACAGAGCTGCACTCCAGGTTTATTGCTGCTCCTGATGCTTTGAATATTTTCCCAAAACAATCAGAGTAAAGCTTAATTAAGTTCAAGAGGCTTCATTTCTCCATCCCTAAAAGGCATTATACAAGTAAATTTACCTTTCAATTATTTCCAGCAGACTTTCAGATCCATTTCTTGCCTCCACTAAACCAAGCTTCCCAATTCTAAAATGATTAACTCAGCAATTTGATGAATGTATTACTAATTCCTGCAATCACCCTAATTGAATCGTTTGTTAATTGCATACCAAGCATTGTCAATTTCTGTTCTAGTAGGCCTAATCTACTATAAATCACACCACTTGCAAACCTCTTTTTTCATGCAACAGCAAAAATGAACAAATATTTAAATAGACCAGAGACCAGTGAATCTGACAACTGCATTTATGTTTACATTCATGCAGTTTCCAGAGTGCAACTGTCTAGAACAAACTCAAAGTTTTTTAATGCAACTTTGCAAACAGGTCGCAGTGAATATCACCAAGCTGTCATCTTTGCGCACGAAAAACATCAAACTTGGACAACATTAGCATTAAATCGGACAGCGGTTAAACTGTCAAACATAACAAAAAAGCCAAGTAAGTGGTAGTCTAGCTATTTAATCCTGTTTTCTATCTGATAAACTTTCAGTAATCGTATTCCTTTCAAATTCATTGTACAAACAAGCCCATATCAATTCTCACTTTTTTCATTCTTTAGGCCTCAATAATTCTGAATATTTCATTCAGTGTGATCGGAGTACTGCTGTGGAAGTCGCAACGTCTACATTTCCCCACAAACCACCAAAAGAGATAGAAAAACTCACTGTAGAAGAAGCAAAAACTCTGGGATCACGACAATTGGTAAGCTGTTTTTTTTTCAACCTTCTCACTGTGTAAATAGCCTACAGGGTTGTTTACTTGTTGTAGTAATGCTCTGGAGAGTAGTACAATCACATATATTAGCCCTCTGTAGATTGTGCAAAATCGTTTTTATGGGGAGAAAAACATTTTAAAGTAGCCTGACGTTCAAAAAAATGCTAAAATGTGAAAGATTTTTCAGATGCACAGGCAAAGATTACTCTGCTTCTCAGTTATCTTTGCTAGATGCTTTACAAACATGATTAATGCGTTTCAAATTGGTTAATGTGTGGAAAAGTTTGGCTATTTCCTCTTCTTATGACCACAACAGCAGTTGTATACATTTCCCTTGTAATCATGTTTATTGATGTATATTTTTGATTGTACATGTACGATTTTCTTTAAATTTTCAGATCACTAAAATATCTGCAACAGTATGCAAGCTAAACAACGCAACTACTGTAAAGGCCTGGGGTACAGACTGTGAGATCCAAGAATGTTCCTTGCAAGATCCATCTGGAGAAATTCAACTTACTCTTTGGGAAAACCAAGTTTCAAAACTGCAACTAGGTAACTCCTACACCTTTACCAATCTTAAAACTAGACTGTACAACAGCCTTAAGAGCCTCACAACAACCCTGAAAACAACCATGGAACCTATTGCACAGGACCAAGTTTTCCCACCTGGTCAAGGCCCTAAAATCAGTAAAGAACCCTCTCTACCTAATACAGTGGTGAAACAAAAGCCAATAGGGGTGCAAATAAACATTAAAAAACAATGTCCAAAATGCCACAAATCACAAGAACAATTCAACATCAAACAGCAATTTCACCGTTGCCCGACTTGCAAAATTCTACGGAACACAAAAAGCTATATAACAAAATGCAATGGAATAATTGAGATAAATCAAGACAGTCAAATAACTTCTCTTACGGTTTCGAACTCAACTTTGTCAAAATTCATAGCACCAGAACTTGAACTGTCAACTTGTGATTCACAAGATATAGAAGAACTCTTTCTATCCTCCGATGAACTGACTTTAACATATAATAACTGTTTGGAAGTCACCAATATTGAAAACGCTTCATCCGCTCATCCCAGTGATGAGGATTTATTTGAAGTTAATATCGATGAAATCAACCCTGTCCTCTGTGTCACAGAGACACAAAGCACTCCAGAACCCAAGTCTCCAGTTAAAAGACCATCTGAGCCAACAACGCCTCCTATTACACCAGCTAAAAAACCTTTGACTAAGAAGAGTGCTGTAAAAATAATACAAAAATGACTTTGTATTGAAATGCACAACTAAGATGGTTGTGTGTGTGTGTATATATATTGAAATGATGGTATTGGTGTTTTTTTTTTTTGTGTTTTTTTAATGAATGGCAAATATTGATTTAAGTCATGTTTTCTATTGAAATTAGGTTAATTTTGTCCATTATGTTCTGAAATGCTACTGATTGATTTTTATTTCATTTTTATGGCAAAGCTTTGTTAAATGTTGTTTAATGTATTTTTTTATTTTATTAAAACAAATGTGTGTCAATTCTTGGAATATGTGACCTTTATTGCATGGGCTTATCTTACATTTGGAAAGTTGCGTGCATTCTTCTAGCCATTCTTAACTAGGCACTAAGTTTAGTTTCACAAACCATACTGGGAAAAGCAAGTAGTGTAACCATAAGTGTCATTGTGAATAACTAAATAAACGGTTGGTATTCTTTTCTGTAAATATTTAAATATGCAACAATGGTGCTTTAAAATCACTTCAAAGGCCCCCTCTAATTTGCTTACTTTATCCAATGTGCTAAATGGTATTTAAACTAAAAATAATCGTTATTTTTAATTCACATTTTTATCACCTCTCACAATATTGTTTCTAGGCAGCATAAAAAAAAAAACTTAATTGTACAAGACATTATCAAAGATGACTGTCAAAGTAATGTACTTGTAGCAAAAATATAGGTTACAGTTGCATATGGCAGTTAACCCATGTAATTCCAATTTCTTTTCCCTGAGATAACATGTATGAATACATAAGGATATTAAACAATCTTTAACAATTACGTCAAAAATATATATCAAAATCCATACAAAAAACTTGATTATTCGTCAGGTCACAATTGTGACCATTAGTAGAACAAAGGGAGGCTAGGTATATGGTGTTAATGGATTTATAAACTGACAAACTTCTACAGTTTAAAGACCAGGTTCAATAATTGTTTTAAGCTTTAGTTAATAGTGTTGTATTACATCAAAGACACACCATGCAAAATTTCCATTTGTCAAACAGTGACCCCTAGAGTCGCTGTGGAGTACTTGTATTTTTTCTGAATATTAACTTAATGACCTAATATCTAATATGCCCATGACAATTTAGAAACTGAAAATAGAACATAAAAATATGTATTAGATCTAATATAACAAAATTACAAGATTATAAAATGCATTGCGTGAATTCTTGTTTAAAGAGAAGTGTTTAATCTACAATTAAACTAGGAATGTTTGACAGAATAGTGAATATTATCAGGAAACCTGCTCCAGACTTTAGGACCCACATGCAAAAACAAAACATTCTCTCCTTTAGTGCAGTTCAATATCCTAAGTAGTACCAAAAGTCCAGAATTGTAAGATTCTTACAAGAACCTGTTAATCTTAATGTTGTAAAATAATATTTTATTGATCTATATACTGCATCTTGGACTAACTTTATTTGTTAAAGGTGCAGGACAACCACCTAACAGTGAATCACAATAATATCAACTAAACTCATTAAACGTAACATGCTGTCCATTTAAATACTAAATCTTCATTTTGAGTTATTTCTCATTTGAACTATGGAACTTCTACATCTATGGAAACACATGACTTTCCAGGGGCTCAATGAGTGACAGGCATATGACCCAGAGATTGTGGGTTCAAGTCCTTTGTCTTACAACTTTATAAAGTTGTGTCATTTCAATTTCTTTATCATACTGAAAAGCATTGTACTATTCTTTCTTCCTATTAAATACAACGTGTGTTTCATTTATATGCAAAGTCTTTATTTTGAGTCCATTCTCTTTTTTACTACTGAACCTCGGCAGCTGGATGATCTCATTTCTTTTGTGAGGTAAGAAGTTAATAAGTAAGAATACTTTGGTTATTAAAGTTTCTTTTAAAGTTTGGAAAGCAAAGTATTTTTAAGTACTTTTTGAACCCATGGAACCATTGAAGGCTTGGCCCCGTAAGGCTGCTTGCAGCTTTAATTATTATTATTATTCTTCTTCTTCTTCTTCCGCAAATGGAAGTCTATGGCAGCCCTATGAACCGTACATAGGAAAATGATGAAATTTGGCACACTTGTAGTGATGCTAATGAATAGTAATTGGACCAATTTTTGACCCTCTAGGACCAACTCTATAGCGCCACCACCAGTTCAAAAATTCAACATTGAAATGGTTATAACTTTTGAACCCTTTGATCTAGAGACATGAAACTTAGTACACCTGATTCCACTCATCATGCTGATCACAACCAATACCTTACATTAAGACCCCGCCCATTACAGTAGTGGCCATTTTGAAATGTACAGTATTCAGTTATTTTGCTACTCCTCCTTCAAATTTTGTCCAATTTTCTCCAAACATGCACTCAAATGATCTTCAGACTGAGCCGCATAAAAGTACTGTTCCCGATTTTTTTGTTATACTGGAAAAAAAAAGTTATAATGTCGCAAACTTAACAAGGTCCACCCAAAATTGGCTAAGAGGCTGTATCTCGGCCAAAGTTTGATCAATTGAAACGAAAATTGGTACACTTCATCGGAAGCATGTGTTGAGGTTCCAATGCAAAGTTAGGAATAGCGCCACCTATGGGTCATGAGATATGAACAATTGCTATTTTGACCAATAACTTTTGAACAGTTTGTCAGAAAATCATAATTGTGGTATCTATGGATTCCTTGCATCATGCCGAATCCGTGGATATCGATTTTGCCATGATGGGATGTACCACGTGTCCGCCATTTTGAATTTTGTCATAAATTGCAATATCTTTTAAACTATTTGACATATCAGCACACAATTTGGTAGGGATGACAGACACCATGTCCTAAAGCGACATGAGAAGTTTGATCACAGCGCCACCTAGTGTTCCAGATATATCATTGTTTTTTGAAAAAACGCTTATAACATTTGAAAATATTGTTCAAATTTTGAGTTCTTTATGACATTATGTTCCTTGGTTTATGCCGATTTAGACGATATCTCATTTGTCATTTTCCAACAATGTGACTGGCCGCCATATTGGAGCGAATGTAAAACAGTTTTTTCGCTACTCCTCCTTCAAAATTTGTCCAAAATTGTCCAAAATTTGCTCAAATGATCTTCGGACCGAGCCGCATAAAAGTACTGTTCCCGATTTTTTTGCTATACTGTAATAAAAAAGTTATGATGTCACAAATTTAACAAGGTCAACCCAAAATTGGCTAAGAGGCTGTAACTTGTGAACAGTTTGTCACAAAATCATAAAATTCGTGTCTATCGATTCCTTGCATCATGTCGAATCCGATGATATCTATTTTGCCAGGATTGGATGTACCACGTCATAAGCTAAATTAGCAATAAGCTAGCTTAGCATGCTTATGGAACTTTTTTGTGAACTCATTCTCACACTGAACCCTCTCCTCTGCTGTTTTGAAATTCACGTCCTCTGAGTGGCGCAATCGGCTAAACCATGCATCTCGAATCCCGAACCATTGTGGTCGTGGGTTCGAGTCCCATGTGAGACGACTTTAAAATTGTGTATAAAGTTGTCATTTCAATTCCTTCCGGCTCTGCTCTGCTGTTGGTGCTTAAATGCTCGCTGTGCTTCATTTACATGTATATTCAATTTGTTCTCTTTTTGTTCTTGCGGCTCTGCACTGCTATTGGTGCTTAAATGCTTGATGCGCTGCTGTACTTGCAGTACTTGCTGTGCTTGCAGTACTTGCTGTACTTGCTGTGTTTGCAGTACTTGCAGTACTTGCTGTGTTTGCTGTACTTGCAATACTTGCTGTACTTGCAGCTTGCTGTACTTGCAGTTTGCAGTACTTGTTCTGCTAAGCCTTTGAACTTTGCTGTACTTGTTCTAATTGCGGTGCCAAGCCTTTGAACTTTGCTGTAATTGTTCTAATTGCGGTGCCTTGCAGGGCTTGGCCCCGTGTTGCTGCTTGCAGCTATATTCTTATTATTATTATTATTCCGTGAATGGGAGTCTATGGCAGCCCTATGAACCGTAAGTAGGAAAATGATGAAATTTGGCACACTTGTAGTGATGCTAATGAATAGTAATTGGACCAATTTTTTACCCTCTAGGACCATCTCTATAGCGCCACCACCAGTTCAAAAATTCAACATTGAAATGGTTATAACTTTTGAACCCTTTGATCTAGAGACATGAAACTTAGTACACCTGATTCCACTCATCATGCTGATCACAACCAATACCTTACATTAAGACCCCGCCCATTACAGTAGTGGCCATTTTGAAATGTACAGTATTCAGTTATTTCGCTACTCCTCCTTCAAATTTTGTCCAATTTTCTCCAACCATGTGCTCAAATGATCTTCGGACTGAGCCGCATAAAAGTACTGTTCCCGATTTTTTTGTTATACTGGAAAAAAAAAGTTATAATGTCGCAAACTTAACGAGGTCCACCCAAAATAGGCTAAGAGGCTGTATCTCGGCCAAAGTTTGATCAATCAAAACGAAAATTGGTACACTTCATCGGAAGCATGTTCTGAGGTCCCATACCAAAGTTGGGAATAGCGCCACCTACGGGTCATGAGATATGACAAATTGCTATTTTGGCCAATAACTTTTGAACAGTTTGTCAGAAATTCATAATTGTGGTATCTATGGATTCCTTGCATCATGTTGAATCCGTGGATATCAATTTTGCCATGATGGGATGTACCACGTGTCCGCCATTTTGAATTTTGTCATAATTTGCAATATCTTTTAAACTATTTGAAATTTCCTCACCACATTTGGTATGGATCATCATTAGCATGGCCCGAAGGTACATTAGAAGTTTGATCACAGCGCCACCTAGTGTTCCAGAGATATCATTGTTTTTTGAAAAAACGCTTATAACTTTTGCTATCATTGCTTGAAATTTGATTTCTTTATGTCAATATATTCCTTGGCTTATGCCGATTTCAACGATATCTCATATGCTATTTTCCAACAATGTGACTGGCCGCCATATTGGAGCGAATGTAAAACAGTTTTTTCGCTACTCCTCCTTCAAAATTTGTCCAAAATTGTCCAAAATTTTCTCAAATGATCTTCGGACCGAGCCACACAGAAGTACTGTTCCCGATTTTTTTGCTATACTGGAAAAAAAAAAGTTATGATGTCGCAAATGTAACAAGTTCGACCCAACATTGGTTCAGAGGCTGTAACTTGTGAACAGTTTGTCACAAAATCATAAAATTGGTGTCTATCGATTCCTTGCATGATGTCGAATCCGATGATATCTATTTTGCCAGGATTGGATGTACCACGTCATAAGCTAAATTAGCATTAAGCTAGCTTAGCATGCTAATCTGGTTAACATGTCATGGAACTTTTTTGTGAACTCATTCTCACACTGAACCCTCTCCTCTGCTGTCTTGAAATTCACGTCCTCTGAGTGGCGCAATCAGCTAAACCATGCATCTCGAATCCCGAACCATTCTGGTCGTGGGTTCGAGTCCCATATGGGATGACTATAAAGTTGTGTCATTTCAATTTCTTTATCATACTGAAAAGCATTGTACTATTCTTTCTTCCTATTAAATACAACGTGTGTTTCATTTATATGCAAAGTCTTTATTTTGAGTCCATTCTCTTTTTTACTACTGAACCTCGGCAGCTGGATGATCTCATTTCTTTTATGAGGTAAGAAGTTAATGAGTAAGAATACTTTGGTTATTAAAGTTTCTTTTAAAGTTTGGAAAGCAAAGTATTTTTAAGTACTTTTTGAACCCATGGAACCATTGAAGGCTTGGCCCCGTAAGGCTGCTTGCAGCTTTAATTAGGGGCCAAGCACCGAAGGTGCAGAGGCACCTATTGTATCTGTTGGTTTTCTTATTAGGGGCCAAGCACCGAAGGTGCAGAGGCACCTATTGTATCTGTTAGTTTTCTTATTATTATTATTCTTCTTCTTCTTCTTCCGCAAATGGAAGTCTATGGCAGCCCTATGAACCGTACATAGGAAAATGATGAAATTTGGCACACTTGTAGTGATGCTAATGAATAGTAATTGGACCAATTTTTGACCCTCTAGGACCAACTCTATAGCGCCACCACCAGTTCAAAAATTCAACATTGAAATGGTTATAACTTTTGAACCCTTTGATCTAGAGACATGAAACTTAGTACACCTGATTCCTCTCATTGTGCTGATCACAACCAATACCTTACATTAAGACCCCGCCCATTACAGTAGTGGCCATTTTGAAATGTACAGTATTCAGTTATTTCGCTACTCCTCCTTCAAATTTTGTCCAATTTTCTCCAAACATGCACTCAAATGATCTTCAGACTGAGCCGCATAAAAGTACTGTTCCCGATTTTTTTGTTATACTGGAAAAAAAAAGTTATAATGTCGCAAACTTAAAAAGGTCCACCCAAAATTGGCTAAGAGGCTGTATCTCGGCCAAAGTTTGATCAATCGAAACGAAAATTGGTACACTTCATCGGAAGCATGTGTTGAGGTTCCAATGCAAAGTTGGGAATAGCGCCACCTATGGGTCATGAGATATGAACAATTGCTATTTTGACCAATAACTTTTGAACAGTTTGTCAGAAAATCATAATTGTGGTATCTATGGATTCCTTGCATCATGCCGAATCCGTGGATATCGATTTTGCCATGATGGGATGTACCACGTGTCCGCCATTTTGAATTTTGTCATAATTTGCAATATCTTTTAAACTATTTGAAATTTCCTCACCACATTTGGTATGGATCATCATTAGCATGGCCCGAAGCGACATGAGAAGTTTGATCACAGCGCCACCTAGTGTTCCAGAGATATCATTGTTTTTTGAAAAAACGCTTATAACTTTTGCTAACATTGCTTGAAATATGATTTCTCTATGCCAATAAATTCCTTGGCTTATGCCGATTTCAACGATATCTCATATGCCATTTTCCAACAATGTGACTGTCCGCCATATTGGAGCGAATGTAAAACAGTTTTTTCGCTACTCTTCCTTCAAAATTTGTCCAAAATTGTCCAAAATTTGCTCAAATGATCTTCGGACCGAGCCGCACAGAAGTACTGTTCCCGATTTTTTTGCTATATTGGGAAAAAAAAGTTATGATGTCGTAAATTTAACAAGTTCGACCCAACATTGGTTCAGAGGCTGTAACTTGTGAACAGTTTGTCACAAAATCATAAAATTGGTGTCTATCGATTCCTTGCATCATGTCGAATCCGATGATATCTATTTTGCCAGGATTGGATGTACCACGTCATAAGCTAAATTAGCATTAAGCTAGCTTAGCATGCTAATCTGGTTAACATGTCATGGAACTTTTTTGTGAACTCATTCTCACACTGAACCCTCTCCTCTGCTGTCTTGAAATTCACGTCCTCTGAGTGGCGCAATCAGCTAAACCATGCATCTCGAATCCCGAACCATTCTGGTCGTGGGTTCAAGTCCCATGTGGGATGACTATAAAGTTGTCATTTCAATTCCTTCCGGCTCTGCTCTGCTGTTGGTGCTTAAATGCTCGCTGTGCTTCATTTACATGTATATTCAATTTGTGCTGTTTTGGTTCTTGCGGCTCTGCACTGCTATTGGTGCTTAAATGCTTGATGCGCTGCTGTACTTGCAGTACTTGCTGTGCTTGCTGTGCTTGCAGTACTTGCTGTACTTGCTGTGTTTGCAGTACTTGCTGTACTTGCTGTGTTTGCTGTACTTGCAGTACTTGCTGTACTTGCAGCTTGCTGTACTTGCAGCTTGCTGTACTTGCAGTTTGCAGTACTTGTTCTGCTTGCGGTGCCAAGCCTTTGAACTTTGCTGTAATTGTTCTAATTGCGGTGCCAAGCCTTTGAACTTTGCTGTACTTGTTCTAATTGCGGTGCCAAGCCTTTGAACTTTGCTGTAATTGTTCTAATTGCGGTGCCTTGCAGGGCTTGGCCCCGTGTTGCTGCTTGCAGCTATATTTAGGGGCCAAGCACCGAAGGTGCAGAGGCACCTATTGTATCTGTTAGTTTTCTTATTAGGGGCCAAGCACCGAAGGTGCAGAGGCACCTATTGTATCTGTTAGTTTTCTTATTAGGGGCCAAGCACCGAAGGTGCAGAGGCACCTATTGTATCTGTTAGTTTTCTTATTAGGGGCCAAGCCCCGAAGGGGCAAGGCACCTATTGTATCTGCTAAGCCGCGTTTCCACCGCAATTGCCCGGAACAATTTGTCCCAGGAACTTTTTTCCCAGGAACTTTTTTTGCCCCAGACCGGTAGCTTTCTGCGTTTACATCGCGGTCTAAAGTACCGGGTAAACTGCGCGCGACTGCTCATTGCTTGCTTGTGACGGACAGTAGACTGTAAAAGACAGTAATCAGTTTTGAGCGCCACATTTATAATAAATATGGAAGAGATTCACACTGTGCTGCAGTTGTTTGAGATGTATTGGTTTACTAACCAGGTAATTAACAAAACGGCAGAAAAGAGACGAGCACTGATACTAAAGCGTGTTCAGAAAGCTCGTAATGCTAACGTTAGATCTAAAATTAGACAGCGTATGTTATCAGCTATTGCGGACATTGACCGTGAGAAGGCTGGGACGAACGCGCAGAAAATTTCTCTTCCGCAAATACGCTTAATAAAGCCTGAATCTCGTCGTCGGTCCAGCTGCCTTTTTTATTTTTATTAAATTCCATATTTGCAGACAGACAACTCTTACTGCATGGAACTTCATTACTGCATGAAGCCACGAACTGCAATAGATTCTAAAAATTCCGGTTAAAATAAAATGCTGCGCGGAGTTATCCAATCATAATGCGGCGTGAACACAACCAATCAGCATGTTCAGCGCACAAGCCCCACCCGCGAAAGTTCCTGAACTTTGAAAAAGTACTACCTCGCGAGCAGGGACTTTCGGAGGGGGAAATATCTACCCGGAACTTCATTTAGACCCTGGTTCCTGCGGTGTAAACACACCGAGTACCAGGCCAAAGTTCCTAGTTCCTGGGTAAAGTTCCTGCGGTGGAAACGCGGCTTTAGTTTTTAGGGGCCAAGCACCGAAGGTGCAGAGGCACCTATTGTATCTGTTAGTTTTCTTATTATTATTAGGGGCCAAGCACCAAAGGTGCAGAGGCACCTATTGTATCTGTTGGTTTTCTTATTATTATTATTATTAGGGGCCAAGCACCGAAGGTGCAGAGGCACCTATTGTATCTGTTAGTTTTCTTATTATTATTAGGGGCCAAGCACCGAAGGTGCAGAGGCACCTATTGTATCTGTTAGTTTTCTTATTATTATTCTTCTTCTTCTTCTTCCGCAAATGGAAGTCTATGGCAGCCCTATGAACCGTACATAGGAAAATGATGAAATTTGGCACACTTGTAGTGATGCTAATGAATAGTAATTGGACCAATTTTTGACCCTCTAGGACCAACTCTATAGCGCCACCACCAGTTCAAAATTGTAACATTGAAATGGTTATAACTTTTGAACCCTTTGATCTAGAGACATGAAACTTGGTACACCTGATTCCTCTCATCATGTTGATCACAACCAATACCTTACATTAAGACCCCGCCCATTACAGTAGTGGCCATTTTGAAATGTACAGTATTCAGTTATTTCGCTACTCCTCCTTCAAATTTTGTCCAATTTTCTCCAAACATGCACTCAAATGATCTTCAGACTGAGCCGCATAAAAGTACTGTTCCCGATTTTTTTGTTATACTGGAAAAAAAAAGTTATAATGTCGCAAACTTAACAAGGTCCACCCAAAATTGGCTAAGAGGCTGTATCTCGGCCAAAGTTTGATCAATCAAAACGAAAATTGGTACACTTCATCGGAAGCATGTTCTGAGGTCCCATGCCAAAGTTGGGAATAGCGCCACCTACGGGTCATGAGATATGACAAATTGCTATTTTGGCCAATAACTTTTCAACAGTTTGTCAGAAATTCATAATTGTGGTATCTATGGATTCCTTGCGTCATGCCGAATCCGTGGATATCGATTTTGCCATGATGGGATGTACCACGTGTCCGCCATTTTGAATTTTGTCATAAATTGCAATATCTTTTAAACTATTTGACATATCAGCACACAATTTGGTAAGGATGACCGACACCATGTCCTAAAGCGACATGAGAAGTTTGATCACAGCGCCACCTAGTGTTCCAGATATATCATTGTTTTTTGAAAAAACGCTTATAACATTTGAAAATATTGTTCAAATTTTGAGTTCTTTATGACATTATGTTCCTTGGTTTATGCCGATTTAGACGATATCTCATTTGTCATTTTCCAACAATGTGACTGGCCGCCATATTGGAGCGAATGTAAAACAGTTTTTTCGCTACTCCTCCTTCAAAATTTGTCCAAAATTGTCCAAAATTTGCTCAAATGATCTTCGGACCGAGCCGCATAAAAGTACTGTTCCCGATTTTTTTGCTATACTGTAATAAAAAAGTTATGATGTCACAAATTTAACAAGGTCAACCCAAAATTGGCTAAGAGGCTGTAACTTGTGAACAGTTTGTCACAAAATCATAAAATTGGTGTCTATCGATTCCTTGCATCATGTCGAATCCGATGATATCTATTTTGCCAGGATTGGATGGACCACGTCATAAGCTAAATTAGCAATAAGCTAGCTTAGCATGCTTATGGAACTTTTTTGTGAACTCATTCTCACACTGAACCCTCTCCTCTGCTGTTTTGAAATTCATGTCTTCTGAGTGGCGCAATCAGCTAAACCATGCATTTCGAATCCCGAACCATTCTGGTCGTGGGTTCGAGTCCCATGTGGGACGACTTTAAAATTCTGTATAAAGTTGTCATTTCAATTCCTTCCGGCTCTGCTCTGCTGTTGGTGCTTAAATGCTCGCTGTGCTTCATTTACATGTATATTCAATTTGTGCTGTTTTTGTTCTTGCGGCTCTGCACTGCTATTGGTGCTTAAATGCTTGATGCGCTGCTGTACTTGCAGTACTTGCTGTACTTGCTGTGCTTGCTGTACTTGCAGTTTGCTGTACTTGCAGTTTGCAGTACTTGTTCTGCTTGCGGTGCCAAGCCTTTCAACTTTGCTGTACTTGTTCTAATTGCGGTGCCAAGCCTTTTAACTTTGCTGTAATTGTTCTAATTGCGGTGCCTTGCAGGGCTTGGCCCCGTGTTGCTGCTTGCAGCTATATTTATTATTATTATTCTTCTTCTTCCGCAAATGGAAGTCTATGGCAGCCCTATGAACCGTACATAGGAAAATGATGAAATTTGGCACACTTGTAGTGATGCTAATGAATAGTAATTGGACCAATTTTTGACCCTCTAGGACCAACTCTATAGCGCCACCACCAGTTCAAAAATTCAACATTGAAATGGTTATAACTTTTGAACCCTTTGATCTAGAGACATGAAACTTAGTACACCTGATTCCACTCATCATGCTGATCACAACCAATACCTTACATTAAGACCCCGCCCATTACAGTAGTGGCCATTTTGAAATGTACAGTATTCAGTTATTTCGCTACTCCTCCTTCAAATTTTGTCCAATTTTCTCCAAACATGCACTCAAATGATCTTCAGACTGAGCCGCATAAAAGTACTGTTCCCGATTTTTTTGTTATACTGGAAAAAAAAAGTTATAATGTCGCAAACTTAACAAGGTCCACCCAAAATTGGCTAAGAGGCTGTATCTCGGCCAAAGTTTGATCAATCGAAACGAAAATTGGTACACTTCATCGGAAGCATGTTCTGAGGTCCCATGCCAAAGTTGGGAATAGCGCCACCTACGGGTCATGAGATATGACAAATTGCTATTTTGGCCAATTACTTTTGAACAGTTTGTCAGAAATTCATAATTGTGGTATCTATGGATTCCTTGCATCATGCCGAATCCGTGGATATCAATTTTGCCATGATGGGATGTACCCCGTGTCCGCCATTTTGAATTTTGTCATAATTTGCAATATCTTTTAAACTATTTGAAATTTCCTCACCACATTTGGTATGGATCATCATTAGCATGGCCCGAAGGTACATGAGAAGTTTGATCACAGCGCCACCTAGTGTTCCAGAGATATCATTGTTTTTTGAAAAAACGCTTATAACTTTTGCTATCATTGCTTGAAATTTGATTTATTTATGTCAATATATTCCTTGGCTTATGCCGATTTCAACGATATCTCATATGCTATTTTCCAACAATGTGACTGGCCGCCATATTGGAGCGAATGTAAAACAGTTTTTTCGCTACTCCTCCTTCAAAATTTGTCCAAAATTGTCCAAAATTTTCTCAAATGATCTTCGGACCGAGCCACACAGAAGTACTGTTCCCGATTTTTTTGCTATACTGGAAAAAAAAAAGTTATGATGTCGCAAATGTAACAAGTTCGACCCAACATTGGTTCAGAGGCTGTAACTTGTGAACAGTTTGTCACAAAATCATAAAATTGGTGTCTATCGATTCCTTGCATGATGTCGAATCCGATGATATCTATTTTGCCAGGATTGGATGTACCACGTCATAAGCTAAATTAGCATTAAGCTAGCTTAGCATGCTAATCTGGTTAACCTCTTAACCTTCTCCAGAGCGTCGGCGCACTGAAGCGTTTTTTTTTTTATTTAGTTCAAATATACTATCAGATTTAATGTTATACCTTGACAAACTATACATCATTAAAAAGATATAAGACTCAAGATTCAGTATTTGACCACTATTGTATTCTGAGAAACTTATAGTGACAGTTATGTCTTAATTTGTGTCAGGAGTTATGAAATGAAAAAAAATGAGTCGATACCTTTAATATGAATTATGAGCGTCAGCTGGTCCATTCATAAAAAACACTCCGTGCTGTCGTCATGACAGCGATCCACAAAACAACGTCCCTGAGGGCTTTTAGCTCAACAATGTGCAGATGTGGAGAAATATTGATATATTCTCATAGATTCACATCATATTTCTATAGACAGGAATAATATTTATTGAATTTATACCCAAATGCGTCGATGTAATCATAATGATCGCTTCTTACTGAGATGTGCTGTGTTTTCCATTCATACCAATAGCATGGGGGCGCTATTATGTCCAATAAAAGTCCATATATGGATCATGAAGAAGACCCATAGTCATGTGACATTCCAGGACGTCACTGAGTGATACAGAAAGTACAGAGATCGCTGTAACATGCAGATAAAGATGTTTTGAAGACAATAAACATGATTGCAATGATATTTGAGTTACCTGTGTTCTTCAAGCCATGCCAGGTATTTCATAATAATAGATTATATTTATAATGTAATGCTAATCGATATAGATTTCATCATCGTTCAGAACACTATATAATACATTTTCTGTCTGATTTTTTTATTTATCTGAAGCCAAGTTAGATCACAGAAGATTATTTAAAACACTAGACTTGCGTTATATAGTGAGTTTGGAGCGCAAACATAGTTTTAATCTCATAAATGGTCGTGTATTGATGGTGTGCTAAGCTAACATGCTAGCGAGCCCAGGCGCACCTGCCACGAGCAGTTATTGTTTTATGATTTTTTTCTAAATAGGAATGCTTACTGAAATGTTTCAGTGCATTTGATACCAGTTTCAAATATTTAGTGAGAACTTTGATAAAAGAAATTAGGGTTTGAAACCCTATGAATAGCTTGTGAATAGCCAGTCGTTAGTAGCTATAATGCAGACAAAAGAAATGCATATTTAGAGCCATAATAACCAGTCTGGAGAGGTGTAATGTGTGCAGGGGAGACTGAGACTGAATGGGGCACCACAAAACAATAGAGACAATAGACTGAATAGATGACTCAGAAGATGACTAAACATCAGTTTGCTAATAGAGTCTAATCAAAATAAAGTAATTTGACATGATCTTGAAAAACATTTAACTAAATACAGAGCTTTATACTTATCATTTTCAGATTTTAAATATAAAATGGTCAGACATGTGGCTTTAGCTGCAGTGCATTTCTAGATTGCTCCAGGGCCAACTTCAATTTTATTTTCATGAAGATGTTTCATAAAAATAAATTTCTAATAACTTTACAAAACTTTGAAGCTATTTAAAATTGTTTTTTTCATTATGACAATAATTAATTCTACATTTACAATAAACAACCAGGTGTCAGCTTTCAAATGAGATCATACTTGTGCTTTTAGTGCAAAGGGTTCATGAACTGTATCTGTTTCAGTTTGGGTATGTCATTTCTGGGGATTTTTCAAAATTGGGCTTGAAGCTTAACAGGTTAACATGTCATGGAACTTTTTTGTGAACTCATTCTCACACTGAACCCTCTCCTCTGCTGTCTTGAAATTCACGTCCTCTGAGTGGCGCAATCAGCTAAACCATGCATCTCGAATCCCGAACCATTCTGGTCGTGGGTTCGAGTCCCATATGGGATGACTATAAAGTTGTGTCATTTCAATTTCTTTATCATACTGAAAAGCATTGTACTATTCTTTCTTCCTATTAAATACAACGTGTGTTTCATTTATATGCAAAGTCTTTATTTTGAGTCCATTCTCTTTTTTACTACTGAACCTCGGCAGCTGGATGATCTCATTTCTTTTATGAGGTAAGAAGTTAATGAGTAAGAATACTTTGGTTATTAAAGTTTCTTTTAAAGTTTGGAAAGCAAAGTATTTTTAAGTACTTTTTGAACCCATGGAACCATTGAAGGCTTGGCCCCGTAAGGCTGCTTGCAGCTTTAATAGCAATTGTTATTGTCAGAATAATAGTTTTCTTCTTCTTCCGCAAATGGAAGTCTATGGCAGCCCTATGAACCGTACATAGGAAAATGATGAAATTTGGCACACTTGTAGTGATGCTAGTGAATAGTAATTGGACCAATTTTTGACCCTCTAGGACCAACTCTATAGCGCCACCACCAGTTCAAAAATTCAACATTGAAATGGTTATAACTTTTGAACCCTTTGATCTAGAGACATGAAACTTAGTACACCTGATTCCACTCATCATGCTGATCACAACCAATACCTTACATTAAGACCCCGCCCATTACAGTAGTGGCCATTTTGAAATGTACAGTATTCAGTTTTTTCGCTACTCCTCCTTCAAATTTTGTCCAATTTTCTCCAAACATGCACTCAAATGATCTTCAGACTGAGCCGCATAAAAGTACTGTTCCCGATTTTTTTGTTATACTGGAAAAAAAAAGTTATAATGTCGCAAACTTAACAAGGTCCACCCAAAATAGGCTAAGAGGCTGTATCTCGGCCAAAGTTTGATCAATCAAAACGAAAATTGGTACACTTCATCAGAAGCATGAGTTGAGGTTCCAATGCAAAGTTGGGAATAGCGCCACCTATGGGTCATGAGATATGAACAATTGCTATTTTGACCAATAACTTTTGAACAGTTTGTCAGAAAATCATAATTGTGGTATCTATGGATTCCTTGCATCATGCCGAATCCGTGGATATCGATTTTGCCATGATGGGATGTACCACGTGTCCGCCATTTTGAATTTTGTCATAAATTGCAATATCTTTTAAACTATTTGACATATCAGCACACAATTTGGTAGGGATGACCGACACCATGTCCTAAAGCGACATGAGAAGTTTGATCACAGCGCCACCTAGTGTTCCAGATATATCATTGTTTTTTGAAAAAACGCTTATAACATTTGAAAATATTGTTCAAATTTTGAGTTCTTTATGACAGTATGTTCCTTGGTTTATGCCGATTTAGACGATATCTCATTTGTCATTTTCCAACAATGTGACTGGCCGCCATATTGGAGCGAATGTAAAACAGTTTTTTCGCTACTCCTCCTTCAAAATTTGTCCAAAATTGTCCAAAATTTGCTCAAATGATCTTCGGACCGAGCCGCATAAAAGTACTGTTCCCGATTTTTTTGCTATACTGTAATAAAAAAGTTATGATGTCACAAATTTAACAAGGTCAACCCAAAATTGGCTAAGAGGCTGTAACTTGTGAACAGTTTATCACAAAATCATAAAATTGGTGTCTATCGATTCCTTGCATCATGTCGAATCCGATGATATCTATTTTGCCAGGATTGGATGTACCACGTCATAAGCTAAATTAGCAATAAGCTAGCTTAGCATGCTAATCTGGTTAACATGTCATGGAACTTTTTTGTGAACTCATTCTCACACTGAACCCTCTCCTCTGCTGGTTTGAAATTCACGTCCTCTGAGTGGCGCAATCGGCTAAACCATGCTTCTCGAATCCCAAACCATTGTGGTTGTGGGTTCGAGTCCCATGTGAGACGACTTTAAAATTGTGTATAAAGTTGTCATTTCAATTCCTTCCGGCTCTGCTCTGCTGTTGGTGCTTAAATGCTCGCTGTGCTTCATTTACATGTATATTCAATTTGTTCTCTTTTTGTTCTTGCGGCTCTGCACTGCTATTGGTGCTTAAATGCTTGATGCGCTGCTGTACTTGCAGTACTTGCTGTGCTTGCAGTACTTGCTGTACTTGCTGTGTTTGCAGTACTTGCAGTACTTGCTGTGTTTGCTGTACTTGCAATACTTGCTGTACTTGCAGCTTGCTGTACTTGCAGTTTGCAGTACTTGTTCTGCTAAGCCTTTGAACTTTGCTGTACTTGTTCTAATTGCGGTGCCAAGCCTTTGAACTTTGCTGTAATTGTTCTAATTGCGGTGCCTTGCAGGGCTTGGCCCCGTGTTGCTGCTTGCAGCTATATTTAGGGGCCAAGCACCGAAGGTGCAGAGGCACCTATTGTATCTGTTAGTTTTCTTATTATTATTCTTCTTCTTCTTCTTCCGCAAATGGAAGTCTATGGCAGCCCTATGAACCGTACATAGGAAAATGATGAAATTTGGCACACTTGTAGTGATGCTAATGAATAGTAATTGGACCAATTTTTGACCCTCTAGGACCAACTCTATAGCGCCACCACCAGTTCAAAATTGTAACATTGAAATGGTTATAACTTTTGAACCCTTTGATCTAGAGACATGAAACTTGGTACACCTGATTCCTCTCATCATGTTGATCACAACCAATACCTTACATTAAGACCCCGCCCATTACAGTAGTGGCCATTTTGAAATGTACAGTATTCAGTTATTTCGCTACTCCTCCTTCAAATTTTGTCCAATTTTCTCCAAACATGCACTCAAATGATCTTCAGACTGAGCCGCATAAAAGTACTGTTCCCGATTTTTTTGTTATACTGGAAAAAAAAAGTTATAATGTCGCAAACTTAACAAGGTCCACCCAAAATTGGCTAAGAGGCTGTATCTCGGCCAAAGTTTGATCAATCAAAACGAAAATTGGTACACTTCATCGGAAGCATGTTCTGAGGTCCCATGCCAAAGTTGGGAATAGCGCCACCTACGGGTCATGAGATATGACAAATTGCTATTTTGGCCAATAACTTTTCAACAGTTTGTCAGAAATTCATAATTGTGGTATCTATGGATTCCTTGCGTCATGCCGAATCCGTGGATATCGATTTTGCCATGATGGGATGTACCACGTGTCCGCCATTTTGAATTTTGTCATAAATTGCAATATCTTTTAAACTATTTGACATATCAGCACACAATTTGGTAAGGATGACCGACACCATGTCCTAAAGCGACATGAGAAGTTTGATCACAGCGCCACCTAGTGTTCCAGATATATCATTGTTTTTTGAAAAAACGCTTATAACATTTGAAAATATTGTTCAAATTTTGAGTTCTTTATGACATTATGTTCCTTGGTTTATGCCGATTTAGACGATATCTCATTTGTCATTTTCCAACAATGTGACTGGCCGCCATATTGGAGCGAATGTAAAACAGTTTTTTCGCTACTCCTCCTTCAAAATTTGTCCAAAATTGTCCAAAATTTGCTCAAATGATCTTCGGACCGAGCCGCATAAAAGTACTGTTCCCGATTTTTTTGCTATACTGTAATAAAAAAGTTATGATGTCACAAATTTAACAAGGTCAACCCAAAATTGGCTAAGAGGCTGTAACTTGTGAACAGTTTGTCACAAAATCATAAAATTGGTGTCTATCGATTCCTTGCATCATGTCGAATCCGATGATATCTATTTTGCCAGGATTGGATGGACCACGTCATAAGCTAAATTAGCAATAAGCTAGCTTAGCATGCTTATGGAACTTTTTTGTGAACTCATTCTCACACTGAACCCTCTCCTCTGCTGTTTTGAAATTCATGTCTTCTGAGTGGCGCAATCAGCTAAACCATGCATTTCGAATCCCGAACCATTCTGGTCGTGGGTTCGAGTCCCATGTGGGACGACTTTAAAATTCTGTATAAAGTTGTCATTTCAATTCCTTCCGGCTCTGCTCTGCTGTTGGTGCTTAAATGCTCGCTGTGCTTCATTTACATGTATATTCAATTTGTGCTGTTTTTGTTCTTGCGGCTCTGCACTGCTATTGGTGCTTAAATGCTTGATGCGCTGCTGTACTTGCAGTACTTGCTGTACTTGCTGTGCTTGCTGTACTTGCAGTTTGCTGTACTTGCAGTTTGCAGTACTTGTTCTGCTTGCGGTGCCAAGCCTTTCAACTTTGCTGTACTTGTTCTAATTGCGGTGCCAAGCCTTTTAACTTTGCTGTAATTGTTCTAATTGCGGTGCCTTGCAGGGCTTGGCCCCGTGTTGCTGCTTGCAGCTATATTTATTATTATTATTCTTCTTCTTCTTCTTCCGCAAATGGAAGTCTATGGCAGCCCTATGAACCGTACATAGGAAAATGATGAAATTTGGCACACTTGTAGTGATGCTAATGAATAGTAATTGGACCAATTTTTGACCCTCTAGGACCAACTCTATAGCGCCACCACCAGTTCAAAAATTCAACATTGAAATGGTTATAACTTTTGAACCCTTTGATGTAGAGACATGAAACTTAGTACACCTGATTCCACTCATCATGCTGATCACAACCAATACCTTACATTAAGACCCCGCCCATTACAGTAGTGGCCATTTTGAAATGTACAGTATTCAGTTATTTCGCTACTCCTCCTTCAAATTTTGTCCAATTTTCTCCAAACATGCACTCAAATGATCTTCAGACTGAGCCGCATAAAAGTACTGTTCCCGATTTTTTTGTTATACTGGGAAAAAAAAAGTTATAATGTCGCAAACTTAACGAGGTCCACCCAAAATTGGCTAAGAGGCTGTATCTCGGCCAAAGTTTGATCAATCAAAACGAAAATTGGTACACTTCATCGGAAGCATGTTCTGAGGTCCCATACCAAAGTTGGGAATAGCGCCACCTACGGGTCATGAGATATGACAAATTGCTATTTTGGCCAATAACTTTTGAACAGTTTGTCAGAAATTCATAATTGTGGTATCTATGGATTCCTTGCATCATGCCGAATCCGTGGATATCGATTTTGCCATGATGGGATGTACCACGTGTCCGCCATTTTGAATTTTGTCATAAATTGCAATATCTTTTAAACTATTTGACATATCAGCACACAATTTGGTAGGGATGACCGACACCATGTCCTAAAGCGACATGAGAAGTTTGATCACAGCGCCACCTAGTGTTCCAGATATATCATTGTTTTTTGAAAAAACGCTTATAACATTTGAAAACATTGTTCAAATTTTGAGTTCTTTATGACATTATGTTCCTTGGTTTATGCCGATTTAGACGATATCTCATTTGTCATTTTCCAACAATGTGACTGGCCGCCATATTGGAGCGAATGTAAAACAGTTTTTTCGCTACTCCTCCTTCAAAATTTGTCCAAAATTGTCCAAAATTTGCTCAAATGATCTTCGGACCGAGCCGCATAAAAGTACTGTTCCCGATTTTTTTGCTATACTGTAATAAAAAAGTTATGATGTCACAAATGTAACAAGGTCAACCCAAAATTGGCTAAGAGGCTGTAACTTGTGAACAGTTTGTCACAAAATCATAAAATTGGTGTCTATCGATTCCTTGCATCATGTCGAATCCGATGATATCTATTTTGCCAGGATTGGATGTACCACGTCATAAGCTAAATTAGCATTAAGCTAGCTTAGCATGCTAATCTGGTTAACATGTCACTCATTCTCACACTGAACCCTCTCCTCTGCCTTTTTGAAATTCACGTCCTCTGAGTGGCGCAATCAGCTAAACCATGCATCTCGAATCCCGAACCATTCTGGTCGTGGGTTCGAGTCCCATGTGGGACGACTTTAAAATTGTTTATAAAGTTGTCATTTCAATTCCTTCCGGCTCTGCTCTGCTGTTGGTGCTTAAATGCTAGCTGTGCTTCATTTACATGTATATTCAATTTGTGCTGTTTTTGTTCTTGCGGCTCTGCAGTGCTATTGGTGCTTAAATGCTTGATGCGCTGCTGTACTTGCAGTACTTGCTGTGCTTGCAGTACTTGCTGTACTTGCTGTGTTTGCAGTACTTGCTGTACTTGCTGTGTTTGCTGTACTTGCAGTACTTGCTGTACTTGCAGCTTGCTGTACTTGCAGTTTGCAGTACTTGTTCTGCTTGCGGTGCCAAGCCTTTGAACTTTGCTGTACTTGTTCTAAATTGCGGTGCCAAGCCTTTGAACTTTGCTGTACTTGTTCTAATTGTGGTGCCAAGCCTTTTAACTTTGCTTTAATTGTTCTAATTGCGGTGCCAAGCCTTTGAACTTTGCTGTAATTGTTCTAATTGCGGTGCCTTGCAGGGCTTGGCCCCGTGTTGCTGCTTGCAGCTATATTTAGGGGCCAAGCACCGAAGGTGCAGAGGCACCTATTGTATCTGTTGGTTTTCTTATTATTAGGGGCCAAGCACCGAAGGTGCAGAGGCACCTATTGTATCTGTTAGTTTTCTTATTATTATTATTATTATTATTATTCTTCTTCCGCAAATGGAAGTCTATGGCAGCCCTATGAACCGTACATAGGAAAATGATGAAATTTGGCACACTTGTAGTGATGCTAATGAATAGTAATTGGACCAATTTTTGACCCTCTAGGACCAACTCTATAGCGCCACCACCAGTTCAAAAATTCAACATTGAAATGGTTATAACTTTTGAACCCTTTGATCTAGAGACATGAAACTTAGTACACCTGATTCCACTCATCATGCTGATCACAACCAATACCTTACATTAAGACCCCGCCCATTACAGTAGTGGCCATTTTGAAATGTACAGTATTCAGTTATTTCGCTACTCCTCCTTCAAATTTTGTCCAATTTTCTCCAAACATGCACTCAAATGATCTTCAGACTGAGCCGCATAAAAGTACTGTTCCCGATTTTTTTGTTATACTGGAAAAAAAAAAGTTATAATGTCGCAAACTTAACGAGGTCCACCCAAAATTGGCTAAGAGGCTGTATCTCGGCCAAAGTTTGATCAATCGAAACGAAAATTGGTACACTTCATCGGAAGCATGTTCTGAGGTCCCATGCCAAAGTTGGGAATAGCGCCACCTACGGGTCATGAGATATGACAAATTGCTATTTTGGCCAATAACTTTTGAACAGTTTGTCAGAAATTCATAATTGTGGTATCTATGGATTCCTTGCGTCATGCCGAATCCGTGGATATCGATTTTGCCATGATGGGATGTACCACGTGTCCGCCATTTTGAATTTTGTCATAAATTGCAATATCTTTTAAACTATTTGACATATCAGCACACAATTTGGTAGGGATGACCGACACCATGTCCTAAAGCGACATGAGAAGTTTGATCACAGCGCCACCTAGTGTTCCAGATATATCATTGTTTTTTGAAAAAACGCTTATAACATTTGAAAATATTGTTCAAATTTTGAGTTCTTTATGACATTATGTTCCTTGGTTTATGCCGATTTAGACGATATCTCATTTGTCATTTTCCAACAATGTGACTGGCCGCCATATTGGAGCGAATGTAAAACAGTTTTTTCGCTACTCCTCCTTCAAAATTTGTCCAAAATTGTCCAAAATTTGCTCAAATGATCTTCGGACCGAGCCGCACAGAAGTACTGTTCCCGATTTTTTTGCTATACTGTAATAAAAAAAGTTATGATGTCGCAAATTTAACAAGGTCGACCCAACATTGGTTCAGAGGCTGTAACTTGTGAACAGTTTGTCAAAAAATCATAAAATTGGTGTCTATCGATTCCTTGCATCATGTCAAATCCGACGATATCTATTTTGCCAGGATTGGATGTACCACGTTATAAGCTAAATTAGCATTAAGCTAGCTTAGCATGCTTATCTGGTTAACATGTCATGGAACTTTTTGTGAACTCATTCTCACACTGAAACCTCTACTCAGCAGGCTGGTGAACGTGCATGAGTGATTAGCTCAACGTGTTACACCACGGATCCCGATGTTCAGCGTCGTGGGTTCGCCACTCAGTGTGACATGTGCCCAGACCGCATGAGGTACTGTGGCAGGAAAAGATGCAGAAGTTGCATCTGTTCCAGGCATTGTGCATAAGAATGATCTCATCTGAAGCTGCCACACACAACATGCAGTGCTTTTACGTCCAATTCATTGTTGTTCTTCTTCCAGAAGGGTAGTCAATGGCAGCCCTATGAACCACAAGTTAGAAAATTGGCACACTTGTAGTGATGGTAATGAGTAGTAATCTGACCAATTTTGGATGATTTAATCTAAACTTTTTAAATACAAAATGTTCTCCATTTACTTCAAAATTCTTAATTTTGACTTGATTCTCTCTTGAAAATATTGAATTTCGGCAGCTGTGTGGATGCATGTCTGGCAAGTGGCTCAACGAGATGAGTGACAGGCATCTAACCCATAGATAGTGGGTTCGAGTCCCGTGTGGGACAACTTTAAAATTGTGTATTATGAAATTAATTGATTATGAAACACTTGTAGTGAGTAGTCCAACGTGTGATCAGATGATCTTTGGACCGAGCTGCACAGAAATGATGAACAGGTTTTTGATAGTAGCCCCCATACCAAAGATCTTCCTCTCTGCAGTTGATCTAGCCTGTGTTTGTTGCCTTATCTTAGTTAGCTTAGCATACTAATTGGTTAGCATGCTAGCCAGATGCCATTCTTTCTAATGTGGCTCTTCAGTTATCAGGCTAAACCATAAGGCTTTAAGTGGTGGACAAGTTGCTTCTGTTCCAGGTGAAGGAGCTAGTAGAATAGAACACACAGATAATTTATTTAAAAATTCTTCATTTTGAGTTGCTTCTCACTTGAACTATGGATCTTCTGCATCTTGGCCAAAACACAACTTCCAAGTGGTGCAATGAGATGAGTGACAGATATCTGACCCAGAGATAGTGGGTTCAAGCCCCATGTGGGACAACTTTAATTTAAAAAAAAAATGTGTTAAGTTGTCATTTCAATTCCTTTATTATCCAGATAAGCATTGTTGTAATCTTTCTTTTGGGATTAGAAATGTGTTTTTGTTCATTCTATGTTGATTCTTACCTGAAGTCTTAAATATCCAGAAAGGTTTGTGAACAAATGAGCAGTCATTGACTTTCAACTATTCTAATTGCATTGTAAGCAGTTACATAAATTGGTTGTTTTCTTCCTATGTATAGTCGTATCCTCTTTTTTTTTTTGCCTCCATGTGTTAATTCTCAACTTCATATATGTGTTTGTGCATTGTGTGTAAAGTAGTGAACTGGAGAGCAGAAGGGTATGATAAGATGTTTGTGGTGGTCTAGGTAAACCTCTATTTTTTTAAATTGTGCTGCCTTTTTTACATTTCAAGTTAAATACATAAAGCTTCAAACAGAACACAAATGCCTATTCAATTGATCAACCACTGGCAACATTTTATTGCAAAGTATATAGTAAAGAATACTTTCAATTCCATACAAGAAATGGTTTGACCAACTCCACAATATTAACTGATCTGACATTAAACATTTGAATGTGTACATATGCATATCTTTTAATTATTTTAAGTCCCATAAACATTAGACTTACTTAGTGACTTGAATATCAGTTTTTCCTTCTCGTCATGTGGACAATAAATAAAAGTAATTTTATCATAATAGTAAACCATAAAATCACATTAAAATACATGAACATTTTTGTATTATCTAACATTAAGAATTGTTTTAAAAAATAAATTGTAATTGTAAATAGAAGTTAATTAGTTACTACATGAATGTTAAATTACAAATAGTTACTATTCTAACAGTACATTATTTGGATCAACATCAATTAGTTGAGGTATATTGCCAAAAAGACTAGTAAAAGCTAACCTAAAGAATTTACATAATGTATACAATTATTTATTCTCAAATAAGCAACAAAATATCATTACACATCAAACAATACACTATCATTATACACAGAGCTGCACTCCAGGTTTATTGCTGCTCCTGATGCTTTGAATATTTTCCCAAAACAATCAGAGTAAAGCTTAATTAAGTTCAAGAGGCTTCATTTCTCCATCCCTAAAAGGCATTATACAAGTAAATTTACCTTTCAATTATTTCCAGCAGACTTTCAGATCCATTTCTTGCCTCCACTAAACCAAGCTTCCCAATTCTAAAATGATTAACTCAGCAATTTGATGAATGTATTACTAATTCCTGCAATCACCCTAATTGAATCGTTTGTTAATTGCATACCAAGCATTGTCAATTTCTGTTCTAGTAGGCCTAATCTACTATAAATCACACCACTTGCAAACCTCTTTTTTCATGCAACAGCAAAAATGAACAAATATTTAAATAGACCAGAGACCAGTGAATCTGACAACTGCATTTATGTTTACATTCATGCAGTTTCCAGAGTGCAACTGTCTAGAACAAACTCAAAGTTTTTTAATGCAACTTTGCAAACAGGTCGCAGTGAATATCACCAAGCTGTCATCTTTGCGCACGAAAAACATCAAACTTGGACAACATTAGCATTAAATCGGACAGCGGTTAAACTGTCAAACATAACAAAAAAGCCAAGTAAGTGGTAGTCTAGCTATTTAATCCTGTTTTCTATCTGATAAACTTTCAGTAATCGTATTCCTTTCAAATTCATTGTACAAACAAGCCCATATCAATTCTCACTTTTTTCATTCTTTAGGCCTCAATAATTCTGAATATTTCATTCAGTGTGATCGGAGTACTGCTGTGGAAGTCGCAACATCTACATTTCCCCACAAACCACCAAAAGAGATAGAAAAACTCACTGTAGAAGAAGCAAAAACTCTGGGATCACGACAATTGGTAAGCTGTTTTTTTTTCAACCTTCTCACTGTGTAAATAGCCTACAGGGTTGTTTACTTGTTGTAGTAATGCTCTGGAGAGTAGTACAATCACATATATTAGCCCTCTGTAGATTGTGCAAAATCGTTTTTATGGGGAGAAAAACATTTTAAAGTAGCCTGACGTTCAAAAAAATGCTAAAATGTGAAAGATTTTTCAGATGCACAGGCAAAGATTACTCTGCTTCTCAGTTATCTTTGCTAGATGCTTTACAAACATGATTAATGCGTTTCAAATTGGTTAATGTGTGGAAAAGTTTGGCTATTTCCTCTTCTTATGACCACAACAGCAGTTGTATACATTTCCCTTGTAATCATGTTTATTGATGTATATTTTTGATTGTACATGTACGATTTTCTTTAAATTTTCAGATCACTAAAATATCTGCAACAGTATGCAAGCTAAACAACGCAACTACTGTAAAGGCCTGGGGTGCAGACTGTGAGATCCAAGAATGTTCCTTGCAAGATCCATCTGGAGAAATTCAACTTACTCTTTGGGAAAACCAAGTTTCAAAACTGCAACTAGGTAACTCCTACACCTTTACCAATCTTAAAACTAGACTGTACAACAGCCTTAAGAGCCTCACAACAACCCTGAAAACAACCATGGAACCTATTGCACAGGACCAAGTTTTCCCACCTGGTCAAGGCCCTAAAATCAGTAAAGAACCCTCTCTACCTAATACAGTGGTGAAACAAAAGCCAATAGGGGTGCAAATAAACATTAAAAAACAATGTCCAAAATGCCACAAATCACAAGAACAATTCAACATCAAACAGCAATTTCACCGTTGCCCGACTTGCAAAATTCTACGGAACACAAAAAGCTATATAACAAAATGCAATGGAATAATTGAGATAAATCAAGACAGTCAAATAACTTCTCTTACGGTTTCGAACTCAACTTTGTCAAAATTCATAGCACCAGAACTTGAACTGTCAACTTGTGATTCACAAGATATAGAAGAACTCTTTCTATCCTCCGATGAACTGACTTTAACATATAATAACTGTTTGGAAGTCACCAATATTGAAAACGCTTCATCCGCTCATCCCAGTGATGAGGATTTATTTGAAGTGAATATCGATGAAATCAACCCTGTCCTCTGTGTCACAGAGACACAAAGCACTCCAGAACCCAAGTCTCCAGTTAAAAGACCATCTGAGCCAACAACGCCTCCTATTACACCAGCTAAAAAACCTTTGACTAAGAAGAGTGCTGTAAAAATAATACAAAAATGACTTTGTATTGAAATGCACAACTAAGATGGTTGTGTGTGTGTGTGTGTATATATATTGAAATGATGGTATTGGTGTTTTTTTTTTTTTGTTTTTTTTTTAATGAATGGCAAATATTGATTTAAGTCATGTTTTCTATTGAAATTAGGTTAATTTTGTCCATTATGTTCTGAAATGCTACTGATTGATTTTTATTTCATTTTTATGGCAAAGCTTTGTTAAATGTTGTTTAATGTGTTTTTTTTTTATTAAAACAAATGTGTGTCAATTCTTGGAATATGTGACCTTTATTGCATGGGCTTATCTTGCATTTGGAAAGTTGCGTGCATTCTTCTAGCCATTCTTAACTAGGCACTAAGTTTAGTTTCACAAACCATACTGGGAAAAGCAAGTAGTGTAACCATAAGTGTCATTGTGAATAACTAAAGAAACGGTTGGTATTCTGTTCTGTAAAGATTTAAATATGCAACAATGGTGCTTTAAAATCACTTCAAAGGCCCCCTCTAATTTGCTTACTTTATCCAATGTGCTAAATGGTATTTAAACTAAAAATAATCGTTATTTTTAATTCACATTTTTATCACCTCTCACAATATTGTTTCTAGGCAGCATAAAAAAAAAACTTAATTGTACAAGACATTATCAAAGATGACTGTCAAAGTAATGTACTTGTAGCAAAAATATAGGTTACAGTTGCATATGGCAGTTAACCCATGTAATTCCAATTTCTTTTCCCTGAGATAACATGTATGAATACATAAGGATATTAAACAATCTTTAACAATTACGTCAAAAATATATATCAAAATCCATACAAAAAACTTGATTATTCGTCAGGTCACAATTGTGACCATTAGTAGAACAAAGGGAGGCTAGGTATATGGTGTTAATGGATTTATAAACTGACAAACTTCTACAGTTTAAAGACCAGGTTCAATAATTGTTTTAAGCTTTAGTTAATAGTGTTGTATTACATCAAAGACACACCATGCAAAATTTCCATTTGTCAAACAGTGACCCCTAGAGTCGCTGTGGAGTACTTGTATTTTTTCTGAATATTAACTTAATGACCTAATATCTAATATGCCCATGACAATTTAGAAACTGAAAATAGAACATAAAAATATGTATTAGATCTAATATAACAAAATTACAAGATTATAAAATGCATTGCGTGAATTCTTGTTTAAAGAGAAGTGTTTAATCTACAATTAAACTAGGAATGTTTGACAGAATAGTGAATATTATCAGGAAACCTGCTCCAGACTTTAGGACCCACATGCAAAAACAAAACATTCTCTCCTTTAGTGCAGTTCAATATTCTTAGTAGTACCAAAAGTCCAGAATTGTAAGATTCTTACAAGAACCTGTTAATCTTAATGTTGTAAAATAATATTTTATCGATCTATATACTGCATCTTGGACTAACTTTATTTGTTAAAGGTGCAGGACAACCACCTAACAGTGAATCACAATAATATCAACTAAACTCATTAAACGTAACATGCTGTCCATTTAAATACTAAATCTTCATTTTGAGTTGATTCTCATTTGAACTATGGAACTTCTACATCTATGGAAACACATGACTTTCCAGGGGCTCAATGAGTGACAGGCATATGACCCAGAGATTGTGGGTTCAAGTCCTTTGTCTTACAACTTTATAAAGTTGTGTCATTTCAATTTCTTTATCATCCTGAAACGCATTGTACTATTCTTTCTTCCTATTAAATACAACGTGTGTTTCATTTATATGCAAAGTCTTTATTTTGAGTTCATTCTCTTTTTTACTACTGAACCTCGGCAGCTGGATGATCTCATTTCTTTTGTGAGGTAAGAAGTTAATGAGTAAGAATACTTTGGTTATTAAAGTTTCTTTTAAAGTTTTGAAAGCAAAGTATTTTTAAGTACTTTTTGAACCCATGGAACCATTGAAGGCTTGGCCCCGTAAGGCTGCTTGCAGCTTTAATTATTATTATTATTCTTCTTCCGCAAATGGAAGTCTATGGCAGCCCTATGAACCGTACATAGGAAAATGATGAAATTTGGCACACTTGTAGTGATGCTAATGAATAGTAATTGGACCAATTTTTGACCCTCTAGGACCAACTCTATAGCGCCACCACCAGTTCAAAAATTCAACATTGAAATGGTTATAACTTTTGAACCCTTTGATCTAGAGACATGAAACTTAGTACACCTGATTCCACTCATCATGCTGATCACAACCAATACCTTACATTAAGACCCCGCCCATTACAGTAGTGGCCATTTTGAAATGTACAGTATTCAGTTATTTCGCTACTCCTCCTTCAAATTTTGTCCAATTTTCTCCAAACATGCACTCAAATGATCTTCAGACTGAGCCGCATAAAAGTACTGTTCCCGATTTTTTTGTTATACTGGAAAAAAAAAAGTTATAATGTCGCAAACTTAACGAGGTCCACCCAAAATTGGCTAAGAGGCTGTATCTCGGCCAAAGTTTGATCAATCGAAACGAAAATTGGTACACTTCATCGGAAGCATGTTCTGAGGTCCCATGCCAAAGTTGGGAATAGCGCCACCTACGGGTCATGGGATATGACAAATTGCTATTTTGGCCAATAACTTTTGAACAGTTTGTCAGAAATTCATAATTGTGATATCTATGGATTCCTTGCGTCATGCCGAATCCGTGGATATCGATTTTGCCATGATGGGATGTACCACGTGTCCGCCATTTTGAATTTTGTCATAAATTGCAATATCTTTTAAACTATTTGACATATCAGCACACAATTTGGTAGGGATGACCGACACCATGTCCTAAAGCGACATGAGAAGTTTGATCACAGCGCCACCTAGTGTTCCAGATATATCATTGTTTTTTGAAAAAACGCTTATAACATTTGAAAATATTGTTCAAATTTTGAGTTCTTTATGACATTATGTTCCTTGGTTTATGCCGATTTAGACGATATCTCATTTGTCATTTTCCAACAATGTGACTGGCCGCCATATTGGAGCGAATGTAAAACAGTTTTTTCGCTACTCCTCCTTCAAAATTTGTCCAAAATTGTCCAAAATTTGCTCAAATGATCTTCGGACCGAGCCGCACAGAAGTACTGTTCCCGATTTTTTTGCTATACTGTAATAAAAAAAGTTATGATGTCGCAAATTTAACAAGGTCGACCCAACATTGGTTCAGAGGCTGTAACTTGTGAACAGTTTGTCAAAAAATCATAAAATTGGTGTCTATCGATTCCTTGCATCATGTCAAATCCGACGATATCTATTTTGCCAGGATTGGATGTACCACGTTATAAGCTAAATTAGCATTAAGCTAGCTTAGCATGCTTATCTGGTTAACATGTCATGGAACTTTTTGTGAACTCATTCTCACACTGAAACCTCTACTCAGCAGGCTGGTGAACGTGCATGAGTGATTAGCTCAACGTGTTACACCACGGATCCCGATGTTCAGCGTCGTGGGTTCGCCACTCAGTGTGACATGTGCCCAGACCGCATGAGGTACTGTGGCAGGAAAAGATGCAGAAGTTGCATCTGTTCCAGGCATTGTGCATAAGAATGATCTCATCTGAAGCTGCCACACACAACATGCAGTGCTTTTACGTCCAATTCATTGTTGTTCTTCTTCCAGAAGGGTAGTCAATGGCAGCCCTATGAACCACAAGTTAGAAAATTGGCACACTTGTAGTGATGGTAATGAGTAGTAATCTGACCAATTTTGGATGATTTAATCTAAACTTTTTAAATACAAAATGTTCTCCATTTACTTCAAAATTCTTAATTTTGACTTGATTCTCTCTTGAAAATATTGAATTTCGGCAGCTGTGTGGATGCATGTCTGGCAAGTGGCTCAACGAGATGAGTGACAGGCATCTAACCCATAGATAGTGGGTTCGAGTCCCGTGTGGGACAACTTTAAAATTGTGTATTATGAAATTAATTGATTATGAAACACTTGTAGTGAGTAGTCCAACGTGTGATCAGATGATCTTTGGACCGAGCTGCACAGAAATGATGAACAGGTTTTTGATAGTAGCCCCCATACCAAAGATCTTCCTCTCTGCAGTTGATCTAGCCTGTGTTTGTTGCCTTATCTTAGTTAGCTTAGCATACTAATTGGTTAGCATGCTAGCCAGATGCCATTCTTTCTAATGTGGCTCTTCAGTTATCAGGCTAAACCATAAGGCTTTAAGTGGTGGACAAGTTGCTTCTGTTCCAGGTGAAGGAGCTAGTAGAATAGAACACACAGATAATTTATTTAAAAATTCTTCATTTTGAGTTGCTTCTCACTTGAACTATGGATCTTCTGCATCTTGGCCAAAACACAACTTCCAAGTGGTGCAATGAGATGAGTGACAGATATCTGACCCAGAGATAGTGGGTTCAAGCCCCATGTGGGACAACTTTAATTTAAAAAAAAAATGTGTTAAGTTGTCATTTCAATTCCTTTATTATCCAGATAAGCATTGTTGTAATCTTTCTTTTGGGATTAGAAATGTGTTTTTGTTCATTCTATGTTGATTCTTACCTGAAGTCTTAAATATCCAGAAAGGTTTGTGAACAAATGAGCAGTCATTGACTTTCAACTATTCTAATTGCATTGTAAGCAGTTACATAAATTGGTTGTTTTCTTCCTATGTATAGTCGTATCCTCTTTTTTTTTTTGCCTCCATGTGTTAATTCTCAACTTCATATATGTGTTTGTGCATTGTGTGTAAAGTAGTGAACTGGAGAGCAGAAGGGTATGATAAGATGTTTGTGGTGGTCTAGGTAAACCTCTATTTTTTTAAATTGTGCTGCCTTTTTTACATTTCAAGTTAAATACATAAAGCTTCAAACAGAACACAAATGCCTATTCAATTGATCAACCACTGGCAACATTTTATTGCAAAGTATATAGTAAAGAATACTTTCAATTCCATACAAGAAATGGTTTGACCAACTCCACAATATTAACTGATCTGACATTAAACATTTGAATGTGTACATATGCATATCTTTTAATTATTTTAAGTCCCATAAACATTAGACTTACTTAGTGACTTGAATATCAGTTTTTCCTTCTCGTCATGTGGACAATAAATAAAAGTAATTTTATCATAATAGTAAACCATAAAATCACATTAAAATACATGAACATTTTTGTATTATCTAACATTAAGAATTGTTTTAAAAAATAAATTGTAATTGTAAATAGAAGTTAATTAGTTACTACATGAATGTTAAATTACAAATAGTTACTATTCTAACAGTACATTATTTGGATCAACATCAATTAGTTGAGGTATATTGCCAAAAAGACTAGTAAACGCTAACCTAAAGAATTTACATAATGTATACAATTATTTATTCTCAAATAAGCAACAAAATATCATTACACATCAAACAATACACTATCATTATACACAGAGCTGCACTCCAGGTTTATTGCTGCTCCTGATGCTTTGAATATTTTCCCAAAACAATCAGAGTAAAGCTTAATTAAGTTCAAGAGGCTTCATTTCTCCATCCCTAAAAGGCATTATACAAGTAAATTTACCTTTCAATTATTTCCAGCAGACTTTCAGATCCATTTCTTGCCTCCACTAAACCAAGCTTCCCAATTCTAAAATGATTAACTCAGCAATTTGATGAATGTATTACTAATTCCTGCAATCACCCTAATTGAATCGTTTGTTAATTGCATACCAAGCATTGTCAATTTCTGTTCTAGTAGGCCTAATCTACTATAAATCACACCACTTGCAAACCTCTTTTTTCATGCAACAGCAAAAATGAACAAATATTTAAATAGACCAGAGACCAGTGAATCTGACAACTGCATTTATGTTTACATTCATGCAGTTTCCAGAGTGCAACTGTCTAGAACAAACTCAAAGTTTTTTAATGCAACTTTGCAAACAGGTCGCAGTGAATATCACCAAGCTGTCATCTTTGCGCACGAAAAACATCAAACTTGGACAACATTAGCATTAAATCGGACAGCGGTTAAACTGTCAAACATAACAAAAAAGCCAAGTAAGTGGTAGTCTAGCTATTTAATCCTGTTTTCTATCTGATAAACTTTCAGTAATCGTATTCCTTTCAAATTCATTGTACAAACAAGCCCATATCAATTCTCACTTTTTTCATTCTTTAGGCCTCAATAATTCTGAATATTTCATTCAGTGTGATCGGAGTACTGCTGTGGAAGTCGCAACATCTACATTTCCCCACAAACCACCAAAAGAGATAGAAAAACTCACTGTAGAAGAAGCAAAAACTCTGGGATCACGACAATTGGTAAGCTGTTTTTTTTTCAACCTTCTCACTGTGTAAATAGCCTACAGGGTTGTTTACTTGTTGTAGTAATGCTCTGGAGAGTAGTACAATCACATATATTAGCCCTCTGTAGATTGTGCAAAATCGTTTTTATGGGGAGAAAAACATTTTAAAGTAGCCTGACGTTCAAAAAAATGCTAAAATGTGAAAGATTTTTCAGATGCACAGGCAAAGATTACTCTGCTTCTCAGTTATCTTTGCTAGATGCTTTACAAACATGATTAATGCGTTTCAAATTGGTTAATGTGTGGAAAAGTTTGGCTATTTCCTCTTCTTATGACCACAACAGCAGTTGTATACATTTCCCTTGTAATCATGTTTATTGATGTATATTTTTGATTGTACATGTACGATTTTCTTTAAATTTTCAGATCACTAAAATATCTGCAACAGTATGCAAGCTAAACAACGCAACTACTGTAAAGGCCTGGGGTACAGACTGTGAGATCCAAGAATGTTCCTTGCAAGATCCATCTGGAGAAATTCAACTTACTCTTTGGGAAAACCAAGTTTCAAAACTGCAACTAGGTAACTCCTACACCTTTACCAATCTTAAAACTAGACTGTACAACAGCCTTAAGAGCCTCACAACAACCCTGAAAACAACCATGGAACCTATTGCACAGGACCAAGTTTTCCCACCTGGTCAAGGCCCTAAAATCAGTAAAGAACCCTCTCTACCTAATACAGTGGTGAAACAAAAGCCAATAGGGGTGCAAATAAACATTAAAAAACAATGTCCAAAATGCCACAAATCACAAGAACAATTCAACATCAAACAGCAATTTCACCGTTGCCCGACTTGCAAAATTCTACGGAACACAAAAAGCTATATAACAAAATGCAATGGAATAATTGAGATAAATCAAGACAGTCAAATAACTTCTCTTACGGTTTCGAACTCAACTTTGTCAAAATTCATAGCACCAGAACTTGAACTGTCAACTTGTGATTCACAAGATATAGAAGAACTCTTTCTATCCTCCGATGAACTGACTTTAACATATAATAACTGTTTGGAAGTCACCAATATTGAAAACGCTTCATCCGCTCATCCCAGTGATGAGGATTTATTTGAAGTGAATATCGATGAAATCAACCCTGTCCTCTGTGTCACAGAGACACAAAGCACTCCAGAACCCAAGTCTCCAGTTAAAAGACCATCTGAGCCAACAACGCCTCCTATTACACCAGCTAAAAAACCTTTGACTAAGAAGAGTGCTGTAAAAATAATACAAAAATGACTTTGTATTGAAATGCACAACTAAGATGGTTGTGTGTGTGTGTGTATATATATTGAAATGATGGTATTGGTGTTTTTTTTTTTTGTGTTTTTTTTAATGAATGGCAAATATTGATTTAAGTCATGTTTTCTATTGAAATTAGGTTAATTTTGTCCATTATGTTCTGAAATGCTACTGATTGATTTTTATTTCATTTTTATGGCAAAGCTTTGTTAAATGTTGTTTAATGTGTTTTTTTTTTATTAAAACAAATGTGTGTCAATTCTTGGAATATGTGACCTTTATTGCATGGGCTTATCTTGCATTTGGAAAGTTGCGTGCATTCTTCTAGCCATTCTTAACTAGGCACTAAGTTTAGTTTCACAAACCATACTGGGAAAAGCAAGTAGTGTAACCATAAGTGTCATTGTGAATAACTAAAGAAACGGTTGGTATTCTGTTCTGTAAAGATTTAAATATGCAACAATGGTGCTTTAAAATCACTTCAAAGGCCCCCTCTAATTTGCTTACTTTATCCAATGTGCTAAATGGTATTTAAACTAAAAATAATCGTTATTTTTAATTCACATTTTTATCACCTCTCACAATATTGTTTCTAGGCAGCATAAAAAAAAAAACTTAATTGTACAAGACATTATCAAAGATGACTGTCAAAGTAATGTACTTGTAGCAAAAATATAGGTTACAGTTGCATATGGCAGTTAACCCATGTAATTCCAATTTCTTTTCCCTGAGATAACATGTATGAATACATAAGGATATTAAACAATCTTTAACAATTACGTCAAAAATATATATCAAAATCCATACAAAAAACTTGATTATTCGTCAGGTCACAATTGTGACCATTAGTAGAACAAAGGGAGGCTAGGTATATGGTGTTAATGGATTTATAAACTGACAAACTTCTACAGTTTAAAGACCAGGTTCAATAATTGTTTTAAGCTTTAGTTAATAGTGTTGTATTACATCAAAGACACACCATGCAAAATTTCCATTTGTCAAACAGTGACCCCTAGAGTCGCTGTGGAGTACTTGTATTTTTTCTGAATATTAACTTAATGACCTAATATCTAATATGCCCATGACAATTTAGAAACTGAAAATAGAACATAAAAATATGTATTAGATCTAATATAACAAAATTACAAGATTATAAAATGCATTGCGTGAATTCTTGTTTAAAGAGAAGTGTTTAATCTACAATTAAACTAGGAATGTTTGACAGAATAGTGAATATTATCAGGAAACCTGCTCCAGACTTTAGGACCCACATGCAAAAACAAAACATTCTCTCCTTTAGTGCAGTTCAATATTCTTAGTAGTACCAAAAGTCCAGAATTGTAAGATTCTTACAAGAACCTGTTAATCTTAATGTTGTAAAATAATATTTTATCGATCTATATACTGCATCTTGGACTAACTTTATTTGTTAAAGGTGCAGGACAACCACCTAACAGTGAATCACAATAATATCAACTAAACTCATTAAACGTAACATGCTGTCCATTTAAATACTAAATCTTCATTTTGAGTTGATTCTCATTTGAACTATGGAACTTCTACATCTATGGAAACACATGACTTTCCAGGGGCTCAATGAGTGACAGGCATATGACCCAGAGATTGTGGGTTCAAGTCCTTTGTCTTACAACTTTATAAAGTTGTGTCATTTCAATTTCTTTATCATCCTGAAACGCATTGTACTATTCTTTCTTCCTATTAAATACAACGTGTGTTTCATTTATATGCAAAGTCTTTATTTTGAGTTCATTCTCTTTTTTACTACTGAACCTCGGCAGCTGGATGATCTCATTTCTTTTGTGAGGTAAGAAGTTAATGAGTAAGAATACTTTGGTTATTAAAGTTTCTTTTAAAGTTTTGAAAGCAAAGTATTTTTAAGTACTTTTTGAACCCATGGAACCATTGAAGGCTTGGCCCCGTAAGGCTGCTTGCAGCTTTAATAGCAATTGTTATTGTCAGAATAATAGTTTTCTTCTTCTTCCGCAAATGGAAGTCTATGGCAGCCCTATGAACCGTACATAGGAAAATGATGAAATTTGGCACACTTGTAGTGATGCTAATGAATAGTAATTGGACCAATTTTTGACCCTCTAGGACCAACTCTATAGCGCCACCACCAGTTCAAAAATTCAACATTGAAATGGTTATAACTTTTGAACCCTTTGATCTAGAGACATGAAACTTAGTACACCTGATTCCACTCATCATGCTGATCACAACCAATACCTTACATTAAGACCCCGCCCTTTACAGTAGTGGCCATTTTGAAATGTACAGTATTCAGTTTTTTCGCTACTCCTCCTTCAAATTTTGTCCAATTTTCTCCAAACATGCACTCAAATGATCTTCAGACTGAGCCGCATAAAAGTACTGTTCCCGATTTTTTTGTTATACTGGAAAAAAAAAAGTTATAATGTCGCAAACTTAACGAGGTCCACCCAAAATAGGCTAAGAGGCTGTATCTCGGCCAAAGTTTGATCAATCAAAACGAAAATTGGTACACTTCATCAGAAGCATGTGTTGAGGTTCCAATGCAAAGTTGGGAATAGCGCCACCTATGGGTCATGAGATATGAACAATTGCTATTTTGACCAATAACTTTTGAACAGTTTGTCAGAAAATCATAATTGTGGTATCTATGGATTCCTTGCATCATGCCAAATCCGTGGATATCGATTTTGCCATGATGGGATGTACCACGTGTCCGCCATTTTGAATTTTGTCATAAATTGCAATATCTTTTAAACTATTTGACATATCAGCACACAATTTGGTAGGGATGACCGACACCATGTCCTAAAGCGACATGAGAAGTTTGATCACAGCGCCACCTAGTGTTCCAGATATATCATTGTTTTTTGAAAAAACGCTTATAACATTTGAAAATATTGTTCAAATTTTGAGTTCTTTATGACATTATGTTCCTTGGTTTATGCCGATTTAGACGATATCTCATTTGTCATTTTCCAACAATGTGACTGGCCGCCATATTGGAGCGAATGTAAAACAGTTTTTTCGCTACTCCTCCTTCAAAATTTGTCCAAAATTGTCCAAAATTTGCTCAAATGATCTTCGGACCGAGCCGCATAAAAGTACTGTTCCCGATTTTTTTGCTATACTGTAATAAAAAAGTTATGATGTCACAAATTTAACAAGGTCAACCCAAAATTGGCTAACAGGCTGTAACTTGTGAACAGTTTGTCACAAAATCATAAAATTGGTGTCTATCGATTCCTTGCATCATGTCGAATCCGATGATATCTATTTTGCCAGGATTGGATGTACCACGTCATAAGCTAAATTAGCAATAAGCTAGCTTAGCATGCTAATCTGGTTAACATGTCATGGAACTTTTTTGTGAACTCATTCTCACACTGAACCCTCTTCTCTGCTGCTTTGAAATTCACGTCCTCTGAGTGGCGCAATCGGCTAAACCATGCATCTCTAATCCCGAACCATTGTGGTCGTGGGTTCGAGTCCCATGTGAGACGACTTTAAAATTGTGTATAAAGTTGTCATTTCAATTCCTTCCGGCTCTGCTCTGCTGTTGGTGCTTAAATGCTCGCTGTGCTTCATTTACATGTATATTCAATTTGTTCTCTTTTTGTTCTTGCGGCTCTGCACTGCTATTGGTGCTTAAATGCTTGATGCGCTGCTGTACTTGCAGTACTTGCTGTGCTTGCTGTGCTTGCAGTACTTGCTGTACTTGCTGTGTTTGCAGTACTTGCTGTACTTGCTGTGTTTGCTGTACTTGCAGTACTTGCTGTACTTGCAGCTTGCTGTACTTGCAGTTTGCAGTACTTGTTCTGCTAAGCCTTTGAACTTTGCTGTAATTGTTCTAATTGCGGTGCCTTGCAGGGCTTGGCCCCGTGTTGCTGCTTGCAGCTATATTATTAGGGGCCAAGCACCGAAGGTGCAGAGGCACCTATTGTATCTGTTGGTTTTCTTATTATTATTAGGGGCCAAGCACCGAAGGTGCAGAGGCACCTATTGTATCTGTTGGTTTTCTTATTAGGGGCCAAGCACCGAAGGTGCAGAGGCACCTATTGTATCTGTTAGTTTTCTTATTATTAGGGGCCAAGCACCGAAGGTGCAGAGGCACCTATTGTATCTGTTGGTTTTCTTATTATTATTATTCCGTGAATGGGAGTCTATGGCAGCCCTATGAACCGTAAGTAGGAAAATGATGAACTTTGGCACACTTGTAGTGATGCTAATGAATAGTAATTGGACCAATTTTTGACCCTTTAGGACCAACTCTATAGCGCCACCAACAGTTCAAAAATTCAACATTGAAATGGTTATAACTTTTGAACCCTTTGATCTAGAGACATGAAACTTGGTACACCTGATTCCTCTCATCATGCTGATCACAACCAATACCTTACATTAAGACCCCGCCCATTACAGTAGTGGCCATTTTGAAATGTACAGTATTCAGTTTTTTCGCTACTCCTCCTTCAAATTTTGTCCAATGTTCTCCAAACATGCACTTAAATGATCTTCAGACTGAGCCGCATAAAAGTACTGTTCCCGATTTTTTTGTTATACTGGAAAAAAAAAGTTATAATGTCGCAAACTTAACGAGGTCCACCCAAAATAGGCTAACAGGCTGTATCTCGGCCAAAGTTTGATCAATCGAAACGAAAATTGGTACACTTCATCGGAAGCATGTTCTGAGGTCCCATGCCAAAGTTGGGAATAGCGCCACCTACGGGTCATGAGATATGACAAATTGCTATTTTGGCCAATTACTTTTGAACAGTTTGTCAGAAATTCATAATTGTGGTATCTATGGATTCCTTGCATCATGCCGAATCCGTGGATATCAATTTTGCCATGATGGGATGTACCCCGTGTCCGCCATTTTGAATTTTGTCATAATTTGCAATATCTTTTAAACTATTTGAAATTTCCTCACCACATTTGGTATGGATCATCATTAGCATGGCCCGAAGGTACATGAGAAGTTTGATCACAGCGCCACCTAGTGTTCCAGAGATATCATTGTTTTTTGAAAAAACGCTTATAACTTTTGCTATCATTGCTTGAAATTTGATTTATTTATGTCAATATATTCCTTGGCTTATGCCGATTTCAACGATATCTCATATGCTATTTTCCAACAATGTGACTGGCCGCCATATTGGAGCGAATGTAAAACAGTTTTTTCGCTACTCCTCCTTCAAAATTTGTCCAAAATTGTCCAAAATTTTCTCAAATGATCTTCGGACCGAGCCACACAGAAGTACTGTTCCCGATTTTTTTGCTATACTGGAAAAAAAAAAGTTATGATGTCGCAAATGTAACAAGTTCGACCCAACATTGGTTCAGAGGCTGTAACTTGTGAACAGTTTGTCACAAAATCATAAAATTGGTGTCTATCGATTCCTTGCATGATGTCGAATCCGATGATATCTATTTTGCCAGGATTGGATGTACCACGTCATAAGCTAAATTAGCATTAAGCTAGCTTAGCATGCTAATCTGGTTAACATGTCATGGAACTTTTTTGTGAACTCATTCTCACACTGAACCCTCTCCTCTGCTGTCTTGAAATTCACGTCCTCTGAGTGGCGCAATCAGCTAAACCATGCATCTCGAATCCCGAACCATTCTGGTCGTGGGTTCGAGTCCCATATGGGATGACTATAAAGTTGTGTCATTTCAATTTCTTTATCATACTGAAAAGCATTGTACTATTCTTTCTTCCTATTAAATACAACGTGTGTTTCATTTATATGCAAAGTCTTTATTTTGAGTCCATTCTCTTTTTTACTACTGAACCTCGGCAGCTGGATGATCTCATTTCTTTTATGAGGTAAGAAGTTAATGAGTAAGAATACTTTGGTTATTAAAGTTTCTTTTAAAGTTTGGAAAGCAAAGTATTTTTAAGTACTTTTTGAACCCATGGAACCATTGAAGGCTTGGCCCCGTAAGGCTGCTTGCAGCTTTATTAGGGGCCAAGCACCGAAGGTGCAGAGGCACCTATTGTATCTGTTAGTTTTCTTATTATTAGGGGCCAAGCACCGAAGGTGCAGAGGCACCTATTGTATCTGTTGGTTTTCTTATTAGGGGCCAAGCACCGAAGGTGCAGAGGCACCTATTGTATCTGTTGGTTTTCTTATTAGGGGCCAAGCACCGAAGGTGCAGAGGCACCTATTGTATCTGTTAGTTTTTAGGGGCCAAGCACCGAAGGTGCAGAGGCACCTATTGTATCTGTTAGTTTTCTTATTAGGGGCCAAGCACCGAAGGTGCAGAGGCACCTATTGTATCTGTTAGTTTTCTTATTATTATTAGGGGCCAAGCACCGAAGGTGCAGAGGCACCTATTGTATCTGTTGGTTTTCTTATTATTATTATTCCGTGAATGGGAGTCTATGGCAGCCCTATGAACCGTAAGTAGGAAAATGATGAAATTTGGCACACTTGTAGTGATGCTAATGAATAGTAATTGGACCAATTTTTGACCCTCTAGGACCAACTCTATAGCGCCACCACCAGTTCAAAAATTCAACATTGAAATGGTTATAACTTTTGAACCCTTTGATCTAGAGACATGAAACTTAGTACACCTGATTCCACTCATCATGCTGATCACAACCAATACCTTACATTAAGACCCCGCCCATTACAGTAGTGGCCATTTTGAAATGTACAGTATTCAGTTATTTCGCTACTCCTCCTTCAAATTTTGTCCAATTTTCTCCAACCATGTGCTCAAATGATCTTCGGACTGAGCCGCATAAAAGTACTGTTCCCGATTTTTTTGTTATACTGGAAAAAAAAAGTTGTACTGTCGCAAACTTAACGAGGTCCACCCAAAATTGGCTAAGAGGCTGTATCTCGGCCAAAGTTTGATCAATCGATACGAAAATTGGTACGCTTAATCGGAAGCATGATCTGAGGGACCCTGCCAAAGTCAGGAACAGCGCCACCTACGGGTCATGAGATATGGAAAAATGCTATTTTGGCCAATAACTTTTGAACACTTTGTCAGAAAATCATAATTGTGGTATCTATGGATTCCTTGCATCATGCCGAATCCGTGGATATCGATTTTGCCATGATGGGATGTACCCCGTGTCCGCCATTTTGAATTTTGTCATAATTTGCAATATCTTTTAAACTATTTGAAATTTCTTCACCAAATTTGGTATGGATCACCATTAGCATGGCCCGGAGGTACCTGAGAAGTTTGATCACAGCGCCACCTAGTGTTCCAGAGATATCATTGTTTTTTGAAAAAACGCTTATAACTTTTGCTATCATTGCTTGAAATTTGATTTCTTTATGTCAATATATTCCTTGGCTTATGCCGATTTCAACGATATCTCATATGCTATTTTCCAACAATGTGACTGGCCGCCATATTGGAGCAAATGTAAAACAGTTTTTTCGCTACTTCTCCTTCAAAATTTGTCCAAAATTGTCCAAAATTTGCTCAAATGATCTTCGGACCGAGCCGCACAGAAGTACTGTTCCCGATTTTTTTGCTATACTGGAAAAAAAAAAGTTATGATGTCGCAAATTTAACAAGGTCGACCCAACATTGGTTCAGAGGCTGTAACTTGTGAACAGTTTGTCACAAAATCATAAAATTGGTGTCTATCGATTCCTTGCATCATGTCGAATCCGATGATATCTATTTTGCCAGGATTGGATGTACCACGTCATAAGCTAAATTAGCATTAAGCTAGCTTAGCATGCTAATCTGGTTAACATGTCATGGAACTTTTTTGTGAACTCATTCTCACACTGAACTCTCTCCTCTGCTGTTTTGAAATTCACGTCCTCTGAGTGGCGCAATCAGCTAAACCATGCATCTCGAATCCCGAACCATTCTGGTCGTGGGTTCGAGTCCCATATGGGATGACTATAAAGTTGTGTCATTTCAATTTCTTTATCATACTGAAAAGCATTGTACTATTCTTTCTTCCTATTAAATACAACGTGTGTTTCATTTATATGCAAAGTCTTTATTTTGAGTCCATTCTCTTTTTTACTACTGAACCTCGGCAGCTGGATGATCTCATTTCTTTTATGAGGTAAGAAGTTAATAAGTAAGAATACTTTGGTTATTAAAGTTTCTTTTAAAGTTTGGAAAGCAAAGTATTTTTAAGTACTTTTTGAACCCATGGAACCATTGAAGGCTTGGCCCCGTAAGGCTGCTTGCAGCTTTATTAGGGGCCAAGCACCGAAGGTGCAGAGGCACCTATTGTATCTGTTGGTTTTCTTATTATTATTATTCCGTGAATGGGAGTCTATGGCAGCCCTATGAACCGTAAGTAGGAAAATGATGAAATTTGGCACACTTGTAGTGATGCTAATGAATAGTAATTGGACCAATTTTTGACCCTCTAGGACCAACTCTATAGCGCCACCACCAGTTCAAAAATTCAACATTGAAATGGTTATAACTTTTGAACCCTTTGATCTAGAGACATGAAACTTAGTACACCTGATTCCACTCATCATGCTGATCACAACCAATACCTTACATTAAGACCCCGCCCATTACAGTAGTGGCCATTTTGAAATGTACAGTATTCAGTTATTTCGCTACTCCTCCTTCAAATTTTGTCCAATTTTCTCCAACCATGTGCTCAAATGATCTTCGGACTGAGCCGCATAAAAGTACTGTTCCCGATTTTTTTGTTATACTGGAAAAAAAAAGTTGTACTGTCGCAAACTTAACGAGGTCCACCCAAAATTGGCTAAGAGGCTGTATCTCGGCCAAAGTTTGATCAATCGATACGAAAATTGGTACGCTTAATCGGAAGCATGATCTGAGGGACCCTGCCAAAGTCAGGAACAGCGCCACCTACGGGTCATGAGATATGGAAAAATGCTATTTTGGCCAATAACTTTTGAACACTTTGTCAGAAAATCATAATTGTGGTATCTATGGATTCCTTGCATCATGCCGAATCCGTGGATATCGATTTTGCCATGATGGGATGTACCCCGTGTCCGCCATTTTGAATTTTGTCATAATTTGCAATATCTTTTAAACTATTTGAAATTTCTTCACCAAATTTGGTATGGATCACCATTAGCATGGCCCGGAGGTACCTGAGAAGTTTGATCACAGCGCCACCTAGTGTTCCAGAGATATCATTGTTTTTTGAAAAAACGCTTATAACTTTTGCTATCATTGCTTGAAATTTGATTTCTTTATGTCAATATATTCCTTGGCTTATGCCGATTTCAACGATATCTCATATGCTATTTTCCAACAATGTGACTGGCCGCCATATTGGAGCAAATGTAAAACAGTTTTTTCGCTACTTCTCCTTCAAAATTTGTCCAAAATTGTCCAAAATTTGCTCAAATGATCTTCGGACCGAGCCGCACAGAAGTACTGTTCCCGATTTTTTTGCTATACTGGAAAAAAAAAAGTTATGATGTCGCAAATTTAACAAGGTCGACCCAACATTGGTTCAGAGGCTGTAACTTGTGAACAGTTTGTCACAAAATCATAAAATTGGTGTCTATCGATTCCTTGCATCATGTCGAATCCGATGATATCTATTTTGCCAGGATTGGATGTACCACGTCATAAGCTAAATTAGCATTAAGCTAGCTTAGCATGCTAATCTGGTTAACATGTCATGGAACTTTTTTGTGAACTCATTCTCACACTGAACCCTCTCCTCTGCTGTTTTGAAATTCACGTCCTCTGAGTGGCGCAATCAGCTAAACCATGCATCTCGAATCCCGAACCGTTCTGGTCGTGGGTTCGAGTCCCATATGGGATGACTATAAAGTTGTGTCATTTCAATTTCTTTATCATACTGAAAAGCATTGTACTATTCTTTCTTCCTATTAAATACAACGTGTGTTTCATTTATATGCAAAGTCTTTATTTTGAGTCCATTCTCTTTTTTACTACTGAACCTCGGCAGCTGGATGATCTCATTTCTTTTATGAGGTAAGAAGTTAATAAGTAAGAATACTTTGGTTATTAAAGTTTCTTTTAAAGTTTGGAAAGCAAAGTATTTTTAAGTACTTTTTGAACCCATGGAACCATTGAAGGCTTGGCCCCGTAAGGCTGCTTGCAGCTTTATTAGGGGCCAAGCACCGAAGGTGCAGAGGCACCTATTGTATCTGTTAGTTAGGGGCCAAGCACCGAAGGTGCAGAGGCACCTATTGTATCTGTTAGTTTTCTTATTATTATTATTATTATTATTATTATTCTTCTTCCGCAAATGGAAGTCTATGGCAGCCCTATGAACCGTACATAGGAAAATGATGAAATTTGGCAGACTTGTAGTGATGCTAATGAATAGTAATTGGACCAATTTTTGACCCTCTAGGACCAACTCTATAGCGCCACCACCAGTTCAAAAATTCAACATTGAAATGGTTATAACTTTTGAACCCTTTGATCTAGAGACATGAAACTTAGTACACCTGATTCCACTCATCATGCTGATCACAACCAATACCTTACATTAAGACCCCGCCCATTACAGTAGTGGCCATTTTGAAATGTACAGTATTCAGTTATTTCGCTACTCCTCCTTCAAATTTTGTCCAATTTTCTCCAAACATGCACTCAAATGATCTTCAGACTGAGCCGCATAAAAGTACTGTTCCCGATTTTTTTGTTATACTGGAAAAAAAAAAGTTATAATGTCGCAAACTTAACGAGGTCCACCCAAAATTGGCTAAGAGGCTGTATCTCGGCCAAAGTTTGATCAATCGAAACGAAAATTGGTACACTTCATCGGAAGCATGTTCTGAGGTCCCATGCCAAAGTTGGGAATAGCGCCACCTACGGGTCATGAGATATGACAAATTGCTATTTTGGCCAATAACTTTTGAACAGTTTGTCAGAAATTCATAATTGTGGTATCTATGGATTCCTTGCGTCATGCCGAATCCGTGGATATCGATTTTGCCATGATGGGATGTACCACGTGTCCGCCATTTTGAATTTTGTCATAAATTGCAATATCTTTTAAACTATTTGACATATCAGCACACAATTTGGTAGGGATGACCGACACCATGTCCTAAAGCGACATGAGAAGTTTGATCACAGCGCCACCTAGTGTTCCAGATATATCATTGTTTTTTTAAAAAACGCTTATAACATTTGAAAATATTGTTCAAATTTTGAGTTCTTTATGACATTATGTTCCTTGGTTTATGCCGATTTAGACGATATCTCATTTGTCATTTTCCAACAATGTGACTGGCCGCCATATTGGAGCGAATGTAAAACAGTTTTTTCGCTACTCCTCCTTCAAAATTTGTCCAAAATTGTCCAAAATTTGCTCAAATGATCTTCGGACCGAGCCGCATAAAAGTACTGTTCCCGATTTTTTTGCTATACTGTAATAAAAAAGTTATGATGTCACAAATTTAACAAGGTCAACCCAAAATTGGCTAAGAGGCTGTAACTTGTGAACAGTTTGTCACAAAATCATAAAATTGGTGTCTATCGATTCCTTGCATCATGTCGAATCCGACGATATCTATTTTGCCAGGATTGGATGTACCACGTTATAAGCTAAATTAGCATTAAGCTAGCTTAGCATGCTTATCTGGTTAACATGTCATGGAACTTTTTGTGAACTCATTCTCACACTGAAACCTCTACTCAGCAGGCTGGTGAACGTGCATGAGTGATTAGCTCAACGTGTTACACCACGGATCCCGATGTTCAGCGTCGTGGGTTCGCCACTCAGTGTGACATGTGCCCAGACCGCATGAGGTACTGTGGCAGGAAAAGATGCAGAAGTTGCATCTGTTCCAGGCATTGTGCATAAGAATGATCTCATCTGAAGCTGCCACACACAACATGCAGTGCTTTTACGTCCAATTCATTGTTGTTCTTCTTCCAGAAGGGTAGTCAATGGCAGCCCTATGAACCACAAGTTAGAAAATTGGCACACTTGTAGTGATGGTAATGAGTAGTAATCTGACCAATTTTGGATGATTTAATCTAAACTTTTTAAATACAAAATGTTCTCCATTTACTTCAAAATTCTTAATTTTGACTTGATTCTCTCTTGAAAATATTGAATTTCGGCAGCTGTGTAGATGCATGTCTGGCAAGTGGCTCAACGAGATGAGTGACAGGCATCTAACCCATAGATAGTGGGTTCGAGTCCCGTGTGGGACAACTTTAAAATTGTGTATTATGAAATTAATTGATTATGAAACACTTGTAGTGAGTAGTCCAACGTGTGATCAGATGATCTTTGGACCGAGCTGCACAGAAATGATGAACAGGTTTTTGATAGTAGCCCCCATACCAAAGATCTTCCTCTCTGCAGTTGACCTAGCCTGTGTTTGTTGCCTTATCTTAGTTAGCTTAGCATACTAATTGGTTAGCATGCTAGCCAGATGCCATTCTTTCTAATGTGGCTCTTCAGTTATCAGGCTAAACCATAAGGCTTTAAGTGGTGGACAAGTTGCTTCTGTTCCAGGTGAAGGAGCTAGTAGAATAGAACACACAGATAATTTATTTAAAAATTCTTCATTTTGAGTTGCTTCTCACTTGAACTATGGATCTTCTGCATCTTGGCCAAAACACAACTTCCAAGTGGTGCAATGAGATGAGTGACAGATATCTGACCCAGAGATAGTGGGTTCAAGCCCCATGTGGGACAACTTTAATTTAAAAAAAAAATGTGTTAAGTTGTCATTTCAATTCCTTTATTATCCAGATAAGCATTGTTGTAATCTTTCTTTTGGGATTAGAAATGTGTTTTTGTTCATTCTATGTTGATTCTTACCTGAAGTCTTAAATATCCAGAAAGGTTTGTGAACAAATGAGCAGTCATTGACTTTCAACTATTCTAATTGCATTGTAAGCAGTTACATAAATTGGTTGTTTTCTTCCTATGTATAGTCGTATCCTCTTTTTTTTTTTGCCTCCATGTGTTAATTCTCAACTTCATATATGTGTTTGTGCATTGTGTGTAAAGTAGTGAACTGGAGAGCAGAAGGGTATGATAAGATGTTTGTGGTGGTCTAGGTAAACCTCTATTTTTTTAAATTGTGCTGCCTTTTTTACATTTCAAGTTAAATACATAAAGCTTCAAACAGAACACAAATGCCTATTCAATTGATCAACCACTGGCAACATTTTATTGCAAAGTATATAGTAAAGAATACTTTCAATTCCATACAAGAAATGGTTTGACCAACTCCACAATATTAACTGATCTGACATTAAACATTTGAATGTGTACATATGCATATCTTTTAATTATTTTAAGTCCCATAAACATTAGACTTACTTAGTGACTTGAATATCAGTTTTTCCTTCTCGTCATGTGGACAATAAATAAAAGTAATTTTATCATAATAGTAAACCATAAAATCACATTAAAATACATGAACATTTTTGTATTATCTAACATTAAGAATTGTTTTAAAAAATAAATTGTAATTGTAAAAAGAAGTTAATTAGTTACTACATGAATGTTAAATTACAAATAGTTACTATTCTAACAGTACATTATTTGGATCAACATCAATTAGTTGAGGTATATTGCCAAAAAGACTAGTAAAAGCTAACCTAAAGAATTTACATAATGTATACAATTATTTATTCTCAAATAAGCAACAAAATATCATTACACATCAAACAATACACTATCATTATACACAGAGCTGCACTCCAGGTTTATTGCTGCTCCTGATGCTTTGAATATTTTCCCAAAACAATCAGAGTAAAGCTTAATTAAGTTCAAGAGGCTTCATTTCTCCATCCCTAAAAGGCATTATACAAGTAAATTTACCTTTCAATTATTTCCAGCAGACTTTCAGATCCATTTCTTGCCTCCACTAAACCAAGCTTCCCAATTCTAAAATGATTAACTCAGCAATTTGATGAATGTATTACTAATTCCTGCAATCACCCTAATTGAATCGTTTGTTAATTGCATACCAAGCATTGTCAATTTCTGTTCTAGTAGGCCTAATCTACTATAAATCACACCACTTGCAAACCTCTTTTTTCATGCAACAGCAAAAATGAACAAATATTTAAATAGACCAGAGACCAGTGAATCTGACAACTGCATTTATGTTTACATTCATGCAGTTTCCAGAGTGCAACTGTCTAGAACAAACTCAAAGTTTTTTAATGCAACTTTGCAAACAGGTCGCAGTGAATATCACCAAGCTGTCATCTTTGCGCACGAAAAACATCAAACTTGGACAACATTAGCATTAAATCGGACAGCGGTTAAACTGTCAAACATAACAAAAAAGCCAAGTAAGTGGTAGTCTAGCTATTTAATCCTGTTTTCTATCTGATAAACTTTCAGTAATCGTATTCCTTTCAAATTCATTGTACAAACAAGCCCATATCAATTCTCACTTTTTTCATTCTTTAGGCCTCAATAATTCTGAATATTTCATTCAGTGTGATCGGAGTACTGCTGTGGAAGTCGCAACGTCTACATTTCCCCACAAACCACCAAAAGAGATAGAAAAACTCACTGTAGAAGAAGCAAAAACTCTGGGATCACGACAATTGGTAAGCTGTTTTTTTTTCAACCTTCTCACTGTGTAAATAGCCTACAGGGTTGTTTACTTGTTGTAGTAATGCTCTGGAGAGTAGTACAATCACATATATTAGCCCTCTGTAGATTGTGCAAAATCGTTTTTATGGGGAGAAAAACATTTTAAAGTAGCCTGACGTTCAAAAAAATGCTAAAATGTGAAAGATTTTTCAGATGCACAGGCAAAGATTACTCTGCTTCTCAGTTATCTTTGCTAGATGCTTTACAAACATGATTAATGCGTTTCAAATTGGTTAATGTGTGGAAAAGTTTGGCTATTTCCTCTTCTTATGACCACAACAGCAGTTGTATACATTTCCCTTGTAATCATGTTTATTGATGTATATTTTTGATTGTACATGTACGATTTTCTTTAAATTTTCAGATCACTAAAATATCTGCAACAGTATGCAAGCTAAACAACGCAACTACTGTAAAGGCCTGGGGTACAGACTGTGAGATCCAAGAATGTTCCTTGCAAGATCCATCTGGAGAAATTCAACTTACTCTTTGGGAAAACCAAGTTTCAAAACTGCAACTAGGTAACTCCTACACCTTTACCAATCTTAAAACTAGACTGTACAACAGCCTTAAGAGCCTCACAACAACCCTGAAAACAACCATGGAACCTATTGCACAGGACCAAGTTTTCCCACCTGGTCAAGGCCCTAAAATCAGTAAAGAACCCTCTCTACCTAATACAGTGGTGAAACAAAAGCCAATAGGGGTGCAAATAAACATTAAAAAACAATGTCCAAAATGCCACAAATCACAAGAACAATTCAACATCAAACAGCAATTTCACCGTTGCCCGACTTGCAAAATTCTACGGAACACAAAAAGCTATATAACAAAATGCAATGGAATAATTGAGATAAATCAAGACAGTCAAATAACTTCTCTTACGGTTTCGAACTCAACTTTGTCAAAATTCATAGCACCAGAACTTGAACTGTCAACTTGTGATTCACAAGATATAGAAGAACTCTTTCTATCCTCCGATGAACTGACTTTAACATATAATAACTGTTTGGAAGTCACCAATATTGAAAACGCTTCATCCGCTCATCCCAGTGATGAGGATTTATTTGAAGTGAATATCGATGAAATCAACCCTGTCCTCTGTGTCACAGAGACACAAAGCACTCCAGAACCCAAGTCTCCAGTTAAAAGACCATCTGAGCCAACAACGCCTCCTATTACACCAGCTAAAAAACCTTTGACTAAGAAGAGTGCTGTAAAAATAATACAAAAATGACTTTGTATTGAAATGCACAACTAAGATGGTTGTGTGTGTGTGTGTATATATATTGAAATGATGGTATTGGTGTTTTTTTTTTTTGTTTTTTTTTTAATGAATGGCAAATATTGATTTAAGTCATGTTTTCTATTGAAATTAGGTTAATTTTGTCCATTATGTTCTGAAATGCTACTGATTGATTTTTATTTCATTTTTATGGCAAAGCTTTGTTAAATGTTGTTTAATGTGTTTTTTTTTTTATTAAAACAAATGTGTGTCAATTCTTGGAATATGTGACCTTTATTGCATGGGCTTATCTTGCATTTGGAAAGTTGCGTGCATTCTTCTAGCCATTCTTAACTAGGCACTAAGTTTAGTTTCACAAACCATACTGGGAAAAGCAAGTAGTGTAACCATAAGTGTCATTGTGAATAACTAAAGAAACGGTTGGTATTCTGTTCTGTAAAGATTTAAATATGCAACAATGGTGCTTTAAAATCACTTCAAAGGCCCCCTCTAATTTGCTTACTTTATCCAATGTGCTAAATGGTATTTAAACTAAAAATAATCGTTATTTTTAATTCACATTTTTATCACCTCTCACAATATTGTTTCTAGGCAGCATAAAAAAAAAACTTAATTGTACAAGACATTATCAAAGATGACTGTCAAAGTAATGTACTTGTAGCAAAAATATAGGTTACAGTTGCATATGGCAGTTAACCCATGTAATTCCAATTTCTTTTCCCTGAGATAACATGTATGAATACATAAGGATATTAAACAATCTTTAACAATTACGTCAAAAATATATATCAAAATCCATACAAAAAACTTGATTATTCGTCAGGTCACAATTGTGACCATTAGTAGAACAAAGGGAGGCTAGGTATATGGTGTTAATGGATTTATAAACTGACAAACTTCTACAGTTTAAAGACCAGGTTCAATAATTGTTTTAAGCTTTAGTTAATAGTGTTGTATTACATCAAAGACACACCATGCAAAATTTCCATTTGTCAAACAGTGACCCCTAGAGTTGCTGTGGAGTACTTGTATTTTTTCTGAATATTAACTTAATGAACTAATATCTAATATGCCCATGACAATTTAGAAACTGAAAATAGAACATAAAAATATGTATTAGATCTAATATAACAAAATTACAAGATTATAAAATGCATTGCGTGAATTCTTGTTTAAAGAGAAGTGTTTAATCTACAATTAAACTAGGAATGTTTGACAGAATAGTGAATATTATCAGGAAACCTGCTCCAGACTTTAGGACCCACATGCAAAAACAAAACATTCTCTCCTTTAGTGCAGTTCAATATCCTAAGTAGTACCAAAAGTCCAGAATTGTAAGATTCTTACAAGAACCTGTTAATCTTAATGTTGTAAAATAATATTTTATTGATCTATATACTGCATCTTGGACTAACTTTATTTGTTAAAGGTGCAGGACAACCACCTAACAGTGAATCACAATAATATCAACTAAACTCATTAAACGTAACATGCTGTCCATTTAAATACTAAATCTTCATTTTGAGTTGATTCTCATTTGAACTATGGAACTTCTACATCTATGGAAACACATGACTTCCCAGGGGCTCAATGAGTGACAGGCATATGACCCAGAGATTGTGGGTTCAAGTCCTTTGTCTTACAACTTTATAAAGTTGTGTCATTTCAATTTCTTTATCATACTGAAAAGCATTGTACTATTCTTTCTTCCTATTAAATACAACGTGTGTTTCATTTATATGCAAAGTCTTTATTTTGAGTTCATTCTCTTTTTTACTACTGAACCTCGGCAGCTGGATGATCTCATTTCTTTTGTGAGGTAAGAAGTTAATGAGTAAGAACACTTTGGTTATTAAAGTTTCTTTTAAAGTTTTGAAAGCAAAGTATTTTTAAGTACCTTTTGAACCCATGGAACCATTGAAGGCTTGGCCCCGTAAGGCTGCTTGCAGCTTTAATTATTATTATTATTATTCTTCTTCCGCAAATGGAAGTCTATGGCAGCCCTATGAACCGTACATAGGAAAATGATGAAATTTGGCAGACTTGTAGTGATGCTAATGAATAGTAATTGGACCAATTTTTGACCCTCTAGGACCAACTCTATAGCGCCACCACCAGTTCAAAAATTCAACATTGAAATGGTTATAACTTTTGAACCCTTTGATCTAGAGACATGAAACTTAGTACACCTGATTCCACTCATCATGCTGATCACAACCAATACCTTACATTAAGACCCCGCCCATTACAGTAGTGGCCATTTTGAAATGTACAGTATTCAGTTATTTCGCTACTCCTCCTTCAAATTTTGTCCAATTTTCTCCAAACATGCACTCAAATGATCTTCAGACTGAGCCGCATAAAAGTACTGTTCCCGATTTTTTTGTTATACTGGAAAAAAAAAGTTATAATGTCGCAAACTTAACGAGGTCCACCCAAAATTGGCTAAGAGGCTGTATCTCGGCCAAAGTTTGATCAATCGAAACGAAAATTGGTACACTTCATCGGAAGCATGTTCTGAGGTCCCATGCCAAAGTTGGGAATAGCGCCACCTACGGGTCATGAGATATGACAAATTGCTATTTTGGCCAATAACTTTTGAACAGTTTGTCAGAAATTCATAATTGTGGTATCTATGGATTCCTTGCGTCATGCCGAATCCGTGGATATCGATTTTGCCATGATGGGATGTACCACGTGTCCGCCATTTTGAATTTTGTCATAAATTGCAATATCTTTTAAACTATTTGACATATCAGCACACAATTTGGTAGGGATGACCGACACCATGTCCTAAAGCGACATGAGAAGTTTGATCACAGCGCCACCTAGTGTTCCAGATATATCATTGTTTTTTGAAAAAACGCTTATAACATTTGAAAATATTGTTCAAATTTTGAGTTCTTTATGACATTATGTTCCTTGGTTTATGCCGATTTAGACGATATCTCATTTGTCATTTTCCAACAATGTGACTGGCCGCCATATTGGAGCGAATGTAAAACAGTTTTTTCGCTACTCCTCCTTCAAAATTTGTCCAAAATTGTCCAAAATTTGCTCAAATGATCTTCGGACCGAGCCGCACAGAAGTACTGTTCCCGATTTTTTTGCTATACTGTAATAAAAAAAGTTATGATGTCGCAAATTTAACAAGGTCGACCCAACATTGGTTCAGAGGCTGTAACTTGTGAACAGTTTGTCAAAAAATCATAAAATTGGTGTCTATCGATTCCTTGCATCATGTCAAATCCGACGATATCTATTTTGCCAGGATTGGATGTACCACGTTATAAGCTAAATTAGCATTAAGCTAGCTTAGCATGCTTATCTGGTTAACATGTCATGGAACTTTTTGTGAACTCATTCTCACACTGAAACCTCTACTCAGCAGGCTGGTGAACGTGCATGAGTGATTAGCTCAACGTGTTACACCACGGATCCCGATGTTCAGCGTCGTGGGTTCGCCACTCAGTGTGACATGTGCCCAGACCGCATGAGGTACTGTGGCAGGAAAAGATGCAGAAGTTGCATCTGTTCCAGGCATTGTGCATAAGAATGATCTCATCTGAAGCTGCCACACACAACATGCAGTGCTTTTACGTCCAATTCATTGTTGTTCTTCTTCCAGAAGGGTAGTCAATGGCAGCCGTATGAACCACAAGTTAGAAAATTGGCACACTTGTAGTGATGGTAATGAGTAGTAATCTGACCAATTTTGGATGATTTAATCTAAACTTTTTAAATACAAAATGTTCTCCATTTACTTCAAAATTCTTAATTTTGACTTGATTCTCTCTTGAAAATATTGAATTTCGGCAGCTGTGTGGATGCATGTCTGGCAAGTGGCTCAACGAGATGAGTGACAGGCATCTAACCCATAGATAGTGGGTTCGAGTCCCGTGTGGGACAACTTTAAAATTGTGTATTATGAAATTAATTGATTATGAAACACTTGTAGTGAGTAGTCCAACGTGTGATCAGATGATCTTTGGACCGAGCTGCACAGAAATGATGAACAGGTTTTTGATAGTAGCCCCCATACCAAAGATCTTCCTCTCTGCAGTTGATCTAGCCTGTGTTTGTTGCCTTATCTTAGTTAGCTTAGCATACTAATTGGTTAGCATGCTAGCCAGATGCCATTCTTTCTAATGTGGCTCTTCAGTTATCAGGCTAAACCATAAGGCTTTAAGTGGTGGACAAGTTGCTTCTGTTCCAGGTGAAGGAGCTAGTAGAATAGAACACACAGATAATTTATTTAAAAATTCTTCATTTTGAGTTGCTTCTCACTTGAACTATGGATCTTCTGCATCTTGGCCAAAACACAACTTCCAAGTGGTGCAATGAGATGAGTGACAGATATCTGACCCAGAGATAGTGGGTTCAAGCCCCATGTGGGACAACTTTAATTTAAAAAAAAAATGTGTTAAGTTGTCATTTCAATTCCTTTATTATCCAGATAAGCATTGTTGTAATCTTTCTTTTGGGATTAGAAATGTGTTTTTGTTCATTCTATGTTGATTCTTACCTGAAGTCTTAAATATCCAGAAAGGTTTGTGAACAAATGAGCAGTCATTGACTTTCAACTATTCTAATTGCATTGTAAGCAGTTACATAAATTGGTTGTTTTCTTCCTATGTATAGTCGTATCCTCTTTTTTTTTTTGCCTCCATGTGTTAATTCTCAACTTCATATATGTGTTTGTGCATTGTGTGTAAAGTAGTGAACTGGAGAGCAGAAGGGTATGATAAGATGTTTGTGGTGGTCTAGGTAAACCTCTATTTTTTTAAATTGTGCTGCCTTTTTTACATTTCAAGTTAAATACATAAAGCTTCAAACAGAACACAAATGCCTATTCAATTGATCAACCACTGGCAACATTTTATTGCAAAGTATATAGTAAAGAATACTTTCAATTCCATACAAGAAATGGTTTGACCAACTCCACAATATTAACTGATCTGACATTAAACATTTGAATGTGTACATATGCATATCTTTTAATTATTTTAAGTCCCATAAACATTAGACTTACTTAGTGACTTGAATATCAGTTTTTCCTTCTCGTCATGTGGACAATAAATAAAAGTAATTTTATCATAATAGTAAACCATAAAATCACATTAAAATACATGAACATTTTTGTATTATCTAACATTAAGAATTGTTTTAAAAAATAAATTGTAATTGTAAATAGAAGTTAATTAGTTACTACATGAATGTTAAATTACAAATAGTTACTATTCTAACAGTACATTATTTGGATCAACATCAATTAGTTGAGGTATATTGCCAAAAAGACTAGTAAAAGCTAACCTAAAGAATTTACATAATGTATACAATTATTTATTCTCAAATAAGCAACAAAATATCATTACACATCAAACAATACACTATCATTATACACAGAGCTGCACTCCAGGTTTATTGCTGCTCCTGATGCTTTGAATATTTTCCCAAAACAATCAGAGTAAAGCTTAATTAAGTTCAAGAGGCTTCATTTCTCCATCCCTAAAAGGCATTATACAAGTAAATTTACCTTTCAATTATTTCCAGCAGACTTTCAGATCCATTTCTTGCCTCCACTAAACCAAGCTTCCCAATTCTAAAATGATTAACTCAGCAATTTGATGAATGTATTACTAATTCCTGCAATCACCCTAATTGAATCGTTTGTTAATTGCATACCAAGCATTGTCAATTTCTGTTCTAGTAGGCCTAATCTACTATAAATCACACCACTTGCAAACCTCTTTTTTCATGCAACAGCAAAAATGAACAAATATTTAAATAGACCAGAGACCAGTGAATCTGACAACTGCATTTATGTTTACATTCATGCAGTTTCCAGAGTGCAACTGTCTAGAACAAACTCAAAGTTTTTTAATGCAACTTTGCAAACAGGTCGCAGTGAATATCACCAAGCTGTCATCTTTGCGCACGAAAAACATCAAACTTGGACAACATTAGCATTAAATCGGACAGCGGTTAAACTGTCAAACATAACAAAAAAGCCAAGTAAGTGGTAGTCTAGCTATTTAATCCTGTTTTCTATCTGATAAACTTTCAGTAATCGTATTCCTTTCAAATTCATTGTACAAACAAGCCCATATCAATTCTCACTTTTTTCATTCTTTAGGCCTCAATAATTCTGAATATTTCATTCAGTGTGATCGGAGTACTGCTGTGGAAGTCGCAACATCTACATTTCCCCACAAACCACCAAAAGAGATAGAAAAACTCACTGTAGAAGAAGCAAAAACTCTGGGATCACGACAATTGGTAAGCTGTTTTTTTTTCAACCTTCTCACTGTGTAAATAGCCTACAGGGTTGTTTACTTGTTGTAGTAATGCTCTGGAGAGTAGTACAATCACATATATTAGCCCTCTGTAGATTGTGCAAAATCGTTTTTATGGGGAGAAAAACATTTTAAAGTAGCCTGACGTTCAAAAAAATGCTAAAATGTGAAAGATTTTTCAGATGCACAGGCAAAGATTACTCTGCTTCTCAGTTATCTTTGCTAGATGCTTTACAAACATGATTAATGCGTTTCAAATTGGTTAATGTGTGGAAAAGTTTGGCTATTTCCTCTTCTTATGACCACAATAGCAGTTGTATACATTTCCCTTGTAATCATGTTTATTGATGTATATTTTTGATTGTACATGTACGATTTTCTTTAAATTTTCAGATCACTAAAATATCTGCAACAGTATGCAAGCTAAACAACGCAACTACTGTAAAGGCCTGGGGTACAGACTGTGAGATCCAAGAATGTTCCTTGCAAGATCCATCTGGAGAAATTCAACTTACTCTTTGGGAAAACCAAGTTTCAAAACTGCAACTAGGTAACTCCTACACCTTTACCAATCTTAAAACTAGACTGTACAACAGCCTTAAGAGCCTCACAACAACCCTGAAAACAACCATGGAACCTATTGCACAGGACCAAGTTTTCCCACCTGGTCAAGGCCCTAAAATCAGTAAAGAACCCTCTCTACCTAATACAGTGGTGAAACAAAAGCCAATAGGGGTGCAAATAAACATTAAAAAACAATGTCCAAAATGCCACAAATCACAAGAACAATTCAACATCAAACAGCAATTTCACCGTTGCCCGACTTGCAAAATTCTACGGAACACAAAAAGCTATATAACAAAATGCAATGGAATAATTGAGATAAATCAAGACAGTCAAATAACTTCTCTTACGGTTTCGAACTCAACTTTGTCAAAATTCATAGCACCAGAACTTGAACTGTCAACTTGTGATTCACAAGATATAGAAGAACTCTTTCTATCCTCCGATGAACTGACTTTAACATATAATAACTGTTTGGAAGTCACCAATATTGAAAACGCTTCATCCGCTCATCCCAGTGATGAGGATTTATTTGAAGTGAATATCGATGAAATCAACCCTGTCCTCTGTGTCACAGAGACACAAAGCACTCCAGAACCCAAGTCTCCAGTTAAAAGACCATCTGAGCCAACAACGCCTCCTATTACACCAGCTAAAAAACCTTTGACTAAGAAGAGTGCTGTAAAAATAATACAAAAATGACTTTGTATTGAAATGCACAACTAAGATGGTTGTGTGTGTGTGTGTATATATATTGAAATGATGGTATTGGTGTTTTTTTTTTTTTTTTTTTTTTTTTTAATGAATGGCAAATATTGATTTAAGTCATGTTTTCTATTGAAATTAGGTTAATTTTGTCCATTATGTTCTGAAATGCTACTGATTGATTTTTATTTCATTTTTATGGCAAAGCTTTGTTAAATGTTGTTTAATGTATTTTTTTTTTTTATTAAAACAAATGTGTGTCAATTCTTGGAATATGTGACCTTTATTGCATGGGCTTATCTTACATTTGGAAAGTTGCGTGCATTCTTCTAGCCATTCTTAACTAGGCACTAAGTTTAGTTTCACAAACCATACTGGGAAAAGCAAGTAGTGTAACCATAAGTGTCATTGTGAATAACTAAAGAAACGGTTGGTATTCTGTTCTGTAAAGATTTAAATATGCAACAATGGTGCTTTAAAATCACTTCAAAGGCCCCCTCTAATTTGCTTACTTTATCCAATGTGCTAAATGGTATTTAAACTAAAAATAATAGTTATTTTTAATTCACATTTTTATCACCTCTCACAATATTGTTTCTAGGCAGCATAAAAAAAAAACTTAATTGTACAAGACATTATCAAAGATGACTGTCAAAGTAATGTACTTGTAGCAAAAATATAGGTTACAGTTGCATATGGCAGTTAACCCATGTAATTCCAATTTCTTTTCCCTGAGATAACAACATGTATGAATACATAAGGATATTAAACAATCTTTAACAATTACGTCAAAAATATATCTCAAAATCCATACAAAAAACTTGATTATTCGTCAGGTCACAATTGTGACCATTAGTAGAACAAAGGGAGGCTAGGTATATGGTGTTAATGGATTTATAAACTGACAAACTTCTACAGTTTAAAGACCAGGTTCAATAATTGTTTTAAGCTTTAGTTAATAGTGTTGTATTACATCAAAGACACACCATGCAAAATTTCCATTTGTCAAACAGTGACCCCTAGAGTTGCTGTGGAGTACTTGTATTTTTTCTGAATATTAACTTAATGAACTAATATCTAATATGCCCATGACAATTTAGAAACTGAAAATAGAACATAAAAATATGTATTAGATCTAATATAACAAAATTACAAGATTATAAAATGCATTGCGTGAATTCTTGTTTAAAGAGAAGTGTTTAATCTACAATTAAACTAGGAATGTTTGACAGAATAGTGAATATTATCAGGAAACCTGCTCCAGACTTTAGGACCCACATGCAAAAACAAAACATTCTCTCCTTTAGTGCAGTTCAATATCCTAAGTAGTACCAAAAGTCCAGAATTGTAAGATTCTTACAAGAACCTGTTAATCTTAATGTTGTAAAATAATATTTTATTGATCTATATACTGCATCTTGGACTAACTTTATTTGTTAAAGGTGCAGGACAACCACCTAACAGTGAATCACAATAATATCAACTAAACTCATTAAACGTAACATGCTGTCCATTTAAATACTAAATCTTCATTTTGAGTTGATTCTCATTTGAACTATGGAACTTCTACATCTATGGAAACACATGACTTCCCAGGGGCTCAATGAGTGACAGGCATATGACCCAGAGATTGTGGGTTCAAGTCCTTTGTCTTACAACTTTATAAAGTTGTGTCATTTCAATTTCTTTATCATACTGAAAAGCATTGTACTATTCTTTCTTCCTATTAAATACAACGTGTGTTTCATTTATATGCAAAGTCTTTATTTTGAGTTCATTCTCTTTTTTACTACTGAACCTCGGCAGCTGGATGATCTCATTTCTTTTGTGAGGTAAGAAGTTAATGAGTAAGAACACTTTGGTTATTAAAGTTTCTTTTAAAGTTTTGAAAGCAAAGTATTTTTAAGTACCTTTTGAACCCATGGAACCATTGAAGGCTTGGCCCCGTAAGGCTGCTTGCAGCTTTAATTATTATTATTATTATTCTTCTTCCGCAAATGGAAGTCTATGGCAGCCCTATGAACCGTACATAGGAAAATGATGAAATTTGGCAGACTTGTAGTGATGCTAATGAATAGTAATTGGACCAATTTTTGACCCTCTAGGACCAACTCTATAGCGCCACCACCAGTTCAAAAATTCAACATTGAAATGGTTATAACTTTTGAACCCTTTGATCTAGAGACATGAAACTTAGTACACCTGATTCCACTCATCATGCTGATCACAACCAATACCTTACATTAAGACCCCGCCCATTACAGTAGTGGCCATTTTGAAATGTACAGTATTCAGTTATTTCGCTACTCCTCCTTCAAATTTTGTCCAATTTTCTCCAAACATGCACTCAAATGATCTTCAGACTGAGCCGCATAAAAGTACTGTTCCCGATTTTTTTGTTATACTGGAAAAAAAAAGTTATAATGTCGCAAACTTAACGAGGTCCACCCAAAATTGGCTAAGAGGCTGTATCTCGGCCAAAGTTTGATCAATCGAAACGAAAATTGGTACACTTCATCGGAAGCATGTTCTGAGGTCCCATGCCAAAGTTGGGAATAGCGCCACCTACGGGTCATGAGATATGACAAATTGCTATTTTGGCCAATAACTTTTGAACAGTTTGTCAGAAATTCATAATTGTGGTATCTATGGATTCCTTGCGTCATGCCGAATCCGTGGATATCGATTTTGCCATGATGGGATGTACCACGTGTCCGCCATTTTGAATTTTGTCATAAATTGCAATATCTTTTAAACTATTTGACATATCAGCACACAATTTGGTAGGGATGACCGACACCATGTCCTAAAGCGACATGAGAAGTTTGATCACAGCGCCACCTAGTGTTCCAGATATATCATTGTTTTTTGAAAAAACGCTTATAACATTTGAAAATATTGTTCAAATTTTGAGTTCTTTATGACATTATGTTCCTTGGTTTATGCCGATTTAGACGATATCTCATTTGTCATTTTCCAACAATGTGACTGGCCGCCATATTGGAGCGAATGTAAAACAGTTTTTTCGCTACTCCTCCTTCAAAATTTGTCCAAAATTGTCCAAAATTTGCTCAAATGATCTTCGGACCGAGCCGCACAGAAGTACTGTTCCCGATTTTTTTGCTATACTGTAATAAAAAAAGTTATGATGTCGCAAATTTAACAAGGTCGACCCAACATTGGTTCAGAGGCTGTAACTTGTGAACAGTTTGTCAAAAAATCATAAAATTGGTGTCTATCGATTCCTTGCATCATGTCAAATCCGACGATATCTATTTTGCCAGGATTGGATGTACCACGTTATAAGCTAAATTAGCATTAAGCTAGCTTAGCATGCTTATCTGGTTAACATGTCATGGAACTTTTTGTGAACTCATTCTCACACTGAAACCTCTACTCAGCAGGCTGGTGAACGTGCATGAGTGATTAGCTCAACGTGTTACACCACGGATCCCGATGTTCAGCGTCGTGGGTTCGCCACTCAGTGTGACATGTGCCCAGACCGCATGAGGTACTGTGGCAGGAAAAGATGCAGAAGTTGCATCTGTTCCAGGCATTGTGCATAAGAATGATCTCATCTGAAGCTGCCACACACAACATGCAGTGCTTTTACGTCCAATTCATTGTTGTTCTTCTTCCAGAAGGGTAGTCAATGGCAGCCGTATGAACCACAAGTTAGAAAATTGGCACACTTGTAGTGATGGTAATGAGTAGTAATCTGACCAATTTTGGATGATTTAATCTAAACTTTTTAAATACAAAATGTTCTCCATTTACTTCAAAATTCTTAATTTTGACTTGATTCTCTCTTGAAAATATTGAATTTCGGCAGCTGTGTGGATGCATGTCTGGCAAGTGGCTCAACGAGATGAGTGACAGGCATCTAACCCATAGATAGTGGGTTCGAGTCCCGTGTGGGACAACTTTAAAATTGTGTATTATGAAATTAATTGATTATGAAACACTTGTAGTGAGTAGTCCAACGTGTGATCAGATGATCTTTGGACCGAGCTGCACAGAAATGATGAACAGGTTTTTGATAGTAGCCCCCATACCAAAGATCTTCCTCTCTGCAGTTGATCTAGCCTGTGTTTGTTGCCTTATCTTAGTTAGCTTAGCATACTAATTGGTTAGCATGCTAGCCAGATGCCATTCTTTCTAATGTGGCTCTTCAGTTATCAGGCTAAACCATAAGGCTTTAAGTGGTGGACAAGTTGCTTCTGTTCCAGGTGAAGGAGCTAGTAGAATAGAACACACAGATAATTTATTTAAAAATTCTTCATTTTGAGTTGCTTCTCACTTGAACTATGGATCTTCTGCATCTTGGCCAAAACACAACTTCCAAGTGGTGCAATGAGATGAGTGACAGATATCTGACCCAGAGATAGTGGGTTCAAGCCCCATGTGGGACAACTTTAATTTAAAAAAAAAATGTGTTAAGTTGTCATTTCAATTCCTTTATTATCCAGATAAGCATTGTTGTAATCTTTCTTTTGGGATTAGAAATGTGTTTTTGTTCATTCTATGTTGATTCTTACCTGAAGTCTTAAATATCCAGAAAGGTTTGTGAACAAATGAGCAGTCATTGACTTTCAACTATTCTAATTGCATTGTAAGCAGTTACATAAATTGGTTGTTTTCTTCCTATGTATAGTCGTATCCTCTTTTTTTTTTTGCCTCCATGTGTTAATTCTCAACTTCATATATGTGTTTGTGCATTGTGTGTAAAGTAGTGAACTGGAGAGCAGAAGGGTATGATAAGATGTTTGTGGTGGTCTAGGTAAACCTCTATTTTTTTAAATTGTGCTGCCTTTTTTACATTTCAAGTTAAATACATAAAGCTTCAAACAGAACACAAATGCCTATTCAATTGATCAACCACTGGCAACATTTTATTGCAAAGTATATAGTAAAGAATACTTTCAATTCCATACAAGAAATGGTTTGACCAACTCCACAATATTAACTGATCTGACATTAAACATTTGAATGTGTACATATGCATATCTTTTAATTATTTTAAGTCCCATAAACATTAGACTTACTTAGTGACTTGAATATCAGTTTTTCCTTCTCGTCATGTGGACAATAAATAAAAGTAATTTTATCATAATAGTAAACCATAAAATCACATTAAAATACATGAACATTTTTGTATTATCTAACATTAAGAATTGTTTTAAAAAATAAATTGTAATTGTAAATAGAAGTTAATTAGTTACTACATGAATGTTAAATTACAAATAGTTACTATTCTAACAGTACATTATTTGGATCAACATCAATTAGTTGAGGTATATTGCCAAAAAGACTAGTAAAAGCTAACCTAAAGAATTTACATAATGTATACAATTATTTATTCTCAAATAAGCAACAAAATATCATTACACATCAAACAATACACTATCATTATACACAGAGCTGCACTCCAGGTTTATTGCTGCTCCTGATGCTTTGAATATTTTCCCAAAACAATCAGAGTAAAGCTTAATTAAGTTCAAGAGGCTTCATTTCTCCATCCCTAAAAGGCATTATACAAGTAAATTTACCTTTCAATTATTTCCAGCAGACTTTCAGATCCATTTCTTGCCTCCACTAAACCAAGCTTCCCAATTCTAAAATGATTAACTCAGCAATTTGATGAATGTATTACTAATTCCTGCAATCACCCTAATTGAATCGTTTGTTAATTGCATACCAAGCATTGTCAATTTCTGTTCTAGTAGGCCTAATCTACTATAAATCACACCACTTGCAAACCTCTTTTTTCATGCAACAGCAAAAATGAACAAATATTTAAATAGACCAGAGACCAGTGAATCTGACAACTGCATTTATGTTTACATTCATGCAGTTTCCAGAGTGCAACTGTCTAGAACAAACTCAAAGTTTTTTAATGCAACTTTGCAAACAGGTCGCAGTGAATATCACCAAGCTGTCATCTTTGCGCACGAAAAACATCAAACTTGGACAACATTAGCATTAAATCGGACAGCGGTTAAACTGTCAAACATAACAAAAAAGCCAAGTAAGTGGTAGTCTAGCTATTTAATCCTGTTTTCTATCTGATAAACTTTCAGTAATCGTATTCCTTTCAAATTCATTGTACAAACAAGCCCATATCAATTCTCACTTTTTTCATTCTTTAGGCCTCAATAATTCTGAATATTTCATTCAGTGTGATCGGAGTACTGCTGTGGAAGTCGCAACATCTACATTTCCCCACAAACCACCAAAAGAGATAGAAAAACTCACTGTAGAAGAAGCAAAAACTCTGGGATCACGACAATTGGTAAGCTGTTTTTTTTTCAACCTTCTCACTGTGTAAATAGCCTACAGGGTTGTTTACTTGTTGTAGTAATGCTCTGGAGAGTAGTACAATCACATATATTAGCCCTCTGTAGATTGTGCAAAATCGTTTTTATGGGGAGAAAAACATTTTAAAGTAGCCTGACGTTCAAAAAAATGCTAAAATGTGAAAGATTTTTCAGATGCACAGGCAAAGATTACTCTGCTTCTCAGTTATCTTTGCTAGATGCTTTACAAACATGATTAATGCGTTTCAAATTGGTTAATGTGTGGAAAAGTTTGGCTATTTCCTCTTCTTATGACCACAATAGCAGTTGTATACATTTCCCTTGTAATCATGTTTATTGATGTATATTTTTGATTGTACATGTACGATTTTCTTTAAATTTTCAGATCACTAAAATATCTGCAACAGTATGCAAGCTAAACAACGCAACTACTGTAAAGGCCTGGGGTACAGACTGTGAGATCCAAGAATGTTCCTTGCAAGATCCATCTGGAGAAATTCAACTTACTCTTTGGGAAAACCAAGTTTCAAAACTGCAACTAGGTAACTCCTACACCTTTACCAATCTTAAAACTAGACTGTACAACAGCCTTAAGAGCCTCACAACAACCCTGAAAACAACCATGGAACCTATTGCACAGGACCAAGTTTTCCCACCTGGTCAAGGCCCTAAAATCAGTAAAGAACCCTCTCTACCTAATACAGTGGTGAAACAAAAGCCAATAGGGGTGCAAATAAACATTAAAAAACAATGTCCAAAATGCCACAAATCACAAGAACAATTCAACATCAAACAGCAATTTCACCGTTGCCCGACTTGCAAAATTCTACGGAACACAAAAAGCTATATAACAAAATGCAATGGAATAATTGAGATAAATCAAGACAGTCAAATAACTTCTCTTACGGTTTCGAACTCAACTTTGTCAAAATTCATAGCACCAGAACTTGAACTGTCAACTTGTGATTCACAAGATATAGAAGAACTCTTTCTATCCTCCGATGAACTGACTTTAACATATAATAACTGTTTGGAAGTCACCAATATTGAAAACGCTTCATCCGCTCATCCCAGTGATGAGGATTTATTTGAAGTGAATATCGATGAAATCAACCCTGTCCTCTGTGTCACAGAGACACAAAGCACTCCAGAACCCAAGTCTCCAGTTAAAAGACCATCTGAGCCAACAACGCCTCCTATTACACCAGCTAAAAAACCTTTGACTAAGAAGAGTGCTGTAAAAATAATACAAAAATGACTTTGTATTGAAATGCACAACTAAGATGGTTGTGTGTGTGTGTGTATATATATTGAAATGATGGTATTGGTGTTTTTTTTTTTTTTTTTTTTTTTTTTAATGAATGGCAAATATTGATTTAAGTCATGTTTTCTATTGAAATTAGGTTAATTTTGTCCATTATGTTCTGAAATGCTACTGATTGATTTTTATTTCATTTTTATGGCAAAGCTTTGTTAAATGTTGTTTAATGTATTTTTTTTTTTTATTAAAACAAATGTGTGTCAATTCTTGGAATATGTGACCTTTATTGCATGGGCTTATCTTACATTTGGAAAGTTGCGTGCATTCTTCTAGCCATTCTTAACTAGGCACTAAGTTTAGTTTCACAAACCATACTGGGAAAAGCAAGTAGTGTAACCATAAGTGTCATTGTGAATAACTAAAGAAACGGTTGGTATTCTGTTCTGTAAAGATTTAAATATGCAACAATGGTGCTTTAAAATCACTTCAAAGGCCCCCTCTAATTTGCTTACTTTATCCAATGTGCTAAATGGTATTTAAACTAAAAATAATAGTTATTTTTAATTCACATTTTTATCACCTCTCACAATATTGTTTCTAGGCAGCATAAAAAAAAAACTTAATTGTACAAGACATTATCAAAGATGACTGTCAAAGTAATGTACTTGTAGCAAAAATATAGGTTACAGTTGCATATGGCAGTTAACCCATGTAATTCCAATTTCTTTTCCCTGAGATAACAACATGTATGAATACATAAGGATATTAAACAATCTTTAACAATTACGTCAAAAATATATCTCAAAATCCATACAAAAAACTTGATTATTCGTCAGGTCACAATTGTGACCATTAGTAGAACAAAGGGAGGCTAGGTATATGGTGTTAATGGATTTATAAACTGACAAACTTCTACAGTTTAAAGACCAGGTTCAATAATTGTTTTAAGCTTTAGTTAATAGTGTTGTATTACATCAAAGACACACCATGCAAAATTTCCATTTGTCAAACAGTGACCCCTAGAGTTGCTGTGGAGTACTTGTATTTTTTCTGAATATTAACTTAATGAACTAATATCTAATATGCCCATGACAATTTAGAAACTGAAAATAGAACATAAAAATATGTATTAGATCTAATATAACAAAATTACAAGATTATAAAATGCATTGCGTGAATTCTTGTTTAAAGAGAAGTGTTTAATCTACAATTAAACTAGGAATGTTTGACAGAATAGTGAATATTATCAGGAAACCTGCTCCAGACTTTAGGACCCACATGCAAAAACAAAACATTCTCTCCTTTAGTGCAGTTCAATATCCTAAGTAGTACCAAAAGTCCAGAATTGTAAGATTCTTACAAGAACCTGTTAATCTTAATGTTGTAAAATAATATTTTATTGATCTATATACTGCATCTTGGACTAACTTTATTTGTTAAAGGTGCAGGACAACCACCTAACAGTGAATCACAATAATATCAACTAAACTCATTAAACGTAACATGCTGTCCATTTAAATACTAAATCTTCATTTTGAGTTGATTCTCATTTGAACTATGGAACTTCTACATCTATGGAAACACATGACTTCCCAGGGGCTCAATGAGTGACAGGCATATGACCCAGAGATTGTGGGTTCAAGTCCTTTGTCTTACAACTTTATAAAGTTGTGTCATTTCAATTTCTTTATCATACTGAAAAGCATTGTACTATTCTTTCTTCCTATTAAATACAACGTGTGTTTCATTTATATGCAAAGTCTTTATTTTGAGTTCATTCTCTTTTTTACTACTGAACCTCGGCAGCTGGATGATCTCATTTCTTTTGTGAGGTAAGAAGTTAATGAGTAAGAACACTTTGGTTATTAAAGTTTCTTTTAAAGTTTTGAAAGCAAAGTATTTTTAAGTACTTTTTGAACCCATGGAACCATTGAAGGCTTGGCCCCGTAAGGCTGCTTGCAGCTTTAATCTTATTATTATTATTATTCCGTGAATGGGAGTCTATGGCAGCCCTATGAACCGTACATAGGAAAATGATGAAATTTGGCACACTTGTAGTGATGCTAATGAATAGTAATTGGACCAATTTTTGACCCTCTAGGACCAACTCTATAGCGCCACCACCAGTTCAAAAATTCAACATTGAAATGGTTATAACTTTTGAACCCTTTGATCTAGAGACATGAAACTTAGTACACCTGATTCCACTCATCATGCTGATCACAACCAATACCTTACATTAAGACCCCGCCCATTACAGTAGTGGCCATTTTGAAATGTACAGTATTCAGTTATTTCGCTACTCCTCCTTCAAATTTTGTCCAATTTTCTCCAAACATGCACTCAAATGATCTTCAGACTGAGCCGCATAAAAGTACTGTTCCCGATTTTTTTGTTATACTGGAAAAAAAAAGTTATAATGTCGCAAACTTAACGAGGTCCACCCAAAATTGGCTAAGAGGCTGTATCTCGGCCAAAGTTTGATCAATCGAAACGAAAATTGGTACACTTCATCGGAAGCATGTTCTGAGGTCTCATGCCAAAGTTGGGAATAGCGCCACCTACGGGTCATGAGATATGACAAATTGCTATTTTGGCCAATAACTTTTGAACAGTTTGTCAGAAAATCATAATTGTGGTATCTATGGATTCCTTGCATCATGCCGAATCCGTGGATATCGATTTTGCCATGATGGGATGTACCACGTGTCCGCCATTTTGAATTTTGTCATAAATTGCAATATCTTTTAAACTATTTGACATATCAGCACACAATTTGGTAGGGATGAGCGACACCATGTCCTAAAGCGACATGAGAAGTTTGATCACAGCGCCACCTAGTGTTCCAGATATATCATTGTTTTTTGAAAAAACGCTTATAACATTTGAAAATATTGTTCAAATTTTGAGTTCTTTATGACATTATGTTCCTTGGTTTATGCCGATTTAGACGATATCTCATTTGTCATTTTCCAACAATGTGACTGGCCGCCATATTGGAGCGAATGTAAAACAGTTTTTTCGCTACTCCTCCTTCAAAATTTGTCCAAAATTGTCCAAAATTTGCTCAAATGATCTTCGGACCGAGCCGCATAAAAGTACTGTTCCCGATTTTTTTGCTATACTGTAATAAAAAAGTTATGATGTCACAAATTTAACAAGGTCAACCCAAAATTGGCTAAGAGGCTGTAACTTGTGAACAGTTTGTCACAAAATCATAAAATTGGTGTCTATCGATTCCTTGCATCATGTCGAATCCGACGATATCTATTTTGCCAGGATTGGATGTACCACGTTATAAGCTAAATTAGCATTAAGCTAGCTTAGCATGCTTATCTGGTTAACATGTCATGGAACTTTTTGTGAACTCATTCTCACACTGAAACCTCTACTCAGCAGGCTGGTGAACGTGCATGAGTGATTAGCTCAACGTGTTACACCACGGATCCCGATGTTCAGCGTCGTGGGTTCGCCACTCAGTGTGACATGTGCCCAGACCGCATGAGGTACTGTGGCAGGAAAAGATGCAGAAGTTGCATCTGTTCCAGGCATTGTGCATAAGAATGATCTCATCTGAAGCTGCCACACACAACATGCAGTGCTTTTACGTCCAATTCATTGTTGTTCTTCTTCCAGAAGGGTAGTCAATGGCAGCCCTATGAACCACAAGTTAGAAAATTGGCACACTTGTAGTGATGGTAATGAGTAGTAATCTGACCAATTTTGGATGATTTAATCTAAACTTTTTAAATACAAAATGTTCTCCATTTACTTCAAAATTCTTAATTTTGACTTGATTCTCTCTTGAAAATATTGAATTTCGGCAGCTGTGTAGATGCATGTCTGGCAAGTGGCTCAACGAGATGAGTGACAGGCATCTAACCCATAGATAGTGGGTTCGAGTCCCGTGTGGGACAACTTTAAAATTGTGTATTATGAAATTAATTGATTATGAAACACTTGTAGTGAGTAGTCCAACGTGTGATCAGATGATCTTTGGACCGAGCTGCACAGAAATGATGAACAGGTTTTTGATAGTAGCCCCCATACCAAAGATCTTCCTCTCTGCAGTTGACCTAGCCTGTGTTTGTTGCCTTATCTTAGTTAGCTTAGCATACTAATTGGTTAGCATGCTAGCCAGATGCCATTCTTTCTAATGTGGCTCTTCAGTTATCAGGCTAAACCATAAGGCTTTAAGTGGTGGACAAGTTGCTTCTGTTCCAGGTGAAGGAGCTAGTAGAATAGAACACACAGATAATTTATTTAAAAATTCTTCATTTTGAGTTGCTTCTCACTTGAACTATGGATCTTCTGCATCTTGGCCAAAACACAACTTCCAAGTGGTGCAATGAGATGAGTGACAGATATCTGACCCAGAGATAGTGGGTTCAAGCCCCATGTGGGACAACTTTAATTTAAAAAAAAAATGTGTTAAGTTGTCATTTCAATTCCTTTATTATCCAGATAAGCATTGTTGTAATCTTTCTTTTGGGATTAGAAATGTGTTTTTGTTCATTCTATGTTGATTCTTACCTGAAGTCTTAAATATCCAGAAAGGTTTGTGAACAAATGAGCAGTCATTGACTTTCAACTATTCTAATTGCATTGTAAGCAGTTACATAAATTGGTTGTTTTCTTCCTATGTATAGTCGTATCCTCTTTTTTTTTTTGCCTCCATGTGTTAATTCTCAACTTCATATATGTGTTTGTGCATTGTGTGTAAAGTAGTGAACTGGAGAGCAGAAGGGTATGATAAGATGTTTGTGGTGGTCTAGGTAAACCTCTATTTTTTTAAATTGTGCTGCCTTTTTTACATTTCAAGTTAAATACATAAAGCTTCAAACAGAACACAAATGCCTATTCAATTGATCAACCACTGGCAACATTTTATTGCAAAGTATATAGTAAAGAATACTTTCAATTCCATACAAGAAATGGTTTGACCAACTCCACAATATTAACTGATCTGACATTAAACATTTGAATGTGTACATATGCATATCTTTTAATTATTTTAAGTCCCATAAACATTAGACTTACTTAGTGACTTGAATATCAGTTTTTCCTTCTCGTCATGTGGACAATAAATAAAAGTAATTTTATCATAATAGTAAACCATAAAATCACATTAAAATACATGAACATTTTTGTATTATCTAACATTAAGAATTGTTTTAAAAAATAAATTGTAATTGTAAATAGAAGTTAATTAGTTACTACATGAATGTTAAATTACAAATAGTTACTATTCTAACAGTACATTATTTGGATCAACATCAATTAGTTGAGGTATATTGCCAAAAAGACTAGTAAAAGCTAACCTAAAGAATTTACATAATGTATACAATTATTTATTCTCAAATAAGCAACAAAATATCATTACACATCAAACAATACACTATCATTATACACAGAGCTGCACTCCAGGTTTATTGCTGCTCCTGATGCTTTGAATATTTTCCCAAAACAATCAGAGTAAAGCTTAATTAAGTTCAAGAGGCTTCATTTCTCCATCCCTAAAAGGCATTATACAAGTAAATTTACCTTTCAATTATTTCCAGCAGACTTTCAGATCCATTTCTTGCCTCCACTAAACCAAGCTTCCCAATTCTAAAATGATTAACTCAGCAATTTGATGAATGTATTACTAATTCCTGCAATCACCCTAATTGAATCGTTTGTTAATTGCATACCAAGCATTGTCAATTTCTGTTCTAGTAGGCCTAATCTACTATAAATCACACCACTTGCAAACCTCTTTTTTCATGCAACAGCAAAAATGAACAAATATTTAAATAGACCAGAGACCAGTGAATCTGACAACTGCATTTATGTTTACATTCATGCAGTTTCCAGAGTGCAACTGTCTAGAACAAACTCAAAGTTTTTTAATGCAACTTTGCAAACAGGTCGCAGTGAATATCACCAAGCTGTCATCTTTGCGCACGAAAAACATCAAACTTGGACAACATTAGCATTAAATCGGACAGCGGTTAAACTGTCAAACATAACAAAAAAGCCAAGTAAGTGGTAGTCTAGCTATTTAATCCTGTTTTCTATCTGATAAACTTTCAGTAATCGTATTCCTTTCAAATTCATTGTACAAACAAGCCCATATCAATTCTCACTTTTTTCATTCTTTAGGCCTCAATAATTCTGAATATTTCATTCAGTGTGATCGGAGTACTGCTGTGGAAGTCGCAACATCTACATTTCCCCACAAACCACCAAAAGAGATAGAAAAACTCACTGTAGAAGAAGCAAAAACTCTGGGATCACGACAATTGGTAAGCTGTTTTTTTTTCAACCTTCTCACTGTGTAAATAGCCTACAGGGTTGTTTACTTGTTGTAGTAATGCTCTGGAGAGTAGTACAATCACATATATTAGCCCTCTGTAGATTGTGCAAAATCGTTTTTATGGGGAGAAAAACATTTTAAAGTAGCCTGACGTTCAAAAAAATGCTAAAATGTGAAAGATTTTTCAGATGCACAGGCAAAGATTACTCTGCTTCTCAGTTATCTTTGCTAGATGCTTTACAAACATGATTAATGCGTTTCAAATTGGTTAATGTGTGGAAAAGTTTGGCTATTTCCTCTTCTTATGACCACAACAGCAGTTGTATACATTTCCCTTGTAATCATGTTTATTGATGTATATTTTTGATTGTACATGTACGATTTTCTTTAAATTTTCAGATCACTAAAATATCTGCAACAGTATGCAAGCTAAACAACGCAACTACTGTAAAGGCCTGGGGTACAGACTGTGAGATCCAAGAATGTTCCTTGCAAGATCCATCTGGAGAAATTCAACTTACTCTTTGGGAAAACCAAGTTTCAAAACTGCAACTAGGTAACTCCTACACCTTTACCAATCTTAAAACTAGACTGTACAACAGCCTTAAGAGCCTCACAACAACCCTGAAAACAACCATGGAACCTATTGCACAGGACCAAGTTTTCCCACCTGGTCAAGGCCCTAAAATCAGTAAAGAACCCTCTCTACCTAATACAGTGGTGAAACAAAAGCCAATAGGGGTGCAAATAAACATTAAAAAACAATGTCCAAAATGCCACAAATCACAAGAACAATTCAACATCAAACAGCAATTTCACCGTTGCCCGACTTGCAAAATTCTACGGAACACAAAAAGCTATATAACAAAATGCAATGGAATAATTGAGATAAATCAAGACAGTCAAATAACTTCTCTTACGGTTTCGAACTCAACTTTGTCAAAATTCATAGCACCAGAACTTGAACTGTCAACTTGTGATTCACAAGATATAGAAGAACTCTTTCTATCCTCCGATGAACTGACTTTAACATATAATAACTGTTTGGAAGTCACCAATATTGAAAACGCTTCATCCGCTCATCCCAGTGATGAGGATTTATTTGAAGTGAATATCGATGAAATCAACCCTGTCCTCTGTGTCACAGAGACACAAAGCACTCCAGAACCCAAGTCTCCAGTTAAAAGACCATCTGAGCCAACAACGCCTCCTATTACACCAGCTAAAAAACCTTTGACTAAGAAGAGTGCTGTAAAAATAATACAAAAATGACTTTGTATTGAAATGCACAACTAAGATGGTTGTGTGTGTGTGTGTATATATATTGAAATGATGGTATTGGTGTTTTTTTTTTTTTTTTTTTTTTTAATGAATGGCAAATATTGATTTAAGTCATGTTTTCTATTGAAATTAGGTTAATTTTGTCCATTATGTTCTGAAATGCTACTGATTGATTTTTATTTCATTTTTATGGCAAAGCTTTGTTAAATGTTGTTTAATGTGTTTTTTTTTTATTAAAACAAATGTGTGTCAATTCTTGGAATATGTGACCTTTATTGCATGGGCTTATCTTGCATTTGGAAAGTTGCGTGCATTCTTCTAGCCATTCTTAACTAGGCACTAAGTTTAGTTTCACAAACCATACTGGGAAAAGCAAGTAGTGTAACCATAAGTGTCATTGTGAATAACTAAAGAAACGGTTGGTATTCTGTTCTGTAAAGATTTAAATATGCAACAATGGTGCTTTAAAATCACTTCAAAGGCCCCCTCTAATTTGCTTACTTTATCCAATGTGCTAAATGGTATTTAAACTAAAAATAATCGTTATTTTTAATTCACATTTTTATCACCTCTCACAATATTGTTTCTAGGCAGCATAAAAAAAAAAACTTAATTGTACAAGACATTATCAAAGATGACTGTCAAAGTAATGTACTTGTAGCAAAAATATAGGTTACAGTTGCATATGGCAGTTAACCCATGTAATTCCAATTTCTTTTCCCTGAGATAACATGTATGAATACATAAGGATATTAAACAATCTTTAACAATTACGTCAAAAATATATATCAAAATCCATACAAAAAACTTGATTATTCGTCAGGTCACAATTGTGACCATTAGTAGAACAAAGGGAGGCTAGGTATATGGTGTTAATGGATTTATAAACTGACAAACTTCTACAGTTTAAAGACCAGGTTCAATAATTGTTTTAAGCTTTAGTTAATAGTGTTGTATTACATCAAAGACACACCATGCAAAATTTCCATTTGTCAAACAGTGACCCCTAGAGTCGCTGTGGAGTACTTGTATTTTTTCTGAATATTAACTTAATGACCTAATATCTAATATGCCCATGACAATTTAGAAACTGAAAATAGAACATAAAAATATGTATTAGATCTAATATAACAAAATTACAAGATTATAAAATGCATTGCGTGAATTCTTGTTTAAAGAGAAGTGTTTAATCTACAATTAAACTAGGAATGTTTGACAGAATAGTGAATATTATCAGGAAACCTGCTCCAGACTTTAGGACCCACATGCAAAAACAAAACATTCTCTCCTTTAGTGCAGTTCAATATCCTAAGTAGTACCAAAAGTCCAGAATTGTAAGATTCTTACAAGAACCTGTTAATCTTAATGTTGTAAAATAATATTTTATTGATCTATATACTGCATCTTGGACTAACTTTATTTGTTAAAGGTGCAGGACAACCACCTAACAGTGAATCACAATAATATCAACTAAACTCATTAAACGTAACATGCTGTCCATTTAAATACTAAATCTTCATTTTGAGTTATTTCTCATTTGAACTATGGAACTTCTACATCTATGGAAACACATGACTTCCCAGGGGCTCAATGAGTGACAGGCATATGACCCAGAGATTGTGGGTTCAAGTCCTTTGTCTTACAACTTTATAAAGTTGTGTCATTTCAATTTCTTTATCATACTGAAAAGCATTGTACTATTCTTTCTTCCTATTAAATACAACGTGTGTTTCATTTATATGCAAAGTCTTTATTTTGAGTCCATTCTCTTTTTTACTACTGAACCTCGGCAGCTGGATGATCTCATTTCTTTTGTGAGGTAAGAAGTTAATAAGTAAGAATACTTTGGTTATTAAAGTTTCTTTTAAAGTTTGGAAAGCAAAGTATTTTTAAGTACTTTTTGAACCCATGGAACCATTGAAGGCTTGGCCCCGTAAGGCTGCTTGCAGCTTTATTAGGGGCCAAGCCCCGAAGGGGCAAGGCACCTATTGTATCTGTTAGTTTTCTTATTATTAGGGGCCAAGCACCGAAGGTGCAGAGGCACCTATTGTATCTGTTAGTTTTCTTATTAGGGGCCAAGCACCGAAGGTGCAGAGGCACCTATTGTATCTGTTAGTTAGGGGCCAAGCACCGAAGGTGCAGAGGCACCTATTGTATCTGTTAGTTTTCTTATTATTATTATTATTATTATTATTCTTCTTCTTCCGCAAATGGAAGTCTATGGCAGCCCTATGAACCGTACATAGGAAAATGATGAAATTTGGCAGACTTGTAGTGATGCTAATGAATAGTAATTGGACCAATTTTTGACCCTCTAGGACCAACTCTATAGCGCCACCACCAGTTCAAAAATTCAACATTGAAATGGTTATAACTTTTGAACCCTTTGATCTAGAGACATGAAACTTAGTACACCTGATTCCACTCATCATGCTGATCACAACCAATACCTTACATTAAGACCCCGCCCATTACAGTAGTGGCCATTTTGAAATGTACAGTATTCAGTTATTTCGCTACTCCTCCTTCAAATTTTGTCCAATTTTCTCCAAACATGCACTCAAATGATCTTCAGACTGAGCCGCATAAAAGTACTGTTCCCGATTTTTTTGTTATACTGGAAAAAAAAAGTTATAATGTCGCAAACTTAACGAGGTCCACCCAAAATAGGCTAAGAGGCTGTATCTCGGCCAAAGTTTGATCAATCGAAACGAAAATTGGTACACTTCATCGGAAGCATGTTCTGAGGTCCCATGCCAAAGTTGGGAATAGCGCCACCTACGGGTCATGAGATATGACAAATTGCTATTTTGGCCAATAACTTTTGAACAGTTTGTCAGAAAATCATAATTGTGGTATCTATGGATTCCTTGCATCATGCCGAATCCGTGGATATCGATTTTGCCATGATGGGATGTACCACGTGTCCGCCATTTTGAATTTTGTCATAAATTGCAATATCTTTTAAACTATTTGACATATCAGCACACAATTTGGTAGGGATGACCGACACCATGTCCTAAAGCGACATGAGAAGTTTGATCACAGCGCCACCTAGTGTTCCAGATATATCATTGTTTTTTGAAAAAACGCTTATAACATTTGAAAATATTGTTCAAATTTTGAGTTCTTTATGACATTATGTTCCTTGGTTTATGCCGATTTAGACGATATCTCATTTGTCATTTTCCAACAATGTGACTGGCCGCCATATTGGAGCGAATGTAAAACAGTTTTTTCGCTACTCCTCCTTCAAAATTTGTCCAAAATTGTCCAAAATTTGCTCAAATGATCTTCGGACCGAGCCGCATAAAAGTACTGTTCCCGATTTTTTTGCTATACTGTAATAAAAAAGTTATGATGTCACAAATTTAACAAGGTCAACCCAAAATTGGCTAAGAGGCTGTAACTTGTGAACAGTTTGTCACAAAATCATAAAATTGGTGTCTATTGATTCCTTGCATCATGTCGAATCCGATGATATCTATTTTGCCAGGATTGGATGTACCACGTTATAAGCTAAATTAGCAATAAGCTAGCTTAGCATGCTTATCTAGTTAACATGTCATGGAACTTTTTGTGAACTCATTCTCACACTGAAACCTCTACTCAGCAGGCTGGTGAACGTGCATGAGTGATTAGCTCAACGTGTTACACCACGGATCCCGATGTTCAGCGTCGTGGGTTCGCCACTCAGTGTGACATGTGCCCAGACCGCATGAGGTACTGTGGCAGGAAAAGATGCAGAAGTTGCATCTGTTCCAGGCATTGTGCATAAGAATGATCTCATCTGAAGCTGCCACACACAACATGCAGTGCTTTTACGTCCAATTCATTGTTGTTCTTCTTCCAGAAGGGTAGTCAATGGCAGCCCTATGAACCACAAGTTAGAAAATTGGCACACTTGTAGTGATGGTAATGAGTAGTAATCTGACCAATTTTGGATGATTTAATCTAAACTTTTTAAATACAAAATGTTCTCCATTTACTTCAAAATTCTTAATTTTGACTTGATTCTCTCTTGAAAATATTGAATTTCGGCAGCTGTGTAGATGCATGTCTGGCAAGTGGCTCAACGAGATGAGTGACAGGCATCTAACCCATAGATAGTGGGTTCGAGTCCCGTGTGGGACAACTTTAAAATTGTGTATTATGAAATTAATTGATTATGAAACACTTGTAGTGAGTAGTCCAACGTGTGATCAGATGATCTTTGGACCGAGCTGCACAGAAATGATGAACAGGTTTTTGATAGTAGCCCCCATACCAAAGATCTTCCTCTCTGCAGTTGACCTAGCCTGTGTTTGTTGCCTTATCTTAGTTAGCTTAGCATACTAATTGGTTAGCATGCTAGCCAGATGCCATTCTTTCTAATGTGGCTCTTCAGTTATCAGGCTAAACCATAAGGCTTTAAGTGGTGGACAAGTTGCTTCTGTTCCAGGTGAAGGAGCTAGTAGAATAGAACACACAGATAATTTATTTAAAAATTCTTCATTTTGAGTTGCTTCTCACTTGAACTATGGATCTTCTGCATCTTGGCCAAAACACAACTTCCAAGTGGTGCAATGAGATGAGTGACAGATATCTGACCCAGAGATAGTGGGTTCAAGCCCCATGTGGGACAACTTTAATTTAAAAAAAAAATGTGTTAAGTTGTCATTTCAATTCCTTTATTATCCAGATAAGCATTGTTGTAATCTTTCTTTTGGGATTAGAAATGTGTTTTTGTTCATTCTATGTTGATTCTTACCTGAAGTCTTAAATATCCAGAAAGGTTTGTGAACAAATGAGCAGTCATTGACTTTCAACTATTCTAATTGCATTGTAAGCAGTTACATAAATTGGTTGTTTTCTTCCTATGTATAGTCGTATCCTCTTTTTTTTTTTTGCCTCCATGTGTTAATTCTCAACTTCATATATGTGTTTGTGCATTGTGTGTAAAGTAGTGAACTGGAGAGCAGAAGGGTATGATAAGATGTTTGTGGTGGTCTAGGTAAACCTCTATTTTTTTAAATTGTGCTGCCTTTTTTACATTTCAAGTTAAATACATAAAGCTTCAAACAGAACACAAATGCCTATTCAATTGATCAACCACTGGCAACATTTTATTGCAAAGTATATAGTAAAGAATACTTTCAATTCCATACAAGAAATGGTTTGACCAACTCCACAATATTAACTGATCTGACATTAAACATTTGAATGTGTACATATGCATATCTTTTAATTATTTTAAGTCCCATAAACATTAGACTTACTTAGTGACTTGAATATCAGTTTTTCCTTCTCGTCATGTGGACAATAAATAAAAGTAATTTTATCATAATAGTAAACCATAAAATCACATTAAAATACATGAACATTTTTGTATTATCTAACATTAAGAATTGTTTTAAAAAATAAATTGTAATTGTAAATAGAAGTTAATTAGTTACTACATGAATGTTAAATTACAAATAGTTACTATTCTAACAGTACATTATTTGGATCAACATCAATTAGTTGAGGTATATTGCCAAAAAGACTAGTAAAAGCTAACCTAAAGAATTTACATAATGTATACAATTATTTATTCTCAAATAAGCAACAAAATATCATTACACATCAAACAATACACTATCATTATACACAGAGCTGCACTCCAGGTTTATTGCTGCTCCTGATGCTTTGAATATTTTCCCAAAACAATCAGAGTAAAGCTTAATTAAGTTCAAGAGGCTTCATTTCTCCATCCCTAAAAGGCATTATACAAGTAAATTTACCTTTCAATTATTTCCAGCAGACTTTCAGATCCATTTCTTGCCTCCACTAAACCAAGCTTCCCAATTCTAAAATGATTAACTCAGCAATTTGATGAATGTATTACTAATTCCTGCAATCACCCTAATTGAATCGTTTGTTAATTGCATACCAAGCATTGTCAATTTCTGTTCTAGTAGGCCTAATCTACTATAAATCACACCACTTGCAAACCTCTTTTTTCATGCAACAGCAAAAATGAACAAATATTTAAATAGACCAGAGACCAGTGAATCTGACAACTGCATTTATGTTTACATTCATGCAGTTTCCAGAGTGCAACTGTCTAGAACAAACTCAAAGTTTTTTAATGCAACTTTGCAAACAGGTCGCAGTGAATATCACCAAGCTGTCATCTTTGCGCACGAAAAACATCAAACTTGGACAACATTAGCATTAAATCGGACAGCGGTTAAACTGTCAAACATAACAAAAAAGCCAAGTAAGTGGTAGTCTAGCTATTTAATCCTGTTTTCTATCTGATAAACTTTCAGTAATCGTATTCCTTTCAAATTCATTGTACAAACAAGCACATATCAATTCTCACTTTTTTCATTCTTTAGGCCTCAATAATTCTGAATATTTCATTCAGTGTGATCGGAGTACTGCTGTGGAAGTCGCAACATCTACATTTCCCCACAAACCACCAAAAGAGATAGAAAAACTCACTGTAGAAGAAGCAAAAACTCTGGGATCACGACAATTGGTAAGCTGTTTTTTTTTCAACCTTCTCACTGTGTAAATAGCCTACAGGGTTGTTTACTTGTTGTAGTAATGCTCTGGAGAGTAGTACAATCACATATATTAGCCCTCTGTTGATTGTGCAAAATCGTTTTTATGGGGAGAAAAACATTTTAAAGTAGCCTGACGTTCAAAAAAATGCTAAAATGTGAAAGATTTTTCAGATGCACAGGCAAAGATTACTCTGCTTCTCAGTTATCTTTGCTAGATGCTTTACAAACATGATTAATGCGTTTCAAATTGGTTAATGTGTGGAAAAGTTTGGCTATTTCCTCTTCTTATGACCACAACAGCAGTTGTATACATTTCCCTTGTAATCATGTTTATTGATGTATATTTTTGATTGTACATGTACGATTTTCTTTAAATTTTCAGATCACTAAAATATCTGCAACAGTATGCAAGCTAAACAACGCAACTACTGTAAAGGCCTGGGGTGCAGACTGTGAGATCCAAGAATGTTCCTTGCAAGATCCATCTGGAGAAATTCAACTTACTCTTTGGGAAAACCAAGTTTCAAAACTGCAACTAGGTAACTCCTACACCTTTACCAATCTTAAAACTAGACTGTACAACAGCCTTAAGAGCCTCACAACAACCCTGAAAACAACCATGGAACCTATTGCACAGGACCAAGTTTTCCCACCTGGTCAAGGCCCTAAAATCAGTAAAGAACCCTCTCTACCTAATACAGTGGTGAAACAAAAGCCAATAGGGGTGCAAATAAACATTAAAAAACAATGTCCAAAATGCCACAAATCACAAGAACAATTCAACATCAAACAGCAATTTCACCGTTGCCCGACTTGCAAAATTCTACGGAACACAAAAAGCTATATAACAAAATGCAATGGAATAATTGAGATAAATCAAGACAGTCAAATAACTTCTCTTACGGTTTCGAACTCAACTTTGTCAAAATTCATAGCACCAGAACTTGAACTGTCAACTTGTGATTCACAAGATATAGAAGAACTCTTTCTATCCTCCGATGAACTGACTTTAACATATAATAACTGTTTGGAAGTCACCAATATTGAAAACGCTTCATCCGCTCATCCCAGTGATGAGGATTTATTTGAAGTTAATATCGATGAAATCAACCCTGTCCTCTGTGTCACAGAGACACAAAGCACTCCAGAACCCAAGTCTCCAGTTAAAAGACCATCTGAGCCAACAACGCCTCCTATTACACCAGCTAAAAAACCTTTGACTAAGAAGAGTGCTGTAAAAATAATACAAAAATGACTTTGTATTGAAATGCACAACTAAGATGGTTGTGTGTGTGTGTATATATATTGAAATGATGGTATTGGTGTTTTTTTTTTATTTTTTTTTTAATGAATGGCAAATATTGATTTAAGTCATGTTTTCTATTGAAATTAGGTTAATTTTGTCCATTATGTTCTGAAATGCTACTGATTGATTTTTATTTCATTTTTATGGCAAAGCTTTGTTAAATGTTGTTTAATGTATTTTTTTTTTTTATTAAAACAAATGTGTGTCAATTCTTGGAATATGTGACCTTTATTGCATGGGCTTATCTTACATTTGGAAAGTTGCGTGCATTCTTCTAGCCATTCTTAACTAGGCACTAAGTTTAGTTTCACAAACCATACTGGGAAAAGCAAGTAGTGTAACCATAAGTGTCATTGTGAATAACTAAAGAAACGGTTGGTATTCTGTTCTGTAAAGATTTAAATATGCAACAATGGTGCTTTAAAATCACTTCAAAGGCCCCCTCTAATTTGCTTACTTTATCCAATGTGCTAAATGGTATTTAAACTAAAAATAATCGTTATTTTTAATTCACATTTTTATCACCTCTCACAATATTGTTTCTAGGCAGCATAAAAAAAAAACTTAATTGTACAAGACATTATCAAAGATGACTGTCAAAGTAATGTACTTGTAGCAAAAATATAGGTTACAGTTGCATATGGCAGTTAACCCATGTAATTCCAATTTCTTTTCCCTGAGATAACATGTATGAATACATAAGGATATTAAACAATCTTTAACAATTACGTCAAAAATATATATCAAAATCCATACAAAAAACTTGATTATTCGTCAGGTCACAATTGTGACCATTAGTAGAACAAAGGGAGGCTAGGTATATGGTGTTAATGGATTTATAAACTGACAAACTTCTACAGTTTAAAGACCAGGTTCAATAATTGTTTTAAGCTTTAGTTAATAGTGTTGTATTACATCAAGACACACCATGCAAAATTTCCATTTGTCAAACAGTGACCCCTAGAGTCGCTGTGGAGTACTTGTATTTTTTCTGAATATTAACTTAATGACCTAATATCTAATATGCCCATGACAATTTAGAAACTGAAAATAGAACATAAAAATATATGTATTAGATCTAATATAACAAAATTACAAGATTATAAAATGCATTGCGTGAATTCTTGTTTAAAGAGAAGTGTTTAATCTACAATTAAACTAGGAATGTTTGACAGAATAGTGAATATTATCAGGAAACCTGCTCCAGACTTTAGGACCCACATGCAAAAACAAAACATTCTCTCCTTTAGTGCAGTTCAATATCCTAAGTAGTACCAAAAGTCCAGAATTGTAAGATTCTTACAAGAACCTGTTAATCTTAATGTTGTAAAATAATATTTTATTGATCTATATACTGCATCTTGGACTAACTTTATTTGTTAAAGGTGCAGGACAACCACCTAACAGTGAATCACAATAATATCAACTAAACTCATTAAACGTAACATGCTGTCCATTTAAATACTAAATCTTCATTTTGAGTTATTTCTCATTTGAACTATGGAACTTCTACATCTATGGAAACACATGACTTCCCAGGGGCTCAATGAGTGACAGGCATATGACCCAGAGATTGTGGGTTCAAGTCCTTTGTCTTACAACTTTATAAAGTTGTGTCATTTCAATTTCTTTATCATACTGAAAAGCATTGTACTATTCTTTCTTCCTATTAAATACAACGTGTGTTTCATTTATATGCAAAGTCTTTATTTTGAGTTCATTCTCTTTTTTACTACTGAACCTCGGCAGCTGGATGATCTCATTTCTTTTGTGAGGTAAGAAGTTAATGAGTAAGAACACTTTGGTTATTAAAGTTTCTTTTAAAGTTTTGAAAGCAAAGTATTTTTAAGTACCTTTTGAACCCATGGAACCATTGAAGGCTTGGCCCCGTAAGGCTGCTTGCAGCTTTAATAGCAATTGTTATTGTCAGAATAATAGTTTTCTTCTTCTTCCGCAAATGGAAGTCTATGGCAGCCCTATGAACCGTACATAGGAAAATGATGAAATTTGGCACACTTATAGTGATGGTCATGAAAAGTAATTGAGCCAAATATTGAGTCTCTAGAACCAACTCTATAGCGCCACCACCAGTTCAAAAATTCAACATTGAAATGGTTATAACTTTTGAACCCTTTGATCTAGAGACATGAAACTTGGTACACCTGATTCCTCTCATCATGCTGATCACAACCAATACCTTACATTAAGACCCCGCCCATTACAGTAGTGGCCATTTTGAAATGTACAGTATTCAGTTATTTCGCTACTCCTCCTTCAAATTTTGTCCAATTTTCTCCAACCATGTGCTCAAATGATCGTCGGACTGAGCCGCATAAAAGTACTGTTCCCGATTTTTTTGTTATACTGGAAAAATAAAAGTTATAATGTCGCAAACTTAACGAGGTCCACCCAAAATAGGCTAAGAGGCTGTATCTCGGCCAAAGTTTGATCAATCAAAACGAAAATTGGTACACTTCATCGGAAGCATGTTCTGAGGTCCCATACCAAAGTTGGGAATAGCGCCACCTACGGGTCATGAGATATGACAAATTGCTATTTTGGCCAATAACTTTTGAACAGTTTGTCAGAAATTCATAATTGTGGTATCTATGGATTCCTTGCATCATGCCGAATCCGTGGATATCGATTTTGCCATGATGGGATGTACCACGTGTCCGCCATTTTGAATTTTGTCATAAATTGCAATATCTTTTAAACTATTTGACATATCAGCACACAATTTGGTAGGGATGACCGACACCATGTCCTAAAGCGACATGAGAAGTTTGATCACAGCGCCACCTAGTGTTCCAGATATATCATTGTTTTTTGAAAAAACGCTTATAACATTTGAAAATATTGTTCAAATTTTGAGTTCTTTATGACATTATGTTCCTTGGTTTATGCCGATTTAGACGATATCTCATTTGTCATTTTCCAACAATGTGACTGGCCGCCATATTGGAGCGAATGTAAAACAGTTTTTTCGCTACTCCTCCTTCAAAATTTGTCCAAAATTGTCCAAAATTTGCTCAAATGATCTTCGGACCGAGCCGCACAGAAGTACTGTTCCCGATTTTTTTGTTATACTGGAAAAAAAAAAGTTATGATGTCGCAAATTTAACAAGGTCGACCCAACATTGGTTCAGAGGCTGTAACTTGTGAACAGTTTGTCAAAAAATCATAAAATTGGTGTCTATCGATTCCTTGCATCATGTCGAATCCGATGATATCTATTTTGCCAGGATTGGATGTACCACGTCATAAGCTAAATTAGCATTAAGCTAGCTTAGCATGCTAATCTGGTTAACATGTCATGGAACTTTTTTGTGAACTCATTCTCACACTGAACCCTCTCCTCTGCTGTTTTGAAATTCACGTCCTCTGAGTGGCGCAATCAGCTAAACCATACATCTCGAATCCCGAACCATTCTGGTCGTGGGTTCGAGTCCCATGTGGGACGACTTTAAAGTTGTCATTTCAATTCCTTCCGGCTCTGTTCTGCTGTTGGTGCTTAAATGCTCGCTGTGCTTCATTTACATGTATATTCAATTTGTGCTGTTTTTGTTCTTGCGGCTCTGCACTGCTATTGGTGCTTAAATGCTTGATGCGCTGCTGTACTTGCAGTGCTTGCTGTGTTTGCAGTACTTGCTGTACTTGCTGTGTTTGCTGTACTTGCAGTACTTGCTGTACTTGCAGTTTGCAGTACTTGTTTTGCTAAGCCTTTGAACTTTGCTGTACTTGTTCTAATTGCGGTGCCTTGCAGGGCTTGGCCCCGTGTTGCTGCTTGCAGCTATATTTATTATTATTATTCTTCTTCTTCTTCCGCAAATGGAAGTCTATGGCAGCCCTATGAACCGTACATAGGAAAATGATGAAATTTGGCACACTTGTAGTGATGCTAATGAATAGTAATTGGACCAATTTTTGACCCTCTAGGACCAACTCTATAGCGCCACCACCAGTTCAAAAATTCAACATTGAAATGGTTATAACTTTTGAACCCTTTGATCTAGAGACATGAAACTTAGTACACCTGATTCCACTCATCATGCTGATCACAACCAATACCTTACATTAAGACCCCGCCCATTACAGTAGTGGCCATTTTGAAATGTACAGTATTCAGTTTTTTCGCTACTCCTCCTTCAAATTTTGTCCAATTTTCTCCAAACATGCACTCAAATGATCTTCAGACTGAGCCGCATAAAAGTACTGTTCCCGATTTTTTTGTTATACTGGAAAAAAAAAAGTTATAATGTCGCAAACTTAACGAGGTCCACCCAAAATTGGCTAAGAGGCTGTATCTCGGCCAAAGTTTGATCAATCGAAACGAAAATTGGTACACTTCATCGGAAGCATGTTCTGAGGTCCCATGCCAAAGTTGGGAATAGCGCCACCTACGGGTCATGAGATATGACAAATTGCTATTTTGGCCAATAACTTTTGAACAGTTTGTCAGAAATTCATAATTGTGGTATCTATGGATTCCTTGCGTCATGCCGAATCCGTGGATATCGATTTTGCCATGATGGGATGTACCACGTGTCCGCCATTTTGAATTTTGTCATAAATTGCAATATCTTTTAAACTATTTGACATATCAGCACACAATTTGGTAGGGATGACCGACACCATGTCCTAAAGCGACATGAGAAGTTTGATCACAGCGCCACCTAGTGTTCCAGATATATCATTGTTTTTTGAAAAAACGCTTATAACATTTGAAAATATTGTTCAAATTTTGAGTTCTTTATGACATTATGTTCCTTGGTTTATGCCGATTTAGACGATATCTCATTTGTCATTTTCCAACAATGTGACTGGCCGCCATATTGGAGCGAATGTAAAACAGTTTTTTCGCTACTCCTCCTTCAAAATTTGTCCAAAATTGTCCAAAATTTGCTCAAATGATCTTCGGACCGAGCCGCATAAAAGTACTGTTCCCGATTTTTTTGCTATACTGTAATAAAAAAGTTATGATGTCACAAATTTAACAAGGTCAACCCAAAATTGGCTAAGAGGCTGTAACTTGTGAACAGTTTGTCACAAAATCATAAAATTGGTGTCTATCGATTCCTTGCATCATGTCGAATCCGACGATATCTATTTTGCCAGGATTGGATGTACCACGTTATAAGCTAAATTAGCATTAAGCTAGCTTAGCATGCTTATCTGGTTAACATGTCATGGAACTTTTTGTGAACTCATTCTCACACTGAAACCTCTACTCAGCAGGCTGGTGAACGTGCATGAGTGATTAGCTCAACGTGTTACACCACGGATCCCGATGTTCAGCGTCGTGGGTTCGCCACTCAGTGTGACATGTGCCCAGACCGCATGAGGTACTGTGGCAGGAAAAGATGCAGAAGTTGCATCTGTTCCAGGCATTGTGCATAAGAATGATCTCATCTGAAGCTGCCACACACAACATGCAGTGCTTTTACGTCCAATTCATTGTTGTTCTTCTTCCAGAAGGGTAGTCAATGGCAGCCCTATGAACCACAAGTTAGAAAATTGGCACACTTGTAGTGATGGTAATGAGTAGTAATCTGACCAATTTTGGATGATTTAATCTAAACTTTTTAAATACAAAATGTTCTCCATTTACTTCAAAATTCTTAATTTTGACTTGATTCTCTCTTGAAAATATTGAATTTCGGCAGCTGTGTAGATGCATGTCTGGCAAGTGGCTCAACGAGATGAGTGACAGGCATCTAACCCATAGATAGTGGGTTCGAGTCCCGTGTGGGACAACTTTAAAATTGTGTATTATGAAATTAATTGATTATGAAACACTTGTAGTGAGTAGTCCAACGTGTGATCAGATGATCTTTGGACCGAGCTGCACAGAAATGATGAACAGGTTTTTGATAGTAGCCCCCATACCAAAGATCTTCCTCTCTGCAGTTGACCTAGCCTGTGTTTGTTGCCTTATCTTAGTTAGCTTAGCATACTAATTGGTTAGCATGCTAGCCAGATGCCATTCTTTCTAATGTGGCTCTTCAGTTATCAGGCTAAACCATAAGGCTTTAAGTGGTGGACAAGTTGCTTCTGTTCCAGGTGAAGGAGCTAGTAGAATAGAACACACAGATAATTTATTTAAAAATTCTTCATTTTGAGTTGCTTCTCACTTGAACTATGGATCTTCTGCATCTTGGCCAAAACACAACTTCCAAGTGGTGCAATGAGATGAGTGACAGATATCTGACCCAGAGATAGTGGGTTCAAGCCCCATGTGGGACAACTTTAATTTAAAAAAAAAATGTGTTAAGTTGTCATTTCAATTCCTTTATTATCCAGATAAGCATTGTTGTAATCTTTCTTTTGGGATTAGAAATGTGTTTTTGTTCATTCTATGTTGATTCTTACCTGAAGTCTTAAATATCCAGAAAGGTTTGTGAACAAATGAGCAGTCATTGACTTTCAACTATTCTAATTGCATTGTAAGCAGTTACATAAATTGGTTGTTTTCTTCCTATGTATAGTCGTATCCTCTTTTTTTTTTTGCCTCCATGTGTTAATTCTCAACTTCATATATGTGTTTGTGCATTGTGTGTAAAGTAGTGAACTGGAGAGCAGAAGGGTATGATAAGATGTTTGTGGTGGTCTAGGTAAACCTCTATTTTTTTAAATTGTGCTGCCTTTTTTACATTTCAAGTTAAATACATAAAGCTTCAAACAGAACACAAATGCCTATTCAATTGATCAACCACTGGCAACATTTTATTGCAAAGTATATAGTAAAGAATACTTTCAATTCCATACAAGAAATGGTTTGACCAACTCCACAATATTAACTGATCTGACATTAAACATTTGAATGTGTACATATGCATATCTTTTAATTATTTTAAGTCCCATAAACATTAGACTTACTTAGTGACTTGAATATCAGTTTTTCCTTCTCGTCATGTGGACAATAAATAAAAGTAATTTTATCATAATAGTAAACCATAAAATCACATTAAAATACATGAACATTTTTGTATTATCTAACATTAAGAATTGTTTTAAAAAATAAATTGTAATTGTAAATAGAAGTTAATTAGTTACTACATGAATGTTAAATTACAAATAGTTACTATTCTAACAGTACATTATTTGGATCAACATCAATTAGTTGAGGTATATTGCCAAAAAGACTAGTAAAAGCTAACCTAAAGAATTTACATAATGTATACAATTATTTATTCTCAAATAAGCAACAAAATATCATTACACATCAAACAATACACTATCATTATACACAGAGCTGCACTCCAGGTTTATTGCTGCTCCTGATGCTTTGAATATTTTCCCAAAACAATCAGAGTAAAGCTTAATTAAGTTCAAGAGGCTTCATTTCTCCATCCCTAAAAGGCATTATACAAGTAAATTTACCTTTCAATTATTTCCAGCAGACTTTCAGATCCATTTCTTGCCTCCACTAAACCAAGCTTCCCAATTCTAAAATGATTAACTCAGCAATTTGATGAATGTATTACTAATTCCTGCAATCACCCTAATTGAATCGTTTGTTAATTGCATACCAAGCATTGTCAATTTCTGTTCTAGTAGGCCTAATCTACTATAAATCACACCACTTGCAAACCTCTTTTTTCATGCAACAGCAAAAATGAACAAATATTTAAATAGACCAGAGACCAGTGAATCTGACAACTGCATTTATGTTTACATTCATGCAGTTTCCAGAGTGCAACTGTCTAGAACAAACTCAAAGTTTTTTAATGCAACTTTGCAAACAGGTCGCAGTGAATATCACCAAGCTGTCATCTTTGCGCACGAAAAACATCAAACTTGGACAACATTAGCATTAAATCGGACAGCGGTTAAACTGTCAAACATAACAAAAAAGCCAAGTAAGTGGTAGTCTAGCTATTTAATCCTGTTTTCTATCTGATAAACTTTCAGTAATCGTATTCCTTTCAAATTCATTGTACAAACAAGCCCATATCAATTCTCACTTTTTTCATTCTTTAGGCCTCAATAATTCTGAATATTTCATTCAGTGTGATCGGAGTACTGCTGTGGAAGTCGCAACATCTACATTTCCCCACAAACCACCAAAAGAGATAGAAAAACTCACTGTAGAAGAAGCAAAAACTCTGGGATCACGACAATTGGTAAGCTGTTTTTTTTTCAACCTTCTCACTGTGTAAATAGCCTACAGGGTTGTTTACTTGTTGTAGTAATGCTCTGGAGAGTAGTACAATCACATATATTAGCCCTCTGTAGATTGTGCAAAATCGTTTTTATGGGGAGAAAAACATTTTAAAGTAGCCTGACGTTCAAAAAAATGCTAAAATGTGAAAGATTTTTCAGATGCACAGGCAAAGATTACTCTGCTTCTCAGTTATCTTTGCTAGATGCTTTACAAACATGATTAATGCGTTTCAAATTGGTTAATGTGTGGAAAAGTTTGGCTATTTCCTCTTCTTATGACCACAACAGCAGTTGTATACATTTCCCTTGTAATCATGTTTATTGATGTATATTTTTGATTGTACATGTACGATTTTCTTTAAATTTTCAGATCACTAAAATATCTGCAACAGTATGCAAGCTAAACAACGCAACTACTGTAAAGGCCTGGGGTACAGACTGTGAGATCCAAGAATGTTCCTTGCAAGATCCATCTGGAGAAATTCAACTTACTCTTTGGGAAAACCAAGTTTCAAAACTGCAACTAGGTAACTCCTACACCTTTACCAATCTTAAAACTAGACTGTACAACAGCCTTAAGAGCCTCACAACAACCCTGAAAACAACCATGGAACCTATTGCACAGGACCAAGTTTTCCCACCTGGTCAAGGCCCTAAAATCAGTAAAGAACCCTCTCTACCTAATACAGTGGTGAAACAAAAGCCAATAGGGGTGCAAATAAACATTAAAAAACAATGTCCAAAATGCCACAAATCACAAGAACAATTCAACATCAAACAGCAATTTCACCGTTGCCCGACTTGCAAAATTCTACGGAACACAAAAAGCTATATAACAAAATGCAATGGAATAATTGAGATAAATCAAGACAGTCAAATAACTTCTCTTACGGTTTCGAACTCAACTTTGTCAAAATTCATAGCACCAGAACTTGAACTGTCAACTTGTGATTCACAAGATATAGAAGAACTCTTTCTATCCTCCGATGAACTGACTTTAACATATAATAACTGTTTGGAAGTCACCAATATTGAAAACGCTTCATCCGCTCATCCCAGTGATGAGGATTTATTTGAAGTGAATATCGATGAAATCAACCCTGTCCTCTGTGTCACAGAGACACAAAGCACTCCAGAACCCAAGTCTCCAGTTAAAAGACCATCTGAGCCAACAACGCCTCCTATTACACCAGCTAAAAAACCTTTGACTAAGAAGAGTGCTGTAAAAATAATACAAAAATGACTTTGTATTGAAATGCACAACTAAGATGGTTGTGTGTGTGTGTGTGTGTATATATATTGAAATGATGGTATTGGTGTTTTTTTTTTTTGTTTTTTTTTTAATGAATGGCAAATATTGATTTAAGTCATGTTTTCTATTGAAATTAGGTTAATTTTGTCCATTATGTTCTGAAATGCTACTGATTGATTTTTATTTCATTTTTATGGCAAAGCTTTGTTAAATGTTGTTTAATGTGTTTTTTTTTTATTAAAACAAATGTGTGTCAATTCTTGGAATATGTGACCTTTATTGCATGGGCTTATCTTGCATTTGGAAAGTTGCGTGCATTCTTCTAGCCATTCTTAACTAGGCACTAAGTTTAGTTTCACAAACCATACTGGGAAAAGCAAGTAGTGTAACCATAAGTGTCATTGTGAATAACTAAAGAAACGGTTGGTATTCTGTTCTGTAAAGATTTAAATATGCAACAATGGTGCTTTAAAATCACTTCAAAGGCCCCCTCTAATTTGCTTACTTTATCCAATGTGCTAAATGGTATTTAAACTAAAAATAATCGTTATTTTTAATTCACATTTTTATCACCTCTCACAATATTGTTTCTAGGCAGCATAAAAAAAAAAACTTAATTGTACAAGACATTATCAAAGATGACTGTCAAAGTAATGTACTTGTAGCAAAAATATAGGTTACAGTTGCATATGGCAGTTAACCCATGTAATTCCAATTTCTTTTCCCTGAGATAACATGTATGAATACATAAGGATATTAAACAATCTTTAACAATTACGTCAAAAATATATCTCAAAATCCATACAAAAAACTTGATTATTCGTCAGGTCACAATTGTGACCATTAGTAGAACAAAGGGAGGCTAGGTATATGGTGTTAATGGATTTATAAACTGACAAACTTCTACAGTTTAAAGACCAGGTTCAATAATTGTTTTAAGCTTTAGTTACAGTTTTTCTCAATTGCTAAAACACTAAAACCCATTGGCTGAACAAAGTTCTCAGTTGCCTGAACTCATTTAGCTAATTGTGCAGTCTGTTGTCAATACCTTAAACTATTTCACATGGCAAAACACAATTTGCAGATCTTACTTAGACTTTTCAGCAAAACGCTAAACACATTCTCATTCTCAAAACATATTCTGCACTGTAAGGCACACGTCATCCATACTGGTAAACACAAGTGGCAATGATCAAATACAAATAGAGAACAAATGTCATTGATTGAACACAACCACTCAAAATTGATTTAACCTGTTTCAAATGATGCCCAAAGACAAGAAGAAGCACACTGATCACGTTTACTCCTTTGATTTTTGTCCCTTTTAGTATTGTATACTGTAGTACAGTGCATTGTAGGCTGTATACTGTACAATGAACAAATTATATGGCCCCGAACATCGTTACTGTAACAGTACCATTTGTTACAGTACTGAATGCTCAATAGATTTTACTGGTTGCACTTGCAGGTTCATATCAACAAAGAACAAGAATTACAGTATCAAACAATAGAACTGACAAATGAGACGTTTGTGAGATGCAGGGCACTGTACTGTAAAAATAGGGGTACAAGGAGGAAGAACAAATAAAATTGCAAAGAGCAAAGCAGAGTAGTAATTTCTGATCAATTTTGCGCTACTATGATGTTTTCATTCATCAAAAGACAATGACGGACAAATATGAAATTTGTTTTAAGATTAAAAATGTACTTCTCCCTGAAATTTTGATGGTACAGTAATGTGTCACGGGTAAGTCTACAAACAGAATAGCCGTCCATAGATATCTTTCGAGAACTGTATGTTTTGAACAATGTGTTTTCTATTTTTTGGTGTATTGTTTACTGACTGCTTGATAGTGTATATCATTTTGATCACTTTGTCTATGATTTGAGAGCAGTGTTTGATTTTGAACACAAGTAAAACTGTTTTGAGGCGAAAGTTTCATTTTGCAAGAAGAGTCAGAGGTTTTGTAAATAGTGCTTGAAGATGAGGTTTTGTGTTTAATGTTTTCAGAAAAAGGAGCAAGGATTCAGAAATTGTGTTTTAGCAATTGAGAAAAACTGTAATAGTGTTGTATTACATCAAGACACACCATGCAAAATTTCCATTTGTCAAACAGTGACCCCTAGAGTCGCTGTGGAGTACTTGTATTTTTTCTGAATATTAACTTAATGAACTAATATCTAATATGCCCATGACAATTTAGAAACTGAAAATAGAACATAAAAATATGTATTAGATCTAATATAACAAAATTACAAGATTATAAAATGCATTGCGTGAATTCTTGTTTAAAGAGAAGTGTTTAATCTACAATTAAACTAGGAATGTTTGACAGAATAGTGAATATTATCAGGAAACCTGCTCCAGACTTTAGGACCCACATGCAAAAACAAAACATTCTCTCCTTTAGTGCAGTTCAATATCCTAAGTAGTACCAAAAGTCCAGAATTGTAAGATTCTTACAAGAACCTGTTAATCTTAATGTTGTAAAATAATATTTTATTGATCTATATACTGCATCTTGGACTAACTTTATTTGTTAAAGGTGCAGGACAACCACCTAACAGTGAATCACAATAATATCAACTAAACTCATTAAACGTAACATGCTGTCCATTTAAATACTAAATCTTCATTTTGAGTTATTTCTCATTTGAACTATGGAACTTCTACATCTATGGAAACACATGACTTCCCAGGGGCTCAATGAGTGACAGGCATATGACCCAGAGATTGTGGGTTCAAGTCCTTTGTCTTACAACTTTATAAAGTTGTGTCATTTCAATTTCTTTATCATACTGAAAAGCATTGTACTATTCTTTCTTCCTATTAAATACAACGTGTGTTTCATTTATATGCAAAGTCTTTATTTTGAGTCCATTCTCTTTTTTACTACTGAACCTCGGCAGCTGGATGATCTCATTTCTTTTGTGAGGTAAGAAGTTAATAAGTAAGAATACTTTGGTTATTAAAGTTTCTTTTAAAGTTTGGAAAGCAAAGTATTTTTAAGTACTTTTTGAACCCATGGAACCATTGAAGGCTTGGCCCCGTAAGGCTGCTTGCAGCTTTAATTATTATTATTATTAGGGGCCAAGCACCGAAGGTGCAGAGGCACCTATTGTATCTGTTGGTTTTCTTATTATTATTATTCCGTGAATGGGAGTCTATGGCAGCCCTATGAACAGTAAGTAGGAAAATGATGAAATTTGGCACACTTGTAGTGATGCTAATGAATAGTAATTGGACCAATTTTTGACCCTCTAGGACCAACTCTATAGCGCCACCACCAGTTCATAAATTCAACATTGAAATGGTTATAACTTTTAAACCCTTTGATCTAGAGACATCAAACTTGGTACACCTGATTCCACTCATCATGCTGATCACAACCAATACCTTACATTAAGACCCCGCCCATTACAGTAGTGGCCATTTTGAAATGTACAGTATTCCGTTTTTTCGCTACTCCTCCATCAAATTTTGTCCAATTTTCTCCAAACATGGGCTCAAATGATCGTCAGACTGAGCCGCATAAAAGTACTGTTCCCGATTTTTTTTACTCATCTTTGTTCAAAAGTTATGGTGTCGCAAACTTAACAAGGTCCACCCAAAATTGGCTAAGAGGCTGTATCTCGGCCAAAGTTTGATCAATTGAAATGAAAATTGGTACACTTCATCGGAAGCATGTTCTGAGGTCCCAGGCCAAAGTTGGGAATGGCGCCACCTACGGGTCATGAGATATGACAAATTGCTATTTTGGCCAATAACTTTTGAACAGTTTGTCAGAAATTCATAATTGTGGTATCTATGGATTCCTTGCATCATGCCGAATCCGTGGATATCGATTTTGCCATGATGGGATGTACCACGTGTCCGCCATTTTGAATTTTGTCATAATTTGCAATATCTTTTAAACTATTTGAAATTTCCTCACCACATTTGGTATGGATCATCATTAGCATGGCCCGAAGGTACATGAGAAGTTTGATCACAGCGCCACCTAGTGTTCCAGAGATATCATTGTTTTTTGAAAAAACGCTTATAACTTTTGCTATCATTGCTTGAAATTTGATTTCTTTATGTCAATATATTCCTTGGCTTATGCCGATTTCAACGATATCTCATATGCTATTTTCCAACAATGTGACTGGCCGCCATATTGAAGCGAATGTAAAACAGTTTTTTCGCTACTCCTCCTTCAAAATTTGTCCAAAATTGTCCAAAATTTGCTCAAATGATCTTCGGACCGAGCCGCACAAAAGTACTGTTCCCGATTTTTTTGCTATACTGGAAAAAAAAAGTTATGATGTCGCAAATTTAACAAGGTCGACCCAACATTGGTTCAGAGGCTGTAACTTGTGAACAGTTTGTCACAAAATCATAAAATTGGTGTCTATCGATTCCTTGCATCATGTCAAATCCGACGATATCTATTTTGCCAGGATTGGATGTACCACGTTATAAGCTAAATTAGCATTAAGCTAGCTTAGCATGCTTATCTGGTTAACATGTCATGGAACTTTTTGTGAACTCATTCTCACACTGAAACCTCTACTCAGCAGGCTGGTGAACGTGCATGAGTGATTAGCTCAACGTGTTACACCACGGATCCCGATGTTCAGCGTCGTGGGTTCGCCACTCAGTGTGACATGTGCCCAGACCGCATGAGGTACTGTGGCAGGAAAAGATGCAGAAGTTGCATCTGTTCCAGGCATTGTGCATAAGAATGATCTCATCTGAAGCTGCCACACACAACATGCAGTGCTTTTACGTCCAATTCATTGTTGTTCTTCTTCCAGAAGGGTAGTCAATGGCAGCCCTATGAACCACAAGTTAGAAAATTGGCACACTTGTAGTGATGGTAATGAGTAGTAATCTGACCAATTTTGGATGATTTAATCTAAACTTTTTAAATACAAAATGTTCTCCATTTACTTCAAAATTCTTAATTTTGACTTGATTCTCTCTTGAAAATATTGAATTTCGGCAGCTGTGTGGATGCATGTCTGGCAAGTGGCTCAACGAGATGAGTGACAGGCATCTAACCCATAGATAGTGGGTTCGAGTCCCGTGTGGGACAACTTTAAAATTGTGTATTATGAAATTAATTGATTATGAAACACTTGTAGTGAGTAGTCCAACGTGTGATCAGATGATCTTTGGACCGAGCTGCACAGAAATGATGAACAGGTTTTTGATAGTAGCCCCCATACCAAAGATCTTCCTCTCTGCAGTTGACCTAGCCTGTGTTTGTTGCCTTATCTTAGTTAGCTTAGCATACTAATTGGTTAGCATGCTAGCCAGATGCCATTCTTTCTAATGTGGCTCTTCAGTTATCAGGCTAAACCATAAGGCTTTAAGTGGTGGACAAGTTGCTTCTGTTCCAGGTGAAGGAGCTAGTAGAATAGAACACACAGATAATTTATTTAAAAATTCTTCATTTTGAGTTGCTTCTCACTTGAACTATGGATCTTCTGCATCTTGGCCAAAACACAACTTCCAAGTGGTGCAATGAGATGAGTGACAGATATCTGACCCAGAGATAGTGGGTTCAAGCCCCATGTGGGACAACTTTAATAAAAAAAAAAAATGTGTTAAGTTGTCATTTCAATTCCTTTATTATCCAGATAAGCATTGTTGTAATCTTTCTTTTGGGATTAGAAATGTGTTTTTGTTCATTCTATGTTGATTCTTACCTGAAGTCTTAAATATCCAGAAAGGTTTGTGAACAAATGAGCAGTCATTGACTTTCAACTATTCTAATTGCATTGTAAGCAGTTACATAAATTGGTTGTTTTCTTCCTATGTATAGTCGTATCCTCTTTTTTTTTTTTGCCTCCATGTGTTAATTCTCAACTTCATATATGTGTTTGTGCATTGTGTGTAAAGTAGTGAACTGGAGAGCAGAAGGGTATGATAAGATGTTTGTGGTGGTCTAGGTAAACCTCTATTTTTTTAAATTGTGCTGCCTTTTTTACATTTCAAGTTAAATACATAAAGCTTCAAACAGAACACAAATGCCTATTCAATTGATCAACCACTGGCAACATTTTATTGCAAAGTATATAGTAAAGAATACTTTCAATTCCATACAAGAAATGGTTTGACCAACTCCACAATATTAACTGATCTGACATTAAACATTTGAATGTGTACATATGCATATCTTTTAATTATTTTAAGTCCCATAAACATTAGACTTACTTAGTGACTTGAATATCAGTTTTTCCTTCTCGTCATGTGGACAATAAATAAAAGTAATTTTATCATAATAGTAAACCATAAAATCACATTAAAATACATGAACATTTTTGTATTATCTAACATTAAGAATTGTTTTAAAAAATAAATTGTAATTGTAAATAGAAGTTAATTAGTTACTACATGAATGTTAAATTACAAATAGTTACTATTCTAACAGTACATTATTTGGATCAACATCAATTAGTTGAGGTATATTGCCAAAAAGACTAGTAAAAGCTAACCTAAAGAATTTACATAATGTATACAATTATTTATTCTCAAATAAGCAACAAAATATCATTACACATCAAACAATACACTATCATTATACACAGAGCTGCACTCCAGGTTTATTGCTGCTCCTGATGCTTTGAATATTTTCCCAAAACAATCAGAGTAAAGCTTAATTAAGTTCAAGAGGCTTCATTTCTCCATCCCTAAAAGGCATTATACAAGTAAATTTACCTTTCAATTATTTCCAGCAGACTTTCAGATCCATTTCTTGCCTCCACTAAACCAAGCTTCCCAATTCTAAAATGATTAACTCAGCAATTTGATGAATGTATTACTAATTCCTGCAATCACCCTAATTGAATCGTTTGTTAATTGCATACCAAGCATTGTCAATTTCTGTTCTAGTAGGCCTAATCTACTATAAATCACACCACTTGCAAACCTCTTTTTTCATGCAACAGCAAAAATGAACAAATATTTAAATGGACCAGAGACCAGTGAATCTGACAACTGCATTTATGTTTACATTCATGCAGTTTCCAGAGTGCAACTGTCTAGAACAAACTCAAAGTTTTTTAATGCAACTTTGCAAACAGGTCGCAGTGAATATCACCAAGCTGTCATCTTTGCGCACGAAAAACATCAAACTTGGACAACATTAGCATTAAATCGGACAGCGGTTAAACTGTCAAACATAACAAAAAAGCCAAGTAAGTGGTAGTCTAGCTATTTAATCCTGTTTTCTATCTGATAAACTTTCAGTAATCGTATTCCTTTCAAATTCATTGTACAAACAAGCCCATATCAATTCTCACTTTTTTCATTCTTTAGGCCTCAATAATTCTGAATATTTCATTCAGTGTGATCGGAGTACTGCTGTGGAAGTCGCAACATCTACATTTCCCCACAAACCACCAAAAGAGATAGAAAAACTCACTGTAGAAGAAGCAAAAACTCTGGGATCACGACAATTGGTAAGCTGTTTTTTTTTCAACCTTCTCACTGTGTAAATAGCCTACAGGGTTGTTTACTTGTTGTAGTAATGCTCTGGAGAGTAGTACAATCACATATATTAGCCCTCTGTAGATTGTGCAAAATCGTTTTTATGGGGAGAAAAACATTTTAAAGTAGCCTGACGTTCAAAAAAATGCTAAAATGTGAAAGATTTTTCAGATGCACAGGCAAAGATTACTCTGCTTCTCAGTTATCTTTGCTAGATGCTTTACAAACATGATTAATGCGTTTCAAATTGGTTAATGTGTGGAAAAGTTTGGCTATTTCCTCTTCTTATGACCACAACAGCAGTTGTATACATTTCCCTTGTAATCATGTTTATTGATGTATATTTTTGATTGTACATGTACGATTTTCTTTAAATTTTCAGATCACTAAAATATCTGCAACAGTATGCAAGCTAAACAACGCAACTACTGTAAAGGCCTGGGGTACAGACTGTGAGATCCAAGAATGTTCCTTGCAAGATCCATCTGGAGAAATTCAACTTACTCTTTGGGAAAACCAAGTTTCAAAACTGCAACTAGGTAACTCCTACACCTTTACCAATCTTAAAACTAGACTGTACAACAGCCTTAAGAGCCTCACAACAACCCTGAAAACAACCATGGAACCTATTGCACAGGACCAAGTTTTCCCACCTGGTCAAGGCCCTAAAATCAGTAAAGAACCCTCTCTACCTAATACAGTGGTGAAACAAAAGCCAATAGGGGTGCAAATAAACATTAAAAAACAATGTCCAAAATGCCACAAATCACAAGAACAATTCAACATCAAACAGCAATTTCACCGTTGCCCGACTTGCAAAATTCTACGGAACACAAAAAGCTATATAACAAAATGCAATGGAATAATTGAGATAAATCAAGACAGTCAAATAACTTCTCTTACGGTTTCGAACTCAACTTTGTCAAAATTCATAGCACCAGAACTTGAACTGTCAACTTGTGATTCACAAGATATAGAAGAACTCTTTCTATCCTCCGATGAACTGACTTTAACATATAATAACTGTTTGGAAGTCACCAATATTGAAAACGCTTCATCCGCTCATCCCAGTGATGAGGATTTATTTGAAGTGAATATCGATGAAATCAACCCTGTCCTCTGTGTCACAGAGACACAAAGCACTCCAGAACCCAAGTCTCCAGTTAAAAGACCATCTGAGCCAACAACGCCTCCTATTACACCAGCTAAAAAACCTTTGACTAAGAAGAGTGCTGTAAAAATAATACAAAAATGACTTTGTATTGAAATGCACAACTAAGATGGTTGTGTGTGTGTGTGTGTATATATATTGAAATGATGGTATTGGTGTTTTTTTTTTTTTTTTTTTTTTTAATGAATGGCAAATATTGATTTAAGTCATGTTTTCTATTGAAATTAGGTTAATTTTGTCCATTATGTTCTGAAATGCTACTGATTGATTTTTATTTCATTTTTATGGCAAAGCTTTGTTAAATGTTGTTTAATGTATTTTTTTTTTTATTAAAACAAATGTGTGTCAATTCTTGGAATATGTGACCTTTATTGCATGGGCTTATCTTGCATTTGGAAAGTTGCGTGCATTCTTCTAGCCATTCTTAACTAGGCACTAAGTTTAGTTTCACAAACCATACTGGGAAAAGCAAGTAGTGTAACCATAAGTGTCATTGTGAATAACTAAAGAAACGGTTGGTATTCTGTTCTGTAAAGATTTAAATATGCAACAATGGTGCTTTAAAATCACTTCAAAGGCCCCCTCTAATTTGCTTACTTTATCCAATGTGCTAAATGGTATTTAAACTAAAAATAATCGTTATTTTTAATTCACATTTTTATCACCTCTCACAATATTGTTTCTAGGCAGCATAAAAAAAAAAAACTTAATTGTACAAGACATTATCAAAGATGACTGTCAAAGTAATGTACTTGTAGCAAAAATATAGGTTACAGTTGCATATGGCAGTTAACCCATGTAATTCCAATTTCTTTTCCCTGAGATAACATGTATGAATACATAAGGATATTAAACAATCTTTAACAATTACGTCAAAAATATATATCAAAATCCATACAAAAAACTTGATTATTCGTCAGGTCACAATTGTGACCATTAGTAGAACAAAGGGAGGCTAGGTATATGGTGTTAATGGATTTATAAACTGACAAACTTCTACAGTTTAAAGACCAGGTTCAATAATTGTTTTAAGCTTTAGTTAATAGTGTTGTATTACATCAAAGACACACCATGCAAAATTTCCATTTGTCAAACAGTGACCCCTAGAGTCGCTGTGGAGTACTTGTATTTTTTCTGAATATTAACTTAATGACCTAATATCTAATATGCCCATGACAATTTAGAAACTGAAAATAGAACATAAAAATATATGTATTAGATCTAATATAACAAAATTACAAGATTATAAAATGCATTGCGTGAATTCTTGTTTAAAGAGAAGTGTTTAATCTACAATTAAACTAGGAATGTTTGACAGAATAGTGAATATTATCAGGAAACCTGCTCCAGACTTTAGGACCCACATGCAAAAACAAAACATTCTCTCCTTTAGTGCAGTTCAATATCCTAAGTAGTACCAAAAGTCCAGAATTGTAAGATTCTTACAAGAACCTGTTAATCTTAATGTTGTAAAATAATATTTTATTGATCTATATACTGCATCTTGGACTAACTTTATTTGTTAAAGGTGCAGGACAACCACCTAACAGTGAATCACAATAATATCAACTAAACTCATTAAACGTAACATGCTGTCCATTTAAATACTAAATCTTCATTTTGAGTTATTTCTCATTTGAACTATGGAACTTCTACATCTATGGAAACACATGACTTCCCAGGGGCTCAATGAGTGACAGGCATATGACCCAGAGATTGTGGGTTCAAGTCCTTTGTCTTACAACTTTATAAAGTTGTGTCATTTCAATTTCTTTATCATACTGAAAAGCATTGTACTATTCTTTCTTCCTATTAAATACAACGTGTGTTTCATTTATATGCAAAGTCTTTATTTTGAGTCCATTCTCTTTTTTACTACTGAACCTCGGCAGCTGGATGATCTCATTTCTTTTGTGAGGTAAGAAGTTAATAAGTAAGAATACTTTGGTTATTAAAGTTTCTTTTAAAGTTTGGAAAGCAAAGTATTTTTAAGTACTTTTTGAACCCATGGAACCATTGAAGGCTTGGCCCCGTAAGGCTGCTTGCAGCTTTATTAGGGGCCAAGCACCGAAGGTGCAGAGGCACCTATTGTATCTGTTGGTTTTCTTATTAGGGGCCAAGCACCGAAGGTGCAGAGGCACCTATTGTATCTGTTAGTTTTCTTATTAGGGGCCAAGCACCGAAGGTGCAGAGGCACCTATTGTATCTGTTGGTTTTCTTATTATTATTATTCCGTGAATGGGAGTCTATGGCAGCCCTATGAACCGTAAGTAGGAAAATGATGAAATTTGGCACACTTGTAGTGATGCTAATGAATAGTAATTGGACCAATTTTTGACCCTCTAGGACCAACTCTATAGCGCCACCACCAGTTCAAAAATTCAACATTGAAATAGTTATAACTTTTGAACCCTTTGATCTAGACACATGAAACTTAGTACACCTGATTCCACTCATCATGTTGATCACAACCAATACCTTACATTAAGACCCCGCCCATTACAGTAGTGGCCATTTTGAAATGTACAGTATTCAGTTATTTCGCTACTCCTCCTTCAAATTTTGTCCAATTTTCTCCAACCATGTGCTCAAATGATCTTCGGACTGAGCCGCATAAAAGTACTGTTCCCGATTTTTTTGTTATACTGGAAAAAAAAAGTTGTACTGTCGCAAACTTAACGAGGTCCACCCAAAATTGGCTAAGAGGCTGTATCTCGGCCAAAGTTTGATCAATCGATACGAAAATTGGTACGCTTAATCGGAAGCATGATCTGAGGGACCCTGCCAAAGTCAGGAACAGCGCCACCTACGGGTCATGAGATATGGAAAAATGCTTTTTTGGCCAATAACTTTTGAACACTTTGTCAGAAAATCATAATTGTGGTATCTATGGATTCCTTGCATCATGCCGAATCCGTGGATATCGATTTTGCCATGATGGGATGTACCCCGTGTCCGCCATTTTGAATTTTGTCATAATTTGCAATATCTTTTAAACTATTTGAAATTTCTTCACCAAATTTGGTATGGATCACCATTAGCATGGCCCGGAGGTACCTGAGAAGTTTGATCACAGCGCCACCTAGTGTTCCAGAGATATCATTGTTTTTTGAAAAAACGCTTATAACTTTTGCTATCATTGCTTGAAATTTGATTTCTTTATGTCAATATATTCCTTGGCTTATGCCGATTTCAACGATATCTCATATGCTATTTTCCAACAATGTGACTGGCCGCCATATTGGAGCAAATGTAAAACAGTTTTTTCGCTACTTCTCCTTCAAAATTTGTCCAAAATTGTCCAAAATTTGCTCAAATGATCTTCGGACCGAGCCGCACAGAAGTACTGTTCCCGATTTTTTTGCTATACTGGAAAAAAAAAAGTTATGATGTCGCAAATTTAACAAGGTCGACCCAACATTGGTTCAGAGGCTGTAACTTGTGAACAGTTTGTCACAAAATCATAAAATTGGTGTCTATCGATTCCTTGCATCATGTCGAATCCGATGATATCTATTTTGCCAGGATTGGATGTACCACGTCATAAGCTAAATTAGCATTAAGCTAGCTTAGCATGCTTATCTGGTTAACATGTCATGGAACTTTTTGTGAACTCATTCTCACACTGAAACCTCTACTCAGCAGGCTGGTGAACGTGCATGAGTGATTAGCTCAACGTGTTACACCACGGATCCCGATGTTCAGCGTCGTGGGTTCGCCACTCAGTGTGACATGTGCCCAGACCGCATGAGGTACTGTGGCAGGAAAAGATGCAGAAGTTGCATCTGTTCCAGGCATTGTGCATAAGAATGATCTCATCTGAAGCTGCCACACACAACATGCAGTGCTTTTACGTCCAATTCATTGTTGTTCTTCTTCCAGAAGGGTAGTCAATGGCAGCCGTATGAACCACAAGTTAGAAAATTGGCACACTTGTAGTGATGGTAATGAGTAGTAATCTGACCAATTTTGGATGATTTAATCTAAACTTTTTAAATACAAAATGTTCTCCATTTACTTCAAAATTCTTAATTTTGACTTGATTCTCTCTTGAAAATATTGAATTTCGGCAGCTGTGTGGATGCATGTCTGGCAAGTGGCTCAACGAGATGAGTGACAGGCATCTAACCCATAGATAGTGGGTTCGAGTCCCGTGTGGGACAACTTTAAAATTGTGTATTATGAAATTAATTGATTATGAAACACTTGTAGTGAGTAGTCCAACGTGTGATCAGATGATCTTTGGACCGAGCTGCACAGAAATGATGAACAGGTTTTTGATAGTAGCCCCCATACCAAAGATCTTCCTCTCTGCAGTTGATCTAGCCTGTGTTTGTTGCCTTATCTTAGTTAGCTTAGCATACTAATTGGTTAGCATGCTAGCCAGATGCCATTCTTTCTAATGTGGCTCTTCAGTTATCAGGCTAAACCATAAGGCTTTAAGTGGTGGACAAGTTGCTTCTGTTCCAGGTGAAGGAGCTAGTAGAATAGAACACACAGATAATTTATTTAAAAATTCTTCATTTTGAGTTGCTTCTCACTTGAACTATGGATCTTCTGCATCTTGGCCAAAACACAACTTCCAAGTGGTGCAATGAGATGAGTGACAGATATCTGACCCAGAGATAGTGGGTTCAAGCCCCATGTGGGACAACTTTAATTTAAAAAAAAAATGTGTTAAGTTGTCATTTCAATTCCTTTATTATCCAGATAAGCATTGTTGTAATCTTTCTTTTGGGATTAGAAATGTGTTTTTGTTCATTCTATGTTGATTCTTACCTGAAGTCTTAAATATCCAGAAAGGTTTGTGAACAAATGAGCAGTCATTGACTTTCAACTATTCTAATTGCATTGTAAGCAGTTACATAAATTGGTTGTTTTCTTCCTATGTATAGTCGTATCCTCTTTTTTTTTTGCCTCCATGTGTTAATTCTCAACTTCATATATGTGTTTGTGCATTGTGTGTAAAGTAGTGAACTGGAGAGCAGAAGGGTATGATAAGATGTTTGTGGTGGTCTAGGTAAACCTCTATTTTTTTAAATTGTGCTGCCTTTTTTACATTTCAAGTTAAATACATAAAGCTTCAAACAGAACACAAATGCCTATTCAATTGATCAACCACTGGCAACATTTTATTGCAAAGTATATAGTAAAGAATACTTTCAATTCCATACAAGAAATGGTTTGACCAACTCCACAATATTAACTGATCTGACATTAAACATTTGAATGTGTACATATGCATATCTTTTAATTATTTTAAGTCCCATAAACATTAGACTTACTTAGTGACTTGAATATCAGTTTTTCCTTCTCGTCATGTGGACAATAAATAAAAGTAATTTTATCATAATAGTAAACCATAAAATCACATTAAAATACATGAACATTTTTGTATTATCTAACATTAAGAATTGTTTTAAAAAATAAATTGTAATTGTAAATAGAAGTTAATTAGTTACTACATGAATGTTAAATTACAAATAGTTACTATTCTAACAGTACATTATTTGGATCAACATCAATTAGTTGAGGTATATTGCCAAAAAGACTAGTAAAAGCTAACCTAAAGAATTTACATAATGTATACAATTATTTATTCTCAAATAAGCAACAAAATATCATTACACATCAAACAATACACTATCATTATACACAGAGCTGCACTCCAGGTTTATTGCTGCTCCTGATGCTTTGAATATTTTCCCAAAACAATCAGAGTAAAGCTTAATTAAGTTCAAGAGGCTTCATTTCTCCATCCCTAAAAGGCATTATACAAGTAAATTTACCTTTCAATTATTTCCAGCAGACTTTCAGATCCATTTCTTGCCTCCACTAAACCAAGCTTCCCAATTCTAAAATGATTAACTCAGCAATTTGATGAATGTATTACTAATTCCTGCAATCACCCTAATTGAATCGTTTGTTAATTGCATACCAAGCATTGTCAATTTCTGTTCTAGTAGGCCTAATCTACTATAAATCACACCACTTGCAAACCTCTTTTTTCATGCAACAGCAAAAATGAACAAATATTTAAATAGACCAGAGACCAGTGAATCTGACAACTGCATTTATGTTTACATTCATGCAGTTTCCAGAGTGCAACTGTCTAGAACAAACTCAAAGTTTTTTAATGCAACTTTGCAAACAGGTCGCAGTGAATATCACCAAGCTGTCATCTTTGCGCACGAAAAACATCAAACTTGGACAACATTAGCATTAAATCGGACAGCGGTTAAACTGTCAAACATAACAAAAAAGCCAAGTAAGTGGTAGTCTAGCTATTTAATCCTGTTTTCTATCTGATAAACTTTCAGTAATCGTATTCCTTTCAAATTCATTGTACAAACAAGCCCATATCAATTCTCACTTTTTTCATTCTTTAGGCCTCAATAATTCTGAATATTTCATTCAGTGTGATCGGAGTACTGCTGTGGAAGTCGCAACATCTACATTTCCCCACAAACCACCAAAAGAGATAGAAAAACTCACTGTAGAAGAAGCAAAAACTCTGGGATCACGACAATTGGTAAGCTGTTTTTTTTTCAACCTTCTCACTGTGTAAATAGCCTACAGGGTTGTTTACTTGTTGTAGTAATGCTCTGGAGAGTAGTACAATCACATATATTAGCCCTCTGTAGATTGTGCAAAATCGTTTTTATGGGGAGAAAAACATTTTAAAGTAGCCTGACGTTCAAAAAAATGCTAAAATGTGAAAGATTTTTCAGATGCACAGGCAAAGATTACTCTGCTTCTCAGTTATCTTTGCTAGATGCTTTACAAACATGATTAATGCGTTTCAAATTGGTTAATGTGTGGAAAAGTTTGGCTATTTCCTCTTCTTATGACCACAACAGCAGTTGTATACATTTCCCTTGTAATCATGTTTATTGATGTATATTTTTGATTGTACATGTACGATTTTCTTTAAATTTTCAGATCACTAAAATATCTGCAACAGTATGCAAGCTAAACAACGCAACTACTGTAAAGGCCTGGGGTACAGACTGTGAGATCCAAGAATGTTCCTTGCAAGATCCATCTGGAGAAATTCAACTTACTCTTTGGGAAAACCAAGTTTCAAAACTGCAACTAGGTAACTCCTACACCTTTACCAATCTTAAAACTAGACTGTACAACAGCCTTAAGAGCCTCACAACAACCCTGAAAACAACCATGGAACCTATTGCACAGGACCAAGTTTTCCCACCTGGTCAAGGCCCTAAAATCAGTAAAGAACCCTCTCTACCTAATACAGTGGTGAAACAAAAGCCAATAGGGGTGCAAATAAACATTAAAAAACAATGTCCAAAATGCCACAAATCACAAGAACAATTCAACATCAAACAGCAATTTCACCGTTGCCCGACTTGCAAAATTCTACGGAACACAAAAAGCTATATAACAAAATGCAATGGAATAATTGAGATAAATCAAGACAGTCAAATAACTTCTCTTACGGTTTCGAACTCAACTTTGTCAAAATTCATAGCACCAGAACTTGAACTGTCAACTTGTGATTCACAAGATATAGAAGAACTCTTTCTATCCTCCGATGAACTGACTTTAACATATAATAACTGTTTGGAAGTCACCAATATTGAAAACGCTTCATCCGCTCATCCCAGTGATGAGGATTTATTTGAAGTGAATATCGATGAAATCAACCCTGTCCTCTGTGTCACAGAGACACAAAGCACTCCAGAACCCAAGTCTCCAGTTAAAAGACCATCTGAGCCAACAACGCCTCCTATTACACCAGCTAAAAAACCTTTGACTAAGAAGAGTGCTGTAAAAATAATACAAAAATGACTTTGTATTGAAATGCACAACTAAGATGGTTGTGTGTGTGTGTGTGTATATATATTGAAATGATGGTATTGGTGTTTTTTTTTTTTTTTTTTTTTTTAATGAATGGCAAATATTGATTTAAGTCATGTTTTCTATTGAAATTAGGTTAATTTTGTCCATTATGTTCTGAAATGCTACTGATTGATTTTTATTTCATTTTTATGGCAAAGCTTTGTTAAATGTTGTTTAATGTATTTTTTTTTTTTTATTAAAACAAATGTGTGTCAATTCTTGGAATATGTGACCTTTATTGCATGGGCTTATCTTGCATTTGGAAAGTTGCGTGCATTCTTCTAGCCATTCTTAACTAGGCACTAAGTTTAGTTTCACAAACCATACTGGGAAAAGCAAGTAGTGTAACCATAAGTGTCATTGTGAATAACTAAAGAAACGGTTGGTATTCTGTTCTGTAAAGATTTAAATATGCAACAATGGTGCTTTAAAATCACTTCAAAGGCCCCCTCTAATTTGCTTACTTTATCCAATGTGCTAAATGGTATTTAAACTAAAAATAATCGTTATTTTTAATTCACATTTTTATCACCTCTCACAATATTGTTTCTAGGCAGCATAAAAAAAAAAACTTAATTGTACAAGACATTATCAAAGATGACTGTCAAAGTAATGTACTTGTAGCAAAAATATAGGTTACAGTTGCATATGGCAGTTAACCCATGTAATTCCAATTTCTTTTCCCTGAGATAACATGTATGAATACATAAGGATATTAAACAATCTTTAACAATTACGTCAAAAATATATATCAAAATCCATACAAAAAACTTGATTATTCGTCAGGTCACAATTGTGACCATTAGTAGAACAAAGGGAGGCTAGGTATATGGTGTTAATGGATTTATAAACTGACAAACTTCTACAGTTTAAAGACCAGGTTCAATAATTGTTTTAAGCTTTAGTTAATAGTGTTGTATTACATCAAAGACACACCATGCAAAATTTCCATTTGTCAAACAGTGACCCCTAGAGTCGCTGTGGAGTACTTGTATTTTTTCTGAATATTAACTTAATGACCTAATATCTAATATGCCCATGACAATTTAGAAACTGAAAATAGAACATAAAAATATGTATTAGATCTAATATAACAAAATTACAAGATTATAAAATGCATTGCGTGAATTCTTGTTTAAAGAGAAGTGTTTAATCTACAATTAAACTAGGAATGTTTGACAGAATAGTGAATATTATCAGGAAACCTGCTCCAGACTTTAGGACCCACATGCAAAAACAAAACATTCTCTCCTTTAGTGCAGTTCAATATTCTTAGTAGTACCAAAAGTCCAGAATTGTAAGATTCTTACAAGAACCTGTTAATCTTAATGTTGTAAAATAATATTTTATCGATCTATATACTGCATCTTGGACTAACTTTATTTGTTAAAGGTGCAGGACAACCACCTAACAGTGAATCACAATAATATCAACTAAACTCATTAAACGTAACATGCTGTCCATTTAAATACTAAATCTTCATTTTGAGTTGATTCTCATTTGAACTATGGAACTTCTACATCTATGGAAACACATGACTTTCCAGGGGCTCAATGAGTGACAGGCATATGACCCAGAGATTGTGGGTTCAAGTCCTTTGTCTTACAACTTTATAAAGTTGTGTCATTTCAATTTCTTTATCATCCTGAAACGCATTGTACTATTCTTTCTTCCTATTAAATACAACGTGTGTTTCATTTATATGCAAAGTCTTTATTTTGAGTTCATTCTCTTTTTTACTACTGAACCTCGGCAGCTGGATGATCTCATTTCTTTTGTGAGGTAAGAAGTTAATGAGTAAGAATACTTTGGTTATTAAAGTTTCTTTTAAAGTTTTGAAAGCAAAGTATTTTTAAGTACTTTTTGAACCCATGGAACCATTGAAGGCTTGGCCCCGTAAGGCTGCTTGCAGCTTTAATTAGGGGCCAAGCACCGAAGGTGCAGAGGCACCTATTGTATCTGTTGGTTTTCTTATTATTATTATTATTATTCCGTGAATGGGAGTCTATGGCAGCCCTATGAACCGTACATAGGAAAATGATGAAATTTGGCACACTTGTAGTGATGCTAATGAATAGTAATTGGACCAATTTTTGACCCTCTAGGACCAACTCTATAGCGCCACCACCAGTTCAAAAATTCAACATTGAAATGGTTATAACTTTTGAACCCTTTGATCTAGAGACATGAAACTTAGTACACCTGATTCCACTCATCATGCTGATCACAACCAATACCTTACATTAAGACCCCGCCCATTACAGTAGTGGCCATTTTGAAATGTACAGTATTCAGTTATTTCGCTACTCCTCCTTCAAATTTTGTCCAATTTTCTCCAAACATGCACTCAAATGATCTTCAGACTGAGCCGCATAAAAGTACTGTTCCCGATTTTTTTGTTATACTGGAAAAAAAAAAGTTATAATGTCGCAAACTTAACGAGGTCCACCCAAAATTGGCTAAGAGGCTGTATCTCGGCCAAAGTTTGATCAATCGAAACGAAAATTGGTACTCTTCATCGGAAGCATGTTCTGAGGTCCCATGCCAAAGTTGGGAATAGCGCCACCTACGGGTCATGAGATATGACAAATTGCTATTTTGGCCAATAACTTTTGAACAGTTTGTCAGAAATTCATAATTGTGGTATCTATGGATTCCTTGCGTCATGCCGAATCCGTGGATATCGATTTTGCCATGATGGGATGTACCACGTGTCCGCCATTTTGAATTTTGTCATAAATTGCAATATCTTTTAAACTATTTGACATATCAGCACACAATTTGGTAGGGATGACCGACACCATGTCCTAAAGCGACATGAGAAGTTTGATCACAGCGCCACCTAGTGTTCCAGATATATCATTGTTTTTTGAAAAAACGCTTATAACATTTGAAAATATTGTTCAAATTTTGAGTTCTTTATGACATTATGTTCCTTGGTTTATGCCGATTTAGACGATATCTCATTTGTCATTTTCCAACAATGTGACTGGCCGCCATATTGGAGCGAATGTAAAACAGTTTTTTCGCTACTCCTCCTTCAAAATTTGTCCAAAATTGTCCAAAATTTGCTCAAATGATCTTCGGACCGAGCCGCATAAAAGTACTGTTCCCGATTTTTTTGCTATACTGTAATAAAAAAGTTATGATGTCACAAATTTAACAAGGTCAACCCAAAATTGGCTAAGAGGCTGTAACTTGTGAACAGTTTGTCACAAAATCATAAAATTGGTGTCTATCGATTCCTTGCATCATGTCGAATCCGACGATATCTATTTTGCCAGGATTGGATGTACCACGTTATAAGCTAAATTAGCATTAAGCTAGCTTAGCATGCTTATCTGGTTAACATGTCATGGAACTTTTTGTGAACTCATTCTCACACTGAAACCTCTACTCAGCAGGCTGGTGAACGTGCATGAGTGATTAGCTCAACGTGTTACACCACGGATCCCGATGTTCAGCGTCGTGGGTTCGCCACTCAGTGTGACATGTGCCCAGACCGCATGAGGTACTGTGGCAGGAAAAGATGCAGAAGTTGCATCTGTTCCAGGCATTGTGCATAAGAATGATCTCATCTGAAGCTGCCACACACAACATGCAGTGCTTTTACGTCCAATTCATTGTTGTTCTTCTTCCAGAAGGGTAGTCAATGGCAGCCCTATGAACCACAAGTTAGAAAATTGGCACACTTGTAGTGATGGTAATGAGTAGTAATCTGACCAATTTTGGATGATTTAATCTAAACTTTTTAAATACAAAATGTTCTCCATTTACTTCAAAATTCTTAATTTTGACTTGATTCTCTCTTGAAAATATTGAATTTCGGCAGCTGTGTAGATGCATGTCTGGCAAGTGGCTCAACGAGATGAGTGACAGGCATCTAACCCATAGATAGTGGGTTCGAGTCCCGTGTGGGACAACTTTAAAATTGTGTATTATGAAATTAATTGATTATGAAACACTTGTAGTGAGTAGTCCAACGTGTGATCAGATGATCTTTGGACCGAGCTGCACAGAAATGATGAACAGGTTTTTGATAGTAGCCCCCATACCAAAGATCTTCCTCTCTGCAGTTGACCTAGCCTGTGTTTGTTGCCTTATCTTAGTTAGCTTAGCATACTAATTGGTTAGCATGCTAGCCAGATGCCATTCTTTCTAATGTGGCTCTTCAGTTATCAGGCTAAACCATAAGGCTTTAAGTGGTGGACAAGTTGCTTCTGTTCCAGGTGAAGGAGCTAGTAGAATAGAACACACAGATAATTTATTTAAAAATTCTTCATTTTGAGTTGCTTCTCACTTGAACTATGGATCTTCTGCATCTTGGCCAAAACACAACTTCCAAGTGGTGCAATGAGATGAGTGACAGAAATCTGACCCAGAGATAGTGGGTTCAAGCCCCATGTGGGACAACTTTAATTTAAAAAAAAAATGTGTTAAGTTGTCATTTCAATTCCTTTATTATCCAGATAAGCATTGTTGTAATCTTTCTTTTGGGATTAGAAATGTGTTTTTGTTCATTCTATGTTGATTCTTACCTGAAGTCTTAAATATCCAGAAAGGTTTGTGAACAAATGAGCAGTCATTGACTTTCAACTATTCTAATTGCATTGTAAGCAGTTACATAAATTGGTTGTTTTCTTCCTATGTATAGTCGTATCCTCTTTTTTTTTTTGCCTCCATGTGTTAATTCTCAACTTCATATATGTGTTTGTGCATTGTGTGTAAAGTAGTGAACTGGAGAGCAGAAGGGTATGATAAGATGTTTGTGGTGGTCTAGGTAAACCTCTATTTTTTTAAATTGTGCTGCCTTTTTTACATTTCAAGTTAAATACATAAAGCTTCAAACAGAACACAAATGCCTATTCAATTGATCAACCACTGGCAACATTTTATTGCAAAGTATATAGTAAAGAATACTTTCAATTCCATACAAGAAATGGTTTGACCAACTCCACAATATTAACTGATCTGACATTAAACATTTGAATGTGTACATATGCATATCTTTTAATTATTTTAAGTCCCATAAACATTAGACTTACTTAGTGACTTGAATATCAGTTTTTCCTTCTCGTCATGTGGACAATAAATAAAAGTAATTTTATCATAATAGTAAACCATAAAATCACATTAAAATACATGAACATTTTTGTATTATCTAACATTAAGAATTGTTTTAAAAAATAAATTGTAATTGTAAATAGAAGTTAATTAGTTACTACATGAATGTTAAATTACAAATAGTTACTATTCTAACAGTACATTATTTGGATCAACATCAATTAGTTGAGGTATATTGCCAAAAAGACTAGTAAAAGCTAACCTAAAGAATTTACATAATGTATACAATTATTTATTCTCAAATAAGCAACAAAATATCATTACACATCAAACAATACACTATCATTATACACAAAGCTGCACTCCAGGTTTATTGCTGCTCCTGATGCTTTGAATATTTTCCCAAAACAATCAGAGTAAAGCTTAATTAAGTTCAAGAGGCTTCATTTCTCCATCCCTAAAAGGCATTATACAAGTAAATTTACCTTTCAATTATTTCCAGCAGACTTTCAGATCCATTTCTTGCCTCCACTAAACCAAGCTTCCCAATTCTAAAATGATTAACTCAGCAATTTGATGAATGTATTACTAATTCCTGCAATCACCCTAATTGAATCGTTTGTTAATTGCATACCAAGCATTGTCAATTTCTGTTCTAGTAGGCCTAATCTACTATAAATCACACCACTTGCAAACCTCTTTTTTCATGCAACAGCAAAAATGAACAAATATTTAAATGGACCAGAGACCAGTGAATCTGACAACTGCATTTATGTTTACATTCATGCAGTTTCCAGAGTGCAACTGTCTAGAACAAACTCAAAGTTTTTTAATGCAACTTTGCAAACAGGTCGCAGTGAATATCACCAAGCTGTCATCTTTGCGCACGAAAAACATCAAACTTGGACAACATTAGCATTAAATCGGACAGCGGTTAAACTGTCAAACATAACAAAAAAGCCAAGTAAGTGGTAGTCTAGCTATTTAATCCTGTTTTCTATCTGATAAACTTTCAGTAATCGTATTCCTTTCAAATTCATTGTACAAACAAGCCCATATCAATTCTCACTTTTTTCATTCTTTAGGCCTCAATAATTCTGAATATTTCATTCAGTGTGATCGGAGTACTGCTGTGGAAGTCGCAACATCTACATTTCCCCACAAACCACCAAAAGAGATAGAAAAACTCACTGTAGAAGAAGCAAAAACTCTGGGATCACGACAATTGGTAAGCTGTTTTTTTTTCAACCTTCTCACTGTGTAAATAGCCTACAGGGTTGTTTACTTGTTGTAGTAATGCTCTGGAGAGTAGTACAATCACATATATTAGCCCTCTGTAGATTGTGCAAAATCGTTTTTATGGGGAGAAAAACATTTTAAAGTAGCCTGACGTTCAAAAAAATGCTAAAATGTGAAAGATTTTTCAGATGCACAGGCAAAGATTACTCTGCTTCTCAGTTATCTTTGCTAGATGCTTTACAAACATGATTAATGCGTTTCAAATTGGTTAATGTGTGGAAAAGTTTGGCTATTTCCTCTTCTTATGACCACAACAGCAGTTGTATACATTTCCCTTGTAATCATGTTTATTGATGTATATTTTTGATTGTACATGTACGATTTTCTTTAAATTTTCAGATCACTAAAATATCTGCAACAGTATGCAAGCTAAACAACGCAACTACTGTAAAGGCCTGGGGTACAGACTGTGAGATCCAAGAATGTTCCTTGCAAGATCCATCTGGAGAAATTCAACTTACTCTTTGGGAAAACCAAGTTTCAAAACTGCAACTAGGTAACTCCTACACCTTTACCAATCTTAAAACTAGACTGTACAACAGCCTTAAGAGCCTCACAACAACCCTGAAAACAACCATGGAACCTATTGCACAGGACCAAGTTTTCCCACCTGGTCAAGGCCCTAAAATCAGTAAAGAACCCTCTCTACCTAATACAGTGGTGAAACAAAAGCCAATAGGGGTGCAAATAAACATTAAAAAACAATGTCCAAAATGCCACAAATCACAAGAACAATTCAACATCAAACAGCAATTTCACCGTTGCCCGACTTGCAAAATTCTACGGAACACAAAAAGCTATATAACAAAATGCAATGGAATAATTGAGATAAATCAAGACAGTCAAATAACTTCTCTTACGGTTTCGAACTCAACTTTGTCAAAATTCATAGCACCAGAACTTGAACTGTCAACTTGTGATTCACAAGATATAGAAGAACTCTTTCTATCCTCCGATGAACTGACTTTAACATATAATAACTGTTTGGAAGTCACCAATATTGAAAACGCTTCATCCGCTCATCCCAGTGATGAGGATTTATTTGAAGTGAATATCGATGAAATCAACCCTGTCCTCTGTGTCACAGAGACACAAAGCACTCCAGAACCCAAGTCTCCAGTTAAAAGACCATCTGAGCCAACAACGCCTCCTATTACACCAGCTAAAAAACCTTTGACTAAGAAGAGTGCTGTAAAAATAATACAAAAATGACTTTGTATTGAAATGCACAACTAAGATGGTTGTGTGTGTGTGTGTGTATATATATTGAAATGATGGTATTGGTGTTTTTTTTTTTTTTTTTTTTTTTAATGAATGGCAAATATTGATTTAAGTCATGTTTTCTATTGAAATTAGGTTAATTTTGTCCATTATGTTCTGAAATGCTACTGATTGATTTTTATTTCATTTTTATGGCAAAGCTTTGTTAAATGTTGTTTAATGTATTTTTTTTTTTTTATTAAAACAAATGTGTGTCAATTCTTGGAATATGTGACCTTTATTGCATGGGCTTATCTTGCATTTGGAAAGTTGCGTGCATTCTTCTAGCCATTCTTAACTAGGCACTAAGTTTAGTTTCACAAACCATACTGGGAAAAGCAAGTAGTGTAACCATAAGTGTCATTGTGAATAACTAAAGAAACGGTTGGTATTCTGTTCTGTAAAGATTTAAATATGCAACAATGGTGCTTTAAAATCACTTCAAAGGCCCCCTCTAATTTGCTTACTTTATCCAATGTGCTAAATGGTATTTAAACTAAAAATAATCGTTATTTTTAATTCACATTTTTATCACCTCTCACAATATTGTTTCTAGGCAGCATAAAAAAAAAAACTTAATTGTACAAGACATTATCAAAGATGACTGTCAAAGTAATGTACTTGTAGCAAAAATATAGGTTACAGTTGCATATGGCAGTTAACCCATGTAATTCCAATTTCTTTTCCCTGAGATAACATGTATGAATACATAAGGATATTAAACAATCTTTAACAATTACGTCAAAAATATATATCAAAATCCATACAAAAAACTTGATTATTCGTCAGGTCACAATTGTGACCATTAGTAGAACAAAGGGAGGCTAGGTATATGGTGTTAATGGATTTATAAACTGACAAACTTCTACAGTTTAAAGACCAGGTTCAATAATTGTTTTAAGCTTTAGTTAATAGTGTTGTATTACATCAAAGACACACCATGCAAAATTTCCATTTGTCAAACAGTGACCCCTAGAGTCGCTGTGGAGTACTTGTATTTTTTCTGAATATTAACTTAATGACCTAATATCTAATATGCCCATGACAATTTAGAAACTGAAAATAGAACATAAAAATATGTATTAGATCTAATATAACAAAATTACAAGATTATAAAATGCATTGCGTGAATTCTTGTTTAAAGAGAAGTGTTTAATCTACAATTAAACTAGGAATGTTTGACAGAATAGTGAATATTATCAGGAAACCTGCTCCAGACTTTAGGACCCACATGCAAAAACAAAACATTCTCTCCTTTAGTGCAGTTCAATATTCTTAGTAGTACCAAAAGTCCAGAATTGTAAGATTCTTACAAGAACCTGTTAATCTTAATGTTGTAAAATAATATTTTATCGATCTATATACTGCATCTTGGACTAACTTTATTTGTTAAAGGTGCAGGACAACCACCTAACAGTGAATCACAATAATATCAACTAAACTCATTAAACGTAACATGCTGTCCATTTAAATACTAAATCTTCATTTTGAGTTGATTCTCATTTGAACTATGGAACTTCTACATCTATGGAAACACATGACTTTCCAGGGGCTCAATGAGTGACAGGCATATGACCCAGAGATTGTGGGTTCAAGTCCTTTGTCTTACAACTTTATAAAGTTGTGTCATTTCAATTTCTTTATCATCCTGAAACGCATTGTACTATTCTTTCTTCCTATTAAATACAACGTGTGTTTCATTTATATGCAAAGTCTTTATTTTGAGTTCATTCTCTTTTTTACTACTGAACCTCGGCAGCTGGATGATCTCATTTCTTTTGTGAGGTAAGAAGTTAATGAGTAAGAATACTTTGGTTATTAAAGTTTCTTTTAAAGTTTTGAAAGCAAAGTATTTTTAAGTACTTTTTGAACCCATGGAACCATTGAAGGCTTGGCCCCGTAAGGCTGCTTGCAGCTTTAATTAGGGGCCAAGCACCGAAGGTGCAGAGGCACCTATTGTATCTGTTGGTTTTCTTATTATTATTATTATTATTCCGTGAATGGGAGTCTATGGCAGCCCTATGAACCGTACATAGGAAAATGATGAAATTTGGCACACTTGTAGTGATGCTAATGAATAGTAATTGGACCAATTTTTGACCCTCTAGGACCAACTCTATAGCGCCACCACCAGTTCAAAAATTCAACATTGAAATGGTTATAACTTTTGAACCCTTTGATCTAGAGACATGAAACTTAGTACACCTGATTCCACTCATCATGCTGATCACAACCAATACCTTACATTAAGACCCCGCCCATTACAGTAGTGGCCATTTTGAAATGTACAGTATTCAGTTATTTCGCTACTCCTCCTTCAAATTTTGTCCAATTTTCTCCAAACATGCACTCAAATGATCTTCAGACTGAGCCGCATAAAAGTACTGTTCCCGATTTTTTTGTTATACTGGAAAAAAAAAAGTTATAATGTCGCAAACTTAACGAGGTCCACCCAAAATTGGCTAAGAGGCTGTATCTCGGCCAAAGTTTGATCAATCGAAACGAAAATTGGTACTCTTCATCGGAAGCATGTTCTGAGGTCCCATGCCAAAGTTGGGAATAGCGCCACCTACGGGTCATGAGATATGACAAATTGCTATTTTGGCCAATAACTTTTGAACAGTTTGTCAGAAATTCATAATTGTGGTATCTATGGATTCCTTGCGTCATGCCGAATCCGTGGATATCGATTTTGCCATGATGGGATGTACCACGTGTCCGCCATTTTGAATTTTGTCATAAATTGCAATATCTTTTAAACTATTTGACATATCAGCACACAATTTGGTAGGGATGACCGACACCATGTCCTAAAGCGACATGAGAAGTTTGATCACAGCGCCACCTAGTGTTCCAGATATATCATTGTTTTTTGAAAAAACGCTTATAACATTTGAAAATATTGTTCAAATTTTGAGTTCTTTATGACATTATGTTCCTTGGTTTATGCCGATTTAGACGATATCTCATTTGTCATTTTCCAACAATGTGACTGGCCGCCATATTGGAGCGAATGTAAAACAGTTTTTTCGCTACTCCTCCTTCAAAATTTGTCCAAAATTGTCCAAAATTTGCTCAAATGATCTTCGGACCGAGCCGCATAAAAGTACTGTTCCCGATTTTTTTGCTATACTGTAATAAAAAAGTTATGATGTCACAAATTTAACAAGGTCAACCCAAAATTGGCTAAGAGGCTGTAACTTGTGAACAGTTTGTCACAAAATCATAAAATTGGTGTCTATCGATTCCTTGCATCATGTCGAATCCGACGATATCTATTTTGCCAGGATTGGATGTACCACGTTATAAGCTAAATTAGCATTAAGCTAGCTTAGCATGCTTATCTGGTTAACATGTCATGGAACTTTTTGTGAACTCATTCTCACACTGAAACCTCTACTCAGCAGGCTGGTGAACGTGCATGAGTGATTAGCTCAACGTGTTACACCACGGATCCCGATGTTCAGCGTCGTGGGTTCGCCACTCAGTGTGACATGTGCCCAGACCGCATGAGGTACTGTGGCAGGAAAAGATGCAGAAGTTGCATCTGTTCCAGGCATTGTGCATAAGAATGATCTCATCTGAAGCTGCCACACACAACATGCAGTGCTTTTACGTCCAATTCATTGTTGTTCTTCTTCCAGAAGGGTAGTCAATGGCAGCCCTATGAACCACAAGTTAGAAAATTGGCACACTTGTAGTGATGGTAATGAGTAGTAATCTGACCAATTTTGGATGATTTAATCTAAACTTTTTAAATACAAAATGTTCTCCATTTACTTCAAAATTCTTAATTTTGACTTGATTCTCTCTTGAAAATATTGAATTTCGGCAGCTGTGTAGATGCATGTCTGGCAAGTGGCTCAACGAGATGAGTGACAGGCATCTAACCCATAGATAGTGGGTTCGAGTCCCGTGTGGGACAACTTTAAAATTGTGTATTATGAAATTAATTGATTATGAAACACTTGTAGTGAGTAGTCCAACGTGTGATCAGATGATCTTTGGACCGAGCTGCACAGAAATGATGAACAGGTTTTTGATAGTAGCCCCCATACCAAAGATCTTCCTCTCTGCAGTTGACCTAGCCTGTGTTTGTTGCCTTATCTTAGTTAGCTTAGCATACTAATTGGTTAGCATGCTAGCCAGATGCCATTCTTTCTAATGTGGCTCTTCAGTTATCAGGCTAAACCATAAGGCTTTAAGTGGTGGACAAGTTGCTTCTGTTCCAGGTGAAGGAGCTAGTAGAATAGAACACACAGATAATTTATTTAAAAATTCTTCATTTTGAGTTGCTTCTCACTTGAACTATGGATCTTCTGCATCTTGGCCAAAACACAACTTCCAAGTGGTGCAATGAGATGAGTGACAGAAATCTGACCCAGAGATAGTGGGTTCAAGCCCCATGTGGGACAACTTTAATTTAAAAAAAAAATGTGTTAAGTTGTCATTTCAATTCCTTTATTATCCAGATAAGCATTGTTGTAATCTTTCTTTTGGGATTAGAAATGTGTTTTTGTTCATTCTATGTTGATTCTTACCTGAAGTCTTAAATATCCAGAAAGGTTTGTGAACAAATGAGCAGTCATTGACTTTCAACTATTCTAATTGCATTGTAAGCAGTTACATAAATTGGTTGTTTTCTTCCTATGTATAGTCGTATCCTCTTTTTTTTTTTGCCTCCATGTGTTAATTCTCAACTTCATATATGTGTTTGTGCATTGTGTGTAAAGTAGTGAACTGGAGAGCAGAAGGGTATGATAAGATGTTTGTGGTGGTCTAGGTAAACCTCTATTTTTTTAAATTGTGCTGCCTTTTTTACATTTCAAGTTAAATACATAAAGCTTCAAACAGAACACAAATGCCTATTCAATTGATCAACCACTGGCAACATTTTATTGCAAAGTATATAGTAAAGAATACTTTCAATTCCATACAAGAAATGGTTTGACCAACTCCACAATATTAACTGATCTGACATTAAACATTTGAATGTGTACATATGCATATCTTTTAATTATTTTAAGTCCCATAAACATTAGACTTACTTAGTGACTTGAATATCAGTTTTTCCTTCTCGTCATGTGGACAATAAATAAAAGTAATTTTATCATAATAGTAAACCATAAAATCACATTAAAATACATGAACATTTTTGTATTATCTAACATTAAGAATTGTTTTAAAAAATAAATTGTAATTGTAAATAGAAGTTAATTAGTTACTACATGAATGTTAAATTACAAATAGTTACTATTCTAACAGTACATTATTTGGATCAACATCAATTAGTTGAGGTATATTGCCAAAAAGACTAGTAAAAGCTAACCTAAAGAATTTACATAATGTATACAATTATTTATTCTCAAATAAGCAACAAAATATCATTACACATCAAACAATACACTATCATTATACACAAAGCTGCACTCCAGGTTTATTGCTGCTCCTGATGCTTTGAATATTTTCCCAAAACAATCAGAGTAAAGCTTAATTAAGTTCAAGAGGCTTCATTTCTCCATCCCTAAAAGGCATTATACAAGTAAATTTACCTTTCAATTATTTCCAGCAGACTTTCAGATCCATTTCTTGCCTCCACTAAACCAAGCTTCCCAATTCTAAAATGATTAACTCAGCAATTTGATGAATGTATTACTAATTCCTGCAATCACCCTAATTGAATCGTTTGTTAATTGCATACCAAGCATTGTCAATTTCTGTTCTAGTAGGCCTAATCTACTATAAATCACACCACTTGCAAACCTCTTTTTTCATGCAACAGCAAAAATGAACAAATATTTAAATGGACCAGAGACCAGTGAATCTGACAACTGCATTTATGTTTACATTCATGCAGTTTCCAGAGTGCAACTGTCTAGAACAAACTCAAAGTTTTTTAATGCAACTTTGCAAACAGGTCGCAGTGAATATCACCAAGCTGTCATCTTTGCGCACGAAAAACATCAAACTTGGACAACATTAGCATTAAATCGGACAGCGGTTAAACTGTCAAACATAACAAAAAAGCCAAGTAAGTGGTAGTCTAGCTATTTAATCCTGTTTTCTATCTGATAAACTTTCAGTAATCGTATTCCTTTCAAATTCATTGTACAAACAAGCCCATATCAATTCTCACTTTTTTCATTCTTTAGGCCTCAATAATTCTGAATATTTCATTCAGTGTGATCGGAGTACTGCTGTGGAAGTCGCAACATCTACATTTCCCCACAAACCACCAAAAGAGATAGAAAAACTCACTGTAGAAGAAGCAAAAACTCTGGGATCACGACAATTGGTAAGCTGTTTTTTTTTCAACCTTCTCACTGTGTAAATAGCCTACAGGGTTGTTTACTTGTTGTAGTAATGCTCTGGAGAGTAGTACAATCACATATATTAGCCCTCTGTAGATTGTGCAAAATCGTTTTTATGGGGAGAAAAACATTTTAAAGTAGCCAGACGTTCAAAAAAATGCTAAAATGTGAAAGATTTTTCAGATGCACAGGCAAAGATTACTCTGCTTCTCAGTTATCTTTGCTAGATGCTTTACAAACATGATTAATGCGTTTCAAATTGGTTAATGTGTGGAAAAGTTTGGCTATTTCCTCTTCTTATGACCACAACAGCAGTTGTATACATTTCCCTTGTAATCATGTTTATTGATGTATATTTTTGATTGTACATGTACGATTTTCTTTAAATTTTCAGATCACTAAAATATCTGCAACAGTATGCAAGCTAAACAACGCAACTACTGTAAAGGCCTGGGGTACAGACTGTGAGATCCAAGAATGTTCCTTGCAAGATCCATCTGGAGAAATTCAACTTACTCTTTGGGAAAACCAAGTTTCAAAACTGCAACTAGGTAACTCCTACACCTTTACCAATCTTAAAACTAGACTGTACAACAGCCTTAAGAGCCTCACAACAACCCTGAAAACAACCATGGAACCTATTGCACAGGACCAAGTTTTCCCACCTGGTCAAGGCCCTAAAATCAGTAAAGAACCCTCTCTACCTAATACAGTGGTGAAACAAAAGCCAATAGGGGTGCAAATAAACATTAAAAAACAATGTCCAAAATGCCACAAATCACAAGAACAATTCAACATCAAACAGCAATTTCACCGTTGCCCGACTTGCAAAATTCTACGGAACACAAAAAGCTATATAACAAAATGCAATGGAATAATTGAGATAAATCAAGACAGTCAAATAACTTCTCTTACGGTTTCGAACTCAACTTTGTCAAAATTCATAGCACCAGAACTTGAACTGTCAACTTGTGATTCACAAGATATAGAAGAACTCTTTCTATCCTCCGATGAACTGACTTTAACATATAATAACTGTTTGGAAGTCACCAATATTGAAAACGCTTCATCCGCTCATCCCAGTGATGAGGATTTATTTGAAGTGAATATCGATGAAATCAACCCTGTCCTCTGTGTCACAGAGACACAAAGCACTCCAGAACCCAAGTCTCCAGTTAAAAGACCATCTGAGCCAACAACGCCTCCTATTACACCAGCTAAAAAAACCTTTGACTAAGAAGAGTGCTGTAAAAATAATACAAAAATGACTTTGTATTGAAATGCACAACTAAGATGGTTGTGTGTGTGTGTGTGTATATATATTGAAATGATGGTATTGGTTTTTTTTTTTTTTTTTTTTTTTTAATGAATGGCAAATATTGATTTAAGTCATGTTTTCTATTGAAATTAGGTTAATTTTGTCCATTATGTTCTGAAATGCTACTGATTGATTTTTATTTCATTTTTATGGCAAAGCTTTGTTAAATGTTGTTTAATGTATTTTTTTTTTTATTAAAACAAATGTGTGTCAATTCTTGGAATATGTGACCTTTATTGCATGGGCTTATCTTGCATTTGGAAAGTTGCGTGCATTCTTCTAGCCATTCTTAACTAGGCACTAAGTTTAGTTTCACAAACCATACTGGGAAAAGCAAGTAGTGTAACCATAAGTGTCATTGTGAATAACTAAAGAAACGGTTGGTATTCTGTTCTGTAAAGATTTAAATATGCAACAATGGTGCTTTAAAATCACTTCAAAGGCCCCCTCTAATTTGCTTACTTTATCCAATGTGCTAAATGGTATTTAAACTAAAAATAATCGTTATTTTTAATTCACATTTTTATCACCTCTCACAATATTGTTTCTAGGCAGCATAAAAAAAAAAACTTAATTGTACAAGACATTATCAAAGATGACTGTCAAAGTAATGTACTTGTAGCAAAAATATAGGTTACAGTTGCATATGGCAGTTAACCCATGTAATTCCAATTTCTTTTCCCTGAGATAACATGTATGAATACATAAGGATATTAAACAATCTTTAACAATTACGTCAAAAATATATATCAAAATCCATACAAAAAACTTGATTATTCGTCAGGTCACAATTGTGACCATTAGTAGAACAAAGGGAGGCTAGGTATATGGTGTTAATGGATTTATAAACTGACAAACTTCTACAGTTTAAAGACCAGGTTCAATAATTGTTTTAAGCTTTAGTTAATAGTGTTGTATTACATCAAAGACACACCATGCAAAATTTCCATTTGTCAAACAGTGACCCCTAGAGTCGCTGTGGAGTACTTGTATTTTTTCTGAATATTAACTTAATGACCTAATATCTAATATGCCCATGACAATTTAGAAACTGAAAATAGAACATAAAAATATATGTATTAGATCTAATATAACAAAATTACAAGATTATAAAATGCATTGCGTGAATTCTTGTTTAAAGAGAAGTGTTTAATCTACAATTAAACTAGGAATGTTTGACAGAATAGTGAATATTATCAGGAAACCTGCTCCAGACTTTAGGACCCACATGCAAAAACAAAACATTCTCTCCTTTAGTGCAGTTCAATATCCTAAGTAGTACCAAAAGTCCAGAATTGTAAGATTCTTACAAGAACCTGTTAATCTTAATGTTGTAAAATAATATTTTATTGATCTATATACTGCATCTTGGACTAACTTTATTTGTTAAAGGTGCAGGACAACCACCTAACAGTGAATCACAATAATATCAACTAAACTCATTAAACGTAACATGCTGTCCATTTAAATACTAAATCTTCATTTTGAGTTATTTCTCATTTGAACTATGGAACTTCTACATCTATGGAAACACATGACTTCCCAGGGGCTCAATGAGTGACAGGCATATGACCCAGAGATTGTGGGTTCAAGTCCTTTGTCTTACAACTTTATAAAGTTTTGTCATTTCAATTTCTTTATCATACTGAAAAGCATTGTACTATTCTTTCTTCCTATTAAATACAACGTGTGTTTCATTTATATGCAAAGTCTTTATTTTGAGTCCATTCTCTTTTTTACTACTGAACCTCGGCAGCTGGATGATCTCATTTCTTTTATGAGGTAAGAAGTTAATAAGTAAGAATACTTTGGTTATTAAAGTTTCTTTTAAAGTTTGGAAAGCAAAGTATTTTTAAGTACTTTTTGAACCCATGGAACCATTGAAGGCTTGGCCCCGTAAGGCTGCTTGCAGCTTTATTAGGGGCCAAGCACCGAAGGTGCAGAGGCACCTATTGTATCTGTTGGTTTTCTTATTATTATTATTCCGTGAATGGGAGTCTATGGCAGCCCTATGAACCGTAAGTAGGAAAATGATGAAATTTGGCACACTTGTAGTGATGCTAATGAATAGTAATTGGACCAATTTTTGACCCTCTAGGACCAACTCTATAGCGCCACCACCAGTTCAAAAATTCAACATTGAAATGGTTATAACTTTTGAACCCTTTGATCTAGAGACATGAAACTTAGTACACCTGATTCCACTCATCATGCTGATCACAACCAATACCTTACATTAAGACCCCGCCCATTACAGTAGTGGCCATTTTGAAATGTACAGTATTCAGTTATTTCGCTACTCCTCCTTCAAATTTTGTCCAATTTTCTCCAACCATGTGCTCAAATGATCTTCGGACTGAGCCGCATAAAAGTACTGTTCCCGATTTTTTTGTTATACTGGAAAAAAAAAGTTGTACTGTCGCAAACTTAACGAGGTCCACCCAAAATTGGCTAAGAGGCTGTATCTCGGCCAAAGTTTGATCAATCGATACGAAAATTGGTACGCTTAATCGGAAGCATGATCTGAGGGACCCTGCCAAAGTCAGGAACAGCGCCACCTACGGGTCATGAGATATGGAAAAATGCTATTTTGGCCAATAACTTTTGAACACTTTGTCAGAAAATCATAATTGTGGTATCTATGGATTCCTTGCATCATGCCGAATCCGTGGATATCGATTTTGCCATGATGGGATGTACCCCGTGTCCGCCATTTTGAATTTTGTCATAATTTGCAATATCTTTTAAACTATTTGAAATTTCTTCACCAAATTTGGTATGGATCACCATTAGCATGGCCCGGAGGTACCTGAGAAGTTTGATCACAGCGCCACCTAGTGTTCCAGAGATATCATTGTTTTTTGAAAAAACGCTTATAACTTTTGCTATCATTGCTTGAAATTTGATTTCTTTATGTCAATATATTCCTTGGCTTATGCCGATTTCAACGATATCTCATATGCTATTTTCCAACAATGTGACTGGCCGCCATATTGGAGCAAATGTAAAACAGTTTTTTCGCTACTTCTCCTTCAAAATTTGTCCAAAATTGTCCAAAATTTGCTCAAATGATCTTCGGACCGAGCCGCACAGAAGTACTGTTCCCGATTTTTTTGCTATACTGGAAAAAAAAAAGTTATGATGTCGCAAATTTAACAAGGTCGACCCAACATTGGTTCAGAGGCTGTAACTTGTGAACAGTTTGTCACAAAATCATAAAATTGGTGTCTATCGATTCCTTGCATCATGTCGAATCCGATGATATCTATTTTGCCAGGATTGGATGTACCACGTCATAAGCTAAATTAGCATTAAGCTAGCTTAGCATGCTAATCTGGTTAACATGTCATGGAACTTTTTTGTGAACTCATTCTCACACTGAACCCTCTCCTCTGCTGTTTTGAAATTCACGTCCTCTGAGTGGCGCAATCAGCTAAACCATGCATCTCGAATCCCGAACCGTTCTGGTCGTGGGTTCGAGTCCCATATGGGATGACTATAAAGTTGTGTCATTTCAATTTCTTTATCATACTGAAAAGCATTGTACTATTCTTTCTTCCTATTAAATACAACGTGTGTTTCATTTATATGCAAAGTCTTTATTTTGAGTCCATTCTCTTTTTTACTACTGAACCTCGGCAGCTGGATGATCTCATTTCTTTTATGAGGTAAGAAGTTAATAAGTAAGAATACTTTGGTTATTAAAGTTTCTTTTAAAGTTTGGAAAGCAAAGTATTTTTAAGTACTTTTTGAACCCATGGAACCATTGAAGGCTTGGCCCCGTAAGGCTGCTTGCAGCTTTATTAGGGGCCAAGCACCGAAGGTGCAGAGGCACCTATTGTATCTGTTAGTTAGGGGCCAAGCACCGAAGGTGCAGAGGCACCTATTGTATCTGTTAGTTTTCTTATTATTATTATTATTATTATTATTATTATTCTTCCGCAAATGGAAGTCTATGGCAGCCCTATGAACCGTACATAGGAAAATGATGAAATTTGGCAGACTTGTAGTGATGCTAATGAATAGTAATTGGACCAATTTTTGACCCTCTAGGACCAACTCTATAGCGCCACCACCAGTTCAAAAATTCAACATTGAAATGGTTATAACTTTTGAACCCTTTGATCTAGAGACATGAAACTTAGTACACCTGATTCCACTCATCATGCTGATCACAACCAATACCTTACATTAAGACCCCGCCCATTACAGTAGTGGCCATTTTGAAATGTACAGTATTCAGTTATTTCGCTACTCCTCCTTCAAATTTTGTCCAATTTTCTCCAAACATGCACTCAAATGATCTTCAGACTGAGCCGCATAAAAGTACTGTTCCCGATTTTTTTGTTATACTGGAAAAAAAAAAGTTATAATGTCGCAAACTTAACGAGGTCCACCCAAAATTGGCTAAGAGGCTGTATCTCGGCCAAAGTTTGATCAATCGAAACGAAAATTGGTACACTTCATCGGAAGCATGTTCTGAGGTCCCATGCCAAAGTTGGGAATAGCGCCACCTACGGGTCATGAGATATGACAAATTGCTATTTTGGCCAATAACTTTTGAACAGTTTGTCAGAAATTCATAATTGTGGTATCTATGGATTCCTTGCGTCATGCCGAATCCGTGGATATCGATTTTGCCATGATGGGATGTACCACGTGTCCGCCATTTTGAATTTTGTCATAAATTGCAATATCTTTTAAACTATTTGACATATCAGCACACAATTTGGTAGGGATGACCGACACCATGTCCTAAAGCGACATGAGAAGTTTGATCACAGCGCCACCTAGTGTTCCAGATATATCATTGTTTTTTTAAAAAACGCTTATAACATTTGAAAATATTGTTCAAATTTTGAGTTCTTTATGACATTATGTTCCTTGGTTTATGCCGATTTAGACGATATCTCATTTGTCATTTTCCAACAATGTGACTGGCCGCCATATTGGAGCGAATGTAAAACAGTTTTTTCGCTACTCCTCCTTCAAAATTTGTCCAAAATTGTCCAAAATTTGCTCAAATGATCTTCGGACCGAGCCGCATAAAAGTACTGTTCCCGATTTTTTTGCTATACTGTAATAAAAAAGTTATGATGTCACAAATTTAACAAGGTCAACCCAAAATTGGCTAAGAGGCTGTAACTTGTGAACAGTTTGTCACAAAATCATAAAATTGGTGTCTATCGATTCCTTGCATCATGTCGAATCCGACGATATCTATTTTGCCAGGATTGGATGTACCACGTTATAAGCTAAATTAGCATTAAGCTAGCTTAGCATGCTTATCTGGTTAACATGTCATGGAACTTTTTGTGAACTCATTCTCACACTGAAACCTCTACTCAGCAGGCTGGTGAACGTGCATGAGTGATTAGCTCAACGTGTTACACCACGGATCCCGATGTTCAGCGTCGTGGGTTCGCCACTCAGTGTGACATGTGCCCAGACCGCATGAGGTACTGTGGCAGGAAAAGATGCAGAAGTTGCATCTGTTCCAGGCATTGTGCATAAGAATGATCTCATCTGAAGCTGCCACACACAACATGCAGTGCTTTTACGTCCAATTCATTGTTGTTCTTCTTCCAGAAGGGTAGTCAATGGCAGCCCTATGAACCACAAGTTAGAAAATTGGCACACTTGTAGTGATGGTAATGAGTAGTAATCTGACCAATTTTGGATGATTTAATCTAAACTTTTTAAATACAAAATGTTCTCCATTTACTTCAAAATTCTTAATTTTGACTTGATTCTCTCTTGAAAATATTGAATTTCGGCAGCTGTGTAGATGCATGTCTGGCAAGTGGCTCAACGAGATGAGTGACAGGCATCTAACCCATAGATAGTGGGTTCGAGTCCCGTGTGGGACAACTTTAAAATTGTGTATTATGAAATTAATTGATTATGAAACACTTGTAGTGAGTAGTCCAACGTGTGATCAGATGATCTTTGGACCGAGCTGCACAGAAATGATGAACAGGTTTTTGATAGTAGCCCCCATACCAAAGATCTTCCTCTCTGCAGTTGACCTAGCCTGTGTTTGTTGCCTTATCTTAGTTAGCTTAGCATACTAATTGGTTAGCATGCTAGCCAGATGCCATTCTTTCTAATGTGGCTCTTCAGTTATCAGGCTAAACCATAAGGCTTTAAGTGGTGGACAAGTTGCTTCTGTTCCAGGTGAAGGAGCTAGTAGAATAGAACACACAGATAATTTATTTAAAAATTCTTCATTTTGAGTTGCTTCTCACTTGAACTATGGATCTTCTGCATCTTGGCCAAAACACAACTTCCAAGTGGTGCAATGAGATGAGTGACAGATATCTGACCCAGAGATAGTGGGTTCAAGCCCCATGTGGGACAACTTTAATTTAAAAAAAAAATGTGTTAAGTTGTCATTTCAATTCCTTTATTATCCAGATAAGCATTGTTGTAATCTTTCTTTTGGGATTAGAAATGTGTTTTTGTTCATTCTATGTTGATTCTTACCTGAAGTCTTAAATATCCAGAAAGGTTTGTGAACAAATGAGCAGTCATTGACTTTCAACTATTCTAATTGCATTGTAAGCAGTTACATAAATTGGTTGTTTTCTTCCTATGTATAGTCGTATCCTCTTTTTTTTTTTGCCTCCATGTGTTAATTCTCAACTTCATATATGTGTTTGTGCATTGTGTGTAAAGTAGTGAACTGGAGAGCAGAAGGGTATGATAAGATGTTTGTGGTGGTCTAGGTAAACCTCTATTTTTTTAAATTGTGCTGCCTTTTTTACATTTCAAGTTAAATACATAAAGCTTCAAACAGAACACAAATGCCTATTCAATTGATCAACCACTGGCAACATTTTATTGCAAAGTATATAGTAAAGAATACTTTCAATTCCATACAAGAAATGGTTTGACCAACTCCACAATATTAACTGATCTGACATTAAACATTTGAATGTGTACATATGCATATCTTTTAATTATTTTAAGTCCCATAAACATTAGACTTACTTAGTGACTTGAATATCAGTTTTTCCTTCTCGTCATGTGGACAATAAATAAAAGTAATTTTATCATAATAGTAAACCATAAAATCACATTAAAATACATGAACATTTTTGTATTATCTAACATTAAGAATTGTTTTAAAAAATAAATTGTAATTGTAAATAGAAGTTAATTAGTTACTACATGAATGTTAAATTACAAATAGTTACTATTCTAACAGTACATTATTTGGATCAACATCAATTAGTTGAGGTATATTGCCAAAAAGACTAGTAAAAGCTAACCTAAAGAATTTACATAATGTATACAATTATTTATTCTCAAATAAGCAACAAAATATCATTACACATCAAACAATACACTATCATTATACACAGAGCTGCACTCCAGGTTTATTGCTGCTCCTGATGCTTTGAATATTTTCCCAAAACAATCAGAGTAAAGCTTAATTAAGTTCAAGAGGCTTCATTTCTCCATCCCTAAAAGGCATTATACAAGTAAATTTACCTTTCAATTATTTCCAGCAGACTTTCAGATCCATTTCTTGCCTCCACTAAACCAAGCTTCCCAATTCTAAAATGATTAACTCAGCAATTTGATGAATGTATTACTAATTCCTGCAATCACCCTAATTGAATCGTTTGTTAATTGCATACCAAGCATTGTCAATTTCTGTTCTAGTAGGCCTAATCTACTATAAATCACACCACTTGCAAACCTCTTTTTTCATGCAACAGCAAAAATGAACAAATATTTAAATAGACCAGAGACCAGTGAATCTGACAACTGCATTTATGTTTACATTCATGCAGTTTCCAGAGTGCAACTGTCTAGAACAAACTCAAAGTTTTTTAATGCAACTTTGCAAACAGGTCGCAGTGAATATCACCAAGCTGTCATCTTTGCGCACGAAAAACATCAAACTTGGACAACATTAGCATTAAATCGGACAGCGGTTAAACTGTCAAACATAACAAAAAAGCCAAGTAAGTGGTAGTCTAGCTATTTAATCCTGTTTTCTATCTGATAAACTTTCAGTAATCGTATTCCTTTCAAATTCATTGTACAAACAAGCCCATATCAATTCTCACTTTTTTCATTCTTTAGGCCTCAATAATTCTGAATATTTCATTCAGTGTGATCGGAGTACTGCTGTGGAAGTCGCAACGTCTACATTTCCCCACAAACCACCAAAAGAGATAGAAAAACTCACTGTAGAAGAAGCAAAAACTCTGGGATCACGACAATTGGTAAGCTGTTTTTTTTTCAACCTTCTCACTGTGTAAATAGCCTACAGGGTTGTTTACTTGTTGTAGTAATGCTCTGGAGAGTAGTACAATCACATATATTAGCCCTCTGTAGATTGTGCAAAATCGTTTTTATGGGGAGAAAAACATTTTAAAGTAGCCTGACGTTCAAAAAAATGCTAAAATGTGAAAGATTTTTCAGATGCACAGGCAAAGATTACTCTGCTTCTCAGTTATCTTTGCTAGATGCTTTACAAACATGATTAATGCGTTTCAAATTGGTTAATGTGTGGAAAAGTTTGGCTATTTCCTCTTCTTATGACCACAACAGCAGTTGTATACATTTCCCTTGTAATCATGTTTATTGATGTATATTTTTGATTGTACATGTACGATTTTCTTTAAATTTTCAGATCACTAAAATATCTGCAACAGTATGCAAGCTAAACAACGCAACTACTGTAAAGGCCTGGGGTACAGACTGTGAGATCCAAGAATGTTCCTTGCAAGATCCATCTGGAGAAATTCAACTTACTCTTTGGGAAAACCAAGTTTCAAAACTGCAACTAGGTAACTCCTACACCTTTACCAATCTTAAAACTAGACTGTACAACAGCCTTAAGAGCCTCACAACAACCCTGAAAACAACCATGGAACCTATTGCACAGGACCAAGTTTTCCCACCTGGTCAAGGCCCTAAAATCAGTAAAGAACCCTCTCTACCTAATACAGTGGTGAAACAAAAGCCAATAGGGGTGCAAATAAACATTAAAAAACAATGTCCAAAATGCCACAAATCACAAGAACAATTCAACATCAAACAGCAATTTCACCGTTGCCCGACTTGCAAAATTCTACGGAACACAAAAAGCTATATAACAAAATGCAATGGAATAATTGAGATAAATCAAGACAGTCAAATAACTTCTCTTACGGTTTCGAACTCAACTTTGTCAAAATTCATAGCACCAGAACTTGAACTGTCAACTTGTGATTCACAAGATATAGAAGAACTCTTTCTATCCTCCGATGAACTGACTTTAACATATAATAACTGTTTGGAAGTCACCAATATTGAAAACGCTTCATCCGCTCATCCCAGTGATGAGGATTTATTTGAAGTGAATATCGATGAAATCAACCCTGTCCTCTGTGTCACAGAGACACAAAGCACTCCAGAACCCAAGTCTCCAGTTAAAAGACCATCTGAGCCAACAACGCCTCCTATTACACCAGCTAAAAAACCTTTGACTAAGAAGAGTGCTGTAAAAATAATACAAAAATGACTTTGTATTGAAATGCACAACTAAGATGGTTGTGTGTGTGTGTGTATATATATTGAAATGATGGTATTGGTGTTTTTTTTTTTTGTTTTTTTTTTAATGAATGGCAAATATTGATTTAAGTCATGTTTTCTATTGAAATTAGGTTAATTTTGTCCATTATGTTCTGAAATGCTACTGATTGATTTTTATTTCATTTTTATGGCAAAGCTTTGTTAAATGTTGTTTAATGTGTTTTTTTTTTTATTAAAACAAATGTGTGTCAATTCTTGGAATATGTGACCTTTATTGCATGGGCTTATCTTGCATTTGGAAAGTTGCGTGCATTCTTCTAGCCATTCTTAACTAGGCACTAAGTTTAGTTTCACAAACCATACTGGGAAAAGCAAGTAGTGTAACCATAAGTGTCATTGTGAATAACTAAAGAAACGGTTGGTATTCTGTTCTGTAAAGATTTAAATATGCAACAATGGTGCTTTAAAATCACTTCAAAGGCCCCCTCTAATTTGCTTACTTTATCCAATGTGCTAAATGGTATTTAAACTAAAAATAATCGTTATTTTTAATTCACATTTTTATCACCTCTCACAATATTGTTTCTAGGCAGCATAAAAAAAAAACTTAATTGTACAAGACATTATCAAAGATGACTGTCAAAGTAATGTACTTGTAGCAAAAATATAGGTTACAGTTGCATATGGCAGTTAACCCATGTAATTCCAATTTCTTTTCCCTGAGATAACATGTATGAATACATAAGGATATTAAACAATCTTTAACAATTACGTCAAAAATATATATCAAAATCCATACAAAAAACTTGATTATTCGTCAGGTCACAATTGTGACCATTAGTAGAACAAAGGGAGGCTAGGTATATGGTGTTAATGGATTTATAAACTGACAAACTTCTACAGTTTAAAGACCAGGTTCAATAATTGTTTTAAGCTTTAGTTAATAGTGTTGTATTACATCAAAGACACACCATGCAAAATTTCCATTTGTCAAACAGTGACCCCTAGAGTTGCTGTGGAGTACTTGTATTTTTTCTGAATATTAACTTAATGAACTAATATCTAATATGCCCATGACAATTTAGAAACTGAAAATAGAACATAAAAATATGTATTAGATCTAATATAACAAAATTACAAGATTATAAAATGCATTGCGTGAATTCTTGTTTAAAGAGAAGTGTTTAATCTACAATTAAACTAGGAATGTTTGACAGAATAGTGAATATTATCAGGAAACCTGCTCCAGACTTTAGGACCCACATGCAAAAACAAAACATTCTCTCCTTTAGTGCAGTTCAATATCCTAAGTAGTACCAAAAGTCCAGAATTGTAAGATTCTTACAAGAACCTGTTAATCTTAATGTTGTAAAATAATATTTTATTGATCTATATACTGCATCTTGGACTAACTTTATTTGTTAAAGGTGCAGGACAACCACCTAACAGTGAATCACAATAATATCAACTAAACTCATTAAACGTAACATGCTGTCCATTTAAATACTAAATCTTCATTTTGAGTTGATTCTCATTTGAACTATGGAACTTCTACATCTATGGAAACACATGACTTCCCAGGGGCTCAATGAGTGACAGGCATATGACCCAGAGATTGTGGGTTCAAGTCCTTTGTCTTACAACTTTATAAAGTTGTGTCATTTCAATTTCTTTATCATACTGAAAAGCATTGTACTATTCTTTCTTCCTATTAAATACAACGTGTGTTTCATTTATATGCAAAGTCTTTATTTTGAGTTCATTCTCTTTTTTACTACTGAACCTCGGCAGCTGGATGATCTCATTTCTTTTGTGAGGTAAGAAGTTAATGAGTAAGAACACTTTGGTTATTAAAGTTTCTTTTAAAGTTTTGAAAGCAAAGTATTTTTAAGTACCTTTTGAACCCATGGAACCATTGAAGGCTTGGCCCCGTAAGGCTGCTTGCAGCTTTAATTATTATTATTATTATTCTTCTTCCGCAAATGGAAGTCTATGGCAGCCCTATGAACCGTACATAGGAAAATGATGAAATTTGGCAGACTTGTAGTGATGCTAATGAATAGTAATTGGACCAATTTTTGACCCTCTAGGACCAACTCTATAGCGCCACCACCAGTTCAAAAATTCAACATTGAAATGGTTATAACTTTTGAACCCTTTGATCTAGAGACATGAAACTTAGTACACCTGATTCCACTCATCATGCTGATCACAACCAATACCTTACATTAAGACCCCGCCCATTACAGTAGTGGCCATTTTGAAATGTACAGTATTCAGTTATTTCGCTACTCCTCCTTCAAATTTTGTCCAATTTTCTCCAAACATGCACTCAAATGATCTTCAGACTGAGCCGCATAAAAGTACTGTTCCCGATTTTTTTGTTATACTGGAAAAAAAAAGTTATAATGTCGCAAACTTAACGAGGTCCACCCAAAATTGGCTAAGAGGCTGTATCTCGGCCAAAGTTTGATCAATCGAAACGAAAATTGGTACACTTCATCGGAAGCATGTTCTGAGGTCCCATGCCAAAGTTGGGAATAGCGCCACCTACGGGTCATGAGATATGACAAATTGCTATTTTGGCCAATAACTTTTGAACAGTTTGTCAGAAATTCATAATTGTGGTATCTATGGATTCCTTGCGTCATGCCGAATCCGTGGATATCGATTTTGCCATGATGGGATGTACCACGTGTCCGCCATTTTGAATTTTGTCATAAATTGCAATATCTTTTAAACTATTTGACATATCAGCACACAATTTGGTAGGGATGACCGACACCATGTCCTAAAGCGACATGAGAAGTTTGATCACAGCGCCACCTAGTGTTCCAGATATATCATTGTTTTTTGAAAAAACGCTTATAACATTTGAAAATATTGTTCAAATTTTGAGTTCTTTATGACATTATGTTCCTTGGTTTATGCCGATTTAGACGATATCTCATTTGTCATTTTCCAACAATGTGACTGGCCGCCATATTGGAGCGAATGTAAAACAGTTTTTTCGCTACTCCTCCTTCAAAATTTGTCCAAAATTGTCCAAAATTTGCTCAAATGATCTTCGGACCGAGCCGCACAGAAGTACTGTTCCCGATTTTTTTGCTATACTGTAATAAAAAAAGTTATGATGTCGCAAATTTAACAAGGTCGACCCAACATTGGTTCAGAGGCTGTAACTTGTGAACAGTTTGTCAAAAAATCATAAAATTGGTGTCTATCGATTCCTTGCATCATGTCAAATCCGACGATATCTATTTTGCCAGGATTGGATGTACCACGTTATAAGCTAAATTAGCATTAAGCTAGCTTAGCATGCTTATCTGGTTAACATGTCATGGAACTTTTTGTGAACTCATTCTCACACTGAAACCTCTACTCAGCAGGCTGGTGAACGTGCATGAGTGATTAGCTCAACGTGTTACACCACGGATCCCGATGTTCAGCGTCGTGGGTTCGCCACTCAGTGTGACATGTGCCCAGACCGCATGAGGTACTGTGGCAGGAAAAGATGCAGAAGTTGCATCTGTTCCAGGCATTGTGCATAAGAATGATCTCATCTGAAGCTGCCACACACAACATGCAGTGCTTTTACGTCCAATTCATTGTTGTTCTTCTTCCAGAAGGGTAGTCAATGGCAGCCGTATGAACCACAAGTTAGAAAATTGGCACACTTGTAGTGATGGTAATGAGTAGTAATCTGACCAATTTTGGATGATTTAATCTAAACTTTTTAAATACAAAATGTTCTCCATTTACTTCAAAATTCTTAATTTTGACTTGATTCTCTCTTGAAAATATTGAATTTCGGCAGCTGTGTGGATGCATGTCTGGCAAGTGGCTCAACGAGATGAGTGACAGGCATCTAACCCATAGATAGTGGGTTCGAGTCCCGTGTGGGACAACTTTAAAATTGTGTATTATGAAATTAATTGATTATGAAACACTTGTAGTGAGTAGTCCAACGTGTGATCAGATGATCTTTGGACCGAGCTGCACAGAAATGATGAACAGGTTTTTGATAGTAGCCCCCATACCAAAGATCTTCCTCTCTGCAGTTGATCTAGCCTGTGTTTGTTGCCTTATCTTAGTTAGCTTAGCATACTAATTGGTTAGCATGCTAGCCAGATGCCATTCTTTCTAATGTGGCTCTTCAGTTATCAGGCTAAACCATAAGGCTTTAAGTGGTGGACAAGTTGCTTCTGTTCCAGGTGAAGGAGCTAGTAGAATAGAACACACAGATAATTTATTTAAAAATTCTTCATTTTGAGTTGCTTCTCACTTGAACTATGGATCTTCTGCATCTTGGCCAAAACACAACTTCCAAGTGGTGCAATGAGATGAGTGACAGATATCTGACCCAGAGATAGTGGGTTCAAGCCCCATGTGGGACAACTTTAATTTAAAAAAAAAATGTGTTAAGTTGTCATTTCAATTCCTTTATTATCCAGATAAGCATTGTTGTAATCTTTCTTTTGGGATTAGAAATGTGTTTTTGTTCATTCTATGTTGATTCTTACCTGAAGTCTTAAATATCCAGAAAGGTTTGTGAACAAATGAGCAGTCATTGACTTTCAACTATTCTAATTGCATTGTAAGCAGTTACATAAATTGGTTGTTTTCTTCCTATGTATAGTCGTATCCTCTTTTTTTTTTTGCCTCCATGTGTTAATTCTCAACTTCATATATGTGTTTGTGCATTGTGTGTAAAGTAGTGAACTGGAGAGCAGAAGGGTTTTATAAGATGTTTGTGGTGGTCTAGGTAAACCTCTATTTTTTTAAATTGTGCTGCCTTTTTTACATTTCAAGTTAAATACATAAAGCTTCAAACAGAACACAAATGCCTATTCAATTGATCAACCACTGGCAACATTTTATTGCAAAGTATATAGTAAAGAATACTTTCAATTCCATACAAGAAATGGTTTGACCAACTCCACAATATTAACTGATCTGACATTAAACATTTGAATGTGTACATATGCATATCTTTTAATTATTTTAAGTCCCATAAACATTAGACTTACTTAGTGACTTGAATATCAGTTTTTCCTTCTCGTCATGTGGACAATAAATAAAAGTAATTTTATCATAATAGTAAACCATAAAATCACATTAAAATACATGAACATTTTTGTATTATCTAACATTAAGAATTGTTTTAAAAAATAAATTGTAATTGTAAATAGAAGTTAATTAGTTACTACATGAATGTTAAATTACAAATAGTTACTATTCTAACAGTACATTATTTGGATCAACATCAATTAGTTGAGGTATATTGCCAAAAAGACTAGTAAAAGCTAACCTAAAGAATTTACATAATGTATACAATTATTTATTCTCAAATAAGCAACAAAATATCATTACACATCAAACAATACACTATCATTATACACAGAGCTGCACTCCAGGTTTATTGCTGCTCCTGATGCTTTGAATATTTTCCCAAAACAATCAGAGTAAAGCTTAATTAAGTTCAAGAGGCTTCATTTCTCCATCCCTAAAAGGCATTATACAAGTAAATTTACCTTTCAATTATTTCCAGCAGACTTTCAGATCCATTTCTTGCCTCCACTAAACCAAGCTTCCCAATTCTAAAATGATTAACTCAGCAATTTGATGAATGTATTACTAATTCCTGCAATCACCCTAATTGAATCGTTTGTTAATTGCATACCAAGCATTGTCAATTTCTGTTCTAGTAGGCCTAATCTACTATAAATCACACCACTTGCAAACCTCTTTTTTCATGCAACAGCAAAAATGAACAAATATTTAAATAGACCAGAGACCAGTGAATCTGACAACTGCATTTATGTTTACATTCATGCAGTTTCCAGAGTGCAACTGTCTAGAACAAACTCAAAGTTTTTTAATGCAACTTTGCAAACAGGTCGCAGTGAATATCACCAAGCTGTCATCTTTGCGCACGAAAAACATCAAACTTGGACAACATTAGCATTAAATCGGACAGCGGTTAAACTGTCAAACATAACAAAAAAGCCAAGTAAGTGGTAGTCTAGCTATTTAATCCTGTTTTCTATCTGATAAACTTTCAGTAATCGTATTCCTTTCAAATTCATTGTACAAACAAGCCCATATCAATTCTCACTTTTTTCATTCTTTAGGCCTCAATAATTCTGAATATTTCATTCAGTGTGATCGGAGTACTGCTGTGGAAGTCGCAACATCTACATTTCCCCACAAACCACCAAAAGAGATAGAAAAACTCACTGTAGAAGAAGCAAAAACTCTGGGATCACGACAATTGGTAAGCTGTTTTTTTTTCAACCTTCTCACTGTGTAAATAGCCTACAGGGTTGTTTACTTGTTGTAGTAATGCTCTGGAGAGTAGTACAATCACATATATTAGCCCTCTGTAGATTGTGCAAAATCGTTTTTATGGGGAGAAAAACATTTTAAAGTAGCCTGACGTTCAAAAAAATGCTAAAATGTGAAAGATTTTTCAGATGCACAGGCAAAGATTACTCTGCTTCTCAGTTATCTTTGCTAGATGCTTTACAAACATGATTAATGCGTTTCAAATTGGTTAATGTGTGGAAAAGTTTGGCTATTTCCTCTTCTTATGACCACAATAGCAGTTGTATACATTTCCCTTGTAATCATGTTTATTGATGTATATTTTTGATTGTACATGTACGATTTTCTTTAAATTTTCAGATCACTAAAATATCTGCAACAGTATGCAAGCTAAACAACGCAACTACTGTAAAGGCCTGGGGTACAGACTGTGAGATCCAAGAATGTTCCTTGCAAGATCCATCTGGAGAAATTCAACTTACTCTTTGGGAAAACCAAGTTTCAAAACTGCAACTAGGTAACTCCTACACCTTTACCAATCTTAAAACTAGACTGTACAACAGCCTTAAGAGCCTCACAACAACCCTGAAAACAACCATGGAACCTATTGCACAGGACCAAGTTTTCCCACCTGGTCAAGGCCCTAAAATCAGTAAAGAACCCTCTCTACCTAATACAGTGGTGAAACAAAAGCCAATAGGGGTGCAAATAAACATTAAAAAACAATGTCCAAAATGCCACAAATCACAAGAACAATTCAACATCAAACAGCAATTTCACCGTTGCCCGACTTGCAAAATTCTACGGAACACAAAAAGCTATATAACAAAATGCAATGGAATAATTGAGATAAATCAAGACAGTCAAATAACTTCTCTTACGGTTTCGAACTCAACTTTGTCAAAATTCATAGCACCAGAACTTGAACTGTCAACTTGTGATTCACAAGATATAGAAGAACTCTTTCTATCCTCCGATGAACTGACTTTAACATATAATAACTGTTTGGAAGTCACCAATATTGAAAACGCTTCATCCGCTCATCCCAGTGATGAGGATTTATTTGAAGTGAATATCGATGAAATCAACCCTGTCCTCTGTGTCACAGAGACACAAAGCACTCCAGAACCCAAGTCTCCAGTTAAAAGACCATCTGAGCCAACAACGCCTCCTATTACACCAGCTAAAAAACCTTTGACTAAGAAGAGTGCTGTAAAAATAATACAAAAATGACTTTGTATTGAAATGCACAACTAAGATGGTTGTGTGTGTGTGTGTATATATATTGAAATGATGGTATTGGTGTTTTTTTTTTTTTTTTTTTTTTTTTAATGAATGGCAAATATTGATTTAAGTCATGTTTTCTATTGAAATTAGGTTAATTTTGTCCATTATGTTCTGAAATGCTACTGATTGATTTTTATTTCATTTTTATGGCAAAGCTTTGTTAAATGTTGTTTAATGTATTTTTTTTTTTTATTAAAACAAATGTGTGTCAATTCTTGGAATATGTGACCTTTATTGCATGGGCTTATCTTACATTTGGAAAGTTGCGTGCATTCTTCTAGCCATTCTTAACTAGGCACTAAGTTTAGTTTCACAAACCATACTGGGAAAAGCAAGTAGTGTAACCATAAGTGTCATTGTGAATAACTAAAGAAACGGTTGGTATTCTGTTCTGTAAAGATTTAAATATGCAACAATGGTGCTTTAAAATCACTTCAAAGGCCCCCTCTAATTTGCTTACTTTATCCAATGTGCTAAATGGTATTTAAACTAAAAATAATAGTTATTTTTAATTCACATTTTTATCACCTCTCACAATATTGTTTCTAGGCAGCATAAAAAAAAAACTTAATTGTACAAGACATTATCAAAGATGACTGTCAAAGTAATGTACTTGTAGCAAAAATATAGGTTACAGTTGCATATGGCAGTTAACCCATGTAATTCCAATTTCTTTTCCCTGAGATAACAACATGTATGAATACATAAGGATATTAAACAATCTTTAACAATTACGTCAAAAATATATCTCAAAATCCATACAAAAAACTTGATTATTCGTCAGGTCACAATTGTGACCATTAGTAGAACAAAGGGAGGCTAGGTATATGGTGTTAATGGATTTATAAACTGACAAACTTCTACAGTTTAAAGACCAGGTTCAATAATTGTTTTAAGCTTTAGTTAATAGTGTTGTATTACATCAAAGACACACCATGCAAAATTTCCATTTGTCAAACAGTGACCCCTAGAGTTGCTGTGGAGTACTTGTATTTTTTCTGAATATTAACTTAATGAACTAATATCTAATATGCCCATGACAATTTAGAAACTGAAAATAGAACATAAAAATATGTATTAGATCTAATATAACAAAATTACAAGATTATAAAATGCATTGCGTGAATTCTTGTTTAAAGAGAAGTGTTTAATCTACAATTAAACTAGGAATGTTTGACAGAATAGTGAATATTATCAGGAAACCTGCTCCAGACTTTAGGACCCACATGCAAAAACAAAACATTCTCTCCTTTAGTGCAGTTCAATATCCTAAGTAGTACCAAAAGTCCAGAATTGTAAGATTCTTACAAGAACCTGTTAATCTTAATGTTGTAAAATAATATTTTATTGATCTATATACTGCATCTTGGACTAACTTTATTTGTTAAAGGTGCAGGACAACCACCTAACAGTGAATCACAATAATATCAACTAAACTCATTAAACGTAACATGCTGTCCATTTAAATACTAAATCTTCATTTTGAGTTGATTCTCATTTGAACTATGGAACTTCTACATCTATGGAAACACATGACTTCCCAGGGGCTCAATGAGTGACAGGCATATGACCCAGAGATTGTGGGTTCAAGTCCTTTGTCTTACAACTTTATAAAGTTGTGTCATTTCAATTTCTTTATCATACTGAAAAGCATTGTACTATTCTTTCTTCCTATTAAATACAACGTGTGTTTCATTTATATGCAAAGTCTTTATTTTGAGTTCATTCTCTTTTTTACTACTGAACCTCGGCAGCTGGATGATCTCATTTCTTTTGTGAGGTAAGAAGTTAATGAGTAAGAACACTTTGGTTATTAAAGTTTCTTTTAAAGTTTTGAAAGCAAAGTATTTTTAAGTACTTTTTGAACCCATGGAACCATTGAAGGCTTGGCCCCGTAAGGCTGCTTGCAGCTTTAATCTTATTATTATTATTATTCCGTGAATGGGAGTCTATGGCAGCCCTATGAACCGTACATAGGAAAATGATGAAATTTGGCACACTTGTAGTGATGCTAATGAATAGTAATTGGACCAATTTTTGACCCTCTAGGACCAACTCTATAGCGCCACCACCAGTTCAAAAATTCAACATTGAAATGGTTATAACTTTTGAACCCTTTGATCTAGAGACATGAAACTTAGTACACCTGATTCCACTCATCATGCTGATCACAACCAATACCTTACATTAAGACCCCGCCCATTACAGTAGTGGCCATTTTGAAATGTACAGTATTCAGTTATTTCGCTACTCCTCCTTCAAATTTTGTCCAATTTTCTCCAAACATGCACTCAAATGATCTTCAGACTGAGCCGCATAAAAGTACTGTTCCCGATTTTTTTGTTATACTGGAAAAAAAAAGTTATAATGTCGCAAACTTAACGAGGTCCACCCAAAATTGGCTAAGAGGCTGTATCTCGGCCAAAGTTTGATCAATCGAAACGAAAATTGGTACACTTCATCGGAAGCATGTTCTGAGGTCTCATGCCAAAGTTGGGAATAGCGCCACCTACGGGTCATGAGATATGACAAATTGCTATTTTGGCCAATAACTTTTGAACAGTTTGTCAGAAAATCATAATTGTGGTATCTATGGATTCCTTGCATCATGCCGAATCCGTGGATATCGATTTTGCCATGATGGGATGTACCACGTGTCCGCCATTTTGAATTTTGTCATAAATTGCAATATCTTTTAAACTATTTGACATATCAGCACACAATTTGGTAGGGATGAGCGACACCATGTCCTAAAGCGACATGAGAAGTTTGATCACAGCGCCACCTAGTGTTCCAGATATATCATTGTTTTTTGAAAAAACGCTTATAACATTTGAAAATATTGTTCAAATTTTGAGTTCTTTATGACATTATGTTCCTTGGTTTATGCCGATTTAGACGATATCTCATTTGTCATTTTCCAACAATGTGACTGGCCGCCATATTGGAGCGAATGTAAAACAGTTTTTTCGCTACTCCTCCTTCAAAATTTGTCCAAAATTGTCCAAAATTTGCTCAAATGATCTTCGGACCGAGCCGCATAAAAGTACTGTTCCCGATTTTTTTGCTATACTGTAATAAAAAAGTTATGATGTCACAAATTTAACAAGGTCAACCCAAAATTGGCTAAGAGGCTGTAACTTGTGAACAGTTTGTCACAAAATCATAAAATTGGTGTCTATCGATTCCTTGCATCATGTCGAATCCGACGATATCTATTTTGCCAGGATTGGATGTACCACGTTATAAGCTAAATTAGCATTAAGCTAGCTTAGCATGCTTATCTGGTTAACATGTCATGGAACTTTTTGTGAACTCATTCTCACACTGAAACCTCTACTCAGCAGGCTGGTGAACGTGCATGAGTGATTAGCTCAACGTGTTACACCACGGATCCCGATGTTCAGCGTCGTGGGTTCGCCACTCAGTGTGACATGTGCCCAGACCGCATGAGGTACTGTGGCAGGAAAAGATGCAGAAGTTGCATCTGTTCCAGGCATTGTGCATAAGAATGATCTCATCTGAAGCTGCCACACACAACATGCAGTGCTTTTACGTCCAATTCATTGTTGTTCTTCTTCCAGAAGGGTAGTCAATGGCAGCCCTATGAACCACAAGTTAGAAAATTGGCACACTTGTAGTGATGGTAATGAGTAGTAATCTGACCAATTTTGGATGATTTAATCTAAACTTTTTAAATACAAAATGTTCTCCATTTACTTCAAAATTCTTAATTTTGACTTGATTCTCTCTTGAAAATATTGAATTTCGGCAGCTGTGTAGATGCATGTCTGGCAAGTGGCTCAACGAGATGAGTGACAGGCATCTAACCCATAGATAGTGGGTTCGAGTCCCGTGTGGGACAACTTTAAAATTGTGTATTATGAAATTAATTGATTATGAAACACTTGTAGTGAGTAGTCCAACGTGTGATCAGATGATCTTTGGACCGAGCTGCACAGAAATGATGAACAGGTTTTTGATAGTAGCCCCCATACCAAAGATCTTCCTCTCTGCAGTTGACCTAGCCTGTGTTTGTTGCCTTATCTTAGTTAGCTTAGCATACTAATTGGTTAGCATGCTAGCCAGATGCCATTCTTTCTAATGTGGCTCTTCAGTTATCAGGCTAAACCATAAGGCTTTAAGTGGTGGACAAGTTGCTTCTGTTCCAGGTGAAGGAGCTAGTAGAATAGAACACACAGATAATTTATTTAAAAATTCTTCATTTTGAGTTGCTTCTCACTTGAACTATGGATCTTCTGCATCTTGGCCAAAACACAACTTCCAAGTGGTGCAATGAGATGAGTGACAGATATCTGACCCAGAGATAGTGGGTTCAAGCCCCATGTGGGACAACTTTAATTTAAAAAAAAAATGTGTTAAGTTGTCATTTCAATTCCTTTATTATCCAGATAAGCATTGTTGTAATCTTTCTTTTGGGATTAGAAATGTGTTTTTGTTCATTCTATGTTGATTCTTACCTGAAGTCTTAAATATCCAGAAAGGTTTGTGAACAAATGAGCAGTCATTGACTTTCAACTATTCTAATTGCATTGTAAGCAGTTACATAAATTGGTTGTTTTCTTCCTATGTATAGTCGTATCCTCTTTTTTTTTTTGCCTCCATGTGTTAATTCTCAACTTCATATATGTGTTTGTGCATTGTGTGTAAAGTAGTGAACTGGAGAGCAGAAGGGTATGATAAGATGTTTGTGGTGGTCTAGGTAAACCTCTATTTTTTTAAATTGTGCTGCCTTTTTTACATTTCAAGTTAAATACATAAAGCTTCAAACAGAACACAAATGCCTATTCAATTGATCAACCACTGGCAACATTTTATTGCAAAGTATATAGTAAAGAATACTTTCAATTCCATACAAGAAATGGTTTGACCAACTCCACAATATTAACTGATCTGACATTAAACATTTGAATGTGTACATATGCATATCTTTTAATTATTTTAAGTCCCATAAACATTAGACTTACTTAGTGACTTGAATATCAGTTTTTCCTTCTCGTCATGTGGACAATAAATAAAAGTAATTTTATCATAATAGTAAACCATAAAATCACATTAAAATACATGAACATTTTTGTATTATCTAACATTAAGAATTGTTTTAAAAAATAAATTGTAATTGTAAATAGAAGTTAATTAGTTACTACATGAATGTTAAATTACAAATAGTTACTATTCTAACAGTACATTATTTGGATCAACATCAATTAGTTGAGGTATATTGCCAAAAAGACTAGTAAAAGCTAACCTAAAGAATTTACATAATGTATACAATTATTTATTCTCAAATAAGCAACAAAATATCATTACACATCAAACAATACACTATCATTATACACAGAGCTGCACTCCAGGTTTATTGCTGCTCCTGATGCTTTGAATATTTTCCCAAAACAATCAGAGTAAAGCTTAATTAAGTTCAAGAGGCTTCATTTCTCCATCCCTAAAAGGCATTATACAAGTAAATTTACCTTTCAATTATTTCCAGCAGACTTTCAGATCCATTTCTTGCCTCCACTAAACCAAGCTTCCCAATTCTAAAATGATTAACTCAGCAATTTGATGAATGTATTACTAATTCCTGCAATCACCCTAATTGAATCGTTTGTTAATTGCATACCAAGCATTGTCAATTTCTGTTCTAGTAGGCCTAATCTACTATAAATCACACCACTTGCAAACCTCTTTTTTCATGCAACAGCAAAAATGAACAAATATTTAAATAGACCAGAGACCAGTGAATCTGACAACTGCATTTATGTTTACATTCATGCAGTTTCCAGAGTGCAACTGTCTAGAACAAACTCAAAGTTTTTTAATGCAACTTTGCAAACAGGTCGCAGTGAATATCACCAAGCTGTCATCTTTGCGCACGAAAAACATCAAACTTGGACAACATTAGCATTAAATCGGACAGCGGTTAAACTGTCAAACATAACAAAAAAGCCAAGTAAGTGGTAGTCTAGCTATTTAATCCTGTTTTCTATCTGATAAACTTTCAGTAATCGTATTCCTTTCAAATTCATTGTACAAACAAGCCCATATCAATTCTCACTTTTTTCATTCTTTAGGCCTCAATAATTCTGAATATTTCATTCAGTGTGATCGGAGTACTGCTGTGGAAGTCGCAACATCTACATTTCCCCACAAACCACCAAAAGAGATAGAAAAACTCACTGTAGAAGAAGCAAAAACTCTGGGATCACGACAATTGGTAAGCTGTTTTTTTTTCAACCTTCTCACTGTGTAAATAGCCTACAGGGTTGTTTACTTGTTGTAGTAATGCTCTGGAGAGTAGTACAATCACATATATTAGCCCTCTGTAGATTGTGCAAAATCGTTTTTATGGGGAGAAAAACATTTTAAAGTAGCCTGACGTTCAAAAAAATGCTAAAATGTGAAAGATTTTTCAGATGCACAGGCAAAGATTACTCTGCTTCTCAGTTATCTTTGCTAGATGCTTTACAAACATGATTAATGCGTTTCAAATTGGTTAATGTGTGGAAAAGTTTGGCTATTTCCTCTTCTTATGACCACAACAGCAGTTGTATACATTTCCCTTGTAATCATGTTTATTGATGTATATTTTTGATTGTACATGTACGATTTTCTTTAAATTTTCAGATCACTAAAATATCTGCAACAGTATGCAAGCTAAACAACGCAACTACTGTAAAGGCCTGGGGTACAGACTGTGAGATCCAAGAATGTTCCTTGCAAGATCCATCTGGAGAAATTCAACTTACTCTTTGGGAAAACCAAGTTTCAAAACTGCAACTAGGTAACTCCTACACCTTTACCAATCTTAAAACTAGACTGTACAACAGCCTTAAGAGCCTCACAACAACCCTGAAAACAACCATGGAACCTATTGCACAGGACCAAGTTTTCCCACCTGGTCAAGGCCCTAAAATCAGTAAAGAACCCTCTCTACCTAATACAGTGGTGAAACAAAAGCCAATAGGGGTGCAAATAAACATTAAAAAACAATGTCCAAAATGCCACAAATCACAAGAACAATTCAACATCAAACAGCAATTTCACCGTTGCCCGACTTGCAAAATTCTACGGAACACAAAAAGCTATATAACAAAATGCAATGGAATAATTGAGATAAATCAAGACAGTCAAATAACTTCTCTTACGGTTTCGAACTCAACTTTGTCAAAATTCATAGCACCAGAACTTGAACTGTCAACTTGTGATTCACAAGATATAGAAGAACTCTTTCTATCCTCCGATGAACTGACTTTAACATATAATAACTGTTTGGAAGTCACCAATATTGAAAACGCTTCATCCGCTCATCCCAGTGATGAGGATTTATTTGAAGTGAATATCGATGAAATCAACCCTGTCCTCTGTGTCACAGAGACACAAAGCACTCCAGAACCCAAGTCTCCAGTTAAAAGACCATCTGAGCCAACAACGCCTCCTATTACACCAGCTAAAAAACCTTTGACTAAGAAGAGTGCTGTAAAAATAATACAAAAATGACTTTGTATTGAAATGCACAACTAAGATGGTTGTGTGTGTGTGTGTATATATATTGAAATGATGGTATTGGTGTTTTTTTGTTTTGTTTTTTTTTTAATGAATGGCAAATATTGATTTAAGTCATGTTTTCTATTGAAATTAGGTTAATTTTGTCCATTATGTTCTGAAATGCTACTGATTGATTTTTATTTCATTTTTATGGCAAAGCTTTGTTAAATGTTGTTTAATGTGTTTTTTTTTTATTAAAACAAATGTGTGTCAATTCTTGGAATATGTGACCTTTATTGCATGGGCTTATCTTGCATTTGGAAAGTTGCGTGCATTCTTCTAGCCATTCTTAACTAGGCACTAAGTTTAGTTTCACAAACCATACTGGGAAAAGCAAGTAGTGTAACCATAAGTGTCATTGTGAATAACTAAAGAAACGGTTGGTATTCTGTTCTGTAAAGATTTAAATATGCAACAATGGTGCTTTAAAATCACTTCAAAGGCCCCCTCTAATTTGCTTACTTTATCCAATGTGCTAAATGGTATTTAAACTAAAAATAATCGTTATTTTTAATTCACATTTTTATCACCTCTCACAATATTGTTTCTAGGCAGCATAAAAAAAAAAACTTAATTGTACAAGACATTATCAAAGATGACTGTCAAAGTAATGTACTTGTAGCAAAAATATAGGTTACAGTTGCATATGGCAGTTAACCCATGTAATTCCAATTTCTTTTCCCTGAGATAACATGTATGAATACATAAGGATATTAAACAATCTTTAACAATTACGTCAAAAATATATATCAAAATCCATACAAAAAACTTGATTATTCGTCAGGTCACAATTGTGACCATTAGTAGAACAAAGGGAGGCTAGGTATATGGTGTTAATGGATTTATAAACTGACAAACTTCTACAGTTTAAAGACCAGGTTCAATAATTGTTTTAAGCTTTAGTTAATAGTGTTGTATTACATCAAAGACACACCATGCAAAATTTCCATTTGTCAAACAGTGACCCCTAGAGTCGCTGTGGAGTACTTGTATTTTTTCTGAATATTAACTTAATGACCTAATATCTAATATGCCCATGACAATTTAGAAACTGAAAATAGAACATAAAAATATGTATTAGATCTAATATAACAAAATTACAAGATTATAAAATGCATTGCGTGAATTCTTGTTTAAAGAGAAGTGTTTAATCTACAATTAAACTAGGAATGTTTGACAGAATAGTGAATATTATCAGGAAACCTGCTCCAGACTTTAGGACCCACATGCAAAAACAAAACATTCTCTCCTTTAGTGCAGTTCAATATCCTAAGTAGTACCAAAAGTCCAGAATTGTAAGATTCTTACAAGAACCTGTTAATCTTAATGTTGTAAAATAATATTTTATTGATCTATATACTGCATCTTGGACTAACTTTATTTGTTAAAGGTGCAGGACAACCACCTAACAGTGAATCACAATAATATCAACTAAACTCATTAAACGTAACATGCTGTCCATTTAAATACTAAATCTTCATTTTGAGTTATTTCTCATTTGAACTATGGAACTTCTACATCTATGGAAACACATGACTTCCCAGGGGCTCAATGAGTGACAGGCATATGACCCAGAGATTGTGGGTTCAAGTCCTTTGTCTTACAACTTTATAAAGTTGTGTCATTTCAATTTCTTTATCATACTGAAAAGCATTGTACTATTCTTTCTTCCTATTAAATACAACGTGTGTTTCATTTATATGCAAAGTCTTTATTTTGAGTCCATTCTCTTTTTTACTACTGAACCTCGGCAGCTGGATGATCTCATTTCTTTTGTGAGGTAAGAAGTTAATAAGTAAGAATACTTTGGTTATTAAAGTTTCTTTTAAAGTTTGGAAAGCAAAGTATTTTTAAGTACTTTTTGAACCCATGGAACCATTGAAGGCTTGGCCCCGTAAGGCTGCTTGCAGCTTTATTAGGGGCCAAGCCCCGAAGGGGCAAGGCACCTATTGTATCTGTTAGTTTTCTTATTATTAGGGGCCAAGCACCGAAGGTGCAGAGGCACCTATTGTATCTGTTAGTTTTCTTATTAGGGGCCAAGCACCGAAGGTGCAGAGGCACCTATTGTATCTGTTAGTTAGGGGCCAAGCACCGAAGGTGCAGAGGCACCTATTGTATCTGTTAGTTTTCTTATTATTAGGGGCCAAGCACCGAAGGTGCAGAGGCACCTATTGTATCTGTTGGTTTTCTTATTATTATTATTATTATTCCGTGAATGGGAGTCTATGGCAGCCCTATGAACCGTACATAGGAAAATGATGAAATTTGGCACACTTGTAGTGATGCTAATGAATAGTAATTGGACCAATTTTTGACCCTCTAGGACCAACTCTATAGCGCCACCACCAGTTCAAAAATTCAACATTGAAATGGTTATAACTTTTGAACCCTTTGATCTAGAGACATGAAACTTAGTACACCTGATTCCACTCATCATGCTGATCACAACCAATACCTTACATTAAGACCCCGCCCATTACAGTAGTGGCCATTTTGAAATGTACAGTATTCAGTTATTTCGCTACTCCTCCTTCAAATTTTGTCCAATTTTCTCCAAACATGCACTCAAATGATCTTCAGACTGAGCCGCATAAAAGTACTGTTCCCGATTTTTTTGTTATACTGGAAAAAAAAAAGTTATAATGTCGCAAACTTAACGAGGTCCACCCAAAATTGGCTAAGAGGCTGTATCTCGGCCAAAGTTTGATCAATCGAAACGAAAATTGGTACTCTTCATCGGAAGCATGTTCTGAGGTCCCATGCCAAAGTTGGGAATAGCGCCACCTACGGGTCATGAGATATGACAAATTGCTATTTTGGCCAATAACTTTTGAACAGTTTGTCAGAAATTCATAATTGTGGTATCTATGGATTCCTTGCGTCATGCCGAATCCGTGGATATCGATTTTGCCATGATGGGATGTACCACGTGTCCGCCATTTTGAATTTTGTCATAAATTGCAATATCTTTTAAACTATTTGACATATCAGCACACAATTTGGTAGGGATGACCGACACCATGTCCTAAAGCGACATGAGAAGTTTGATCACAGCGCCACCTAGTGTTCCAGATATATCATTGTTTTTTGAAAAAACGCTTATAACATTTGAAAATATTGTTCAAATTTTGAGTTCTTTATGACATTATGTTCCTTGGTTTATGCCGATTTAGACGATATCTCATTTGTCATTTTCCAACAATGTGACTGGCCGCCATATTGGAGCGAATGTAAAACAGTTTTTTCGCTACTCCTCCTTCAAAATTTGTCCAAAATTGTCCAAAATTTGCTCAAATGATCTTCGGACCGAGCCGCATAAAAGTACTGTTCCCGATTTTTTTGCTATACTGTAATAAAAAAGTTATGATGTCACAAATTTAACAAGGTCAACCCAAAATTGGCTAAGAGGCTGTAACTTGTGAACAGTTTGTCACAAAATCATAAAATTGGTGTCTATCGATTCCTTGCATCATGTCGAATCCGACGATATCTATTTTGCCAGGATTGGATGTACCACGTTATAAGCTAAATTAGCATTAAGCTAGCTTAGCATGCTTATCTGGTTAACATGTCATGGAACTTTTTGTGAACTCATTCTCACACTGAAACCTCTACTCAGCAGGCTGGTGAACGTGCATGAGTGATTAGCTCAACGTGTTACACCACGGATCCCGATGTTCAGCGTCGTGGGTTCGCCACTCAGTGTGACATGTGCCCAGACCGCATGAGGTACTGTGGCAGGAAAAGATGCAGAAGTTGCATCTGTTCCAGGCATTGTGCATAAGAATGATCTCATCTGAAGCTGCCACACACAACATGCAGTGCTTTTACGTCCAATTCATTGTTGTTCTTCTTCCAGAAGGGTAGTCAATGGCAGCCCTATGAACCACAAGTTAGAAAATTGGCACACTTGTAGTGATGGTAATGAGTAGTAATCTGACCAATTTTGGATGATTTAATCTAAACTTTTTAAATACAAAATGTTCTCCATTTACTTCAAAATTCTTAATTTTGACTTGATTCTCTCTTGAAAATATTGAATTTCGGCAGCTGTGTAGATGCATGTCTGGCAAGTGGCTCAACGAGATGAGTGACAGGCATCTAACCCATAGATAGTGGGTTCGAGTCCCGTGTGGGACAACTTTAAAATTGTGTATTATGAAATTAATTGATTATGAAACACTTGTAGTGAGTAGTCCAACGTGTGATCAGATGATCTTTGGACCGAGCTGCACAGAAATGATGAACAGGTTTTTGATAGTAGCCCCCATACCAAAGATCTTCCTCTCTGCAGTTGACCTAGCCTGTGTTTGTTGCCTTATCTTAGTTAGCTTAGCATACTAATTGGTTAGCATGCTAGCCAGATGCCATTCTTTCTAATGTGGCTCTTCAGTTATCAGGCTAAACCATAAGGCTTTAAGTGGTGGACAAGTTGCTTCTGTTCCAGGTGAAGGAGCTAGTAGAATAGAACACACAGATAATTTATTTAAAAATTCTTCATTTTGAGTTGCTTCTCACTTGAACTATGGATCTTCTGCATCTTGGCCAAAACACAACTTCCAAGTGGTGCAATGAGATGAGTGACAGATATCTGACCCAGAGATAGTGGGTTCAAGCCCCATGTGGGACAACTTTAATTTAAAAAAAAAAATGTGTTAAGTTGTCATTTCAATTCCTTTATTATCCAGATAAGCATTGTTGTAATCTTTCTTTTGGGATTAGAAATGTGTTTTTGTTCATTCTATGTTGATTCTTACCTGAAGTCTTAAATATCCAGAAAGGTTTGTGAACAAATGAGCAGTCATTGACTTTCAACTATTCTAATTGCATTGTAAGCAGTTACATAAATTGGTTGTTTTCTTCCTATGTATAGTCGTATCCTCTTTTTTTTTTTGCCTCCATGTGTTAATTCTCAACTTCATATATGTGTTTGTGCATTGTGTGTAAAGTAGTGAACTGGAGAGCAGAAGGGTATGATAAGATGTTTGTGGTGGTCTAGGTAAACCTCTATTTTTTTAAATTGTGCTGCCTTTTTTACATTTCAAGTTAAATACATAAAGCTTCAAACAGAACACAAATGCCTATTCAATTGATCAACCACTGGCAACATTTTATTGCAAAGTATATAGTAAAGAATACTTTCAATTCCATACAAGAAATGGTTTGACCAACTCCACAATATTAACTGATCTGACATTAAACATTTGAATGTGTACATATGCATATCTTTTAATTATTTTAAGTCCCATAAACATTAGACTTACTTAGTGACTTGAATATCAGTTTTTCCTTCTCGTCATGTGGACAATAAATAAAAGTAATTTTATCATAATAGTAAACCATAAAATCACATTAAAATACATGAACATTTTTGTATTATCTAACATTAAGAATTGTTTTAAAAAATAAATTGTAATTGTAAATAGAAGTTAATTAGTTACTACATGAATGTTAAATTACAAATAGTTACTATTCTAACAGTACATTATTTGGATCAACATCAATTAGTTGAGGTATATTGCCAAAAAGACTAGTAAAAGCTAACCTAAAGAATTTACATAATGTATACAATTATTTATTCTCAAATAAGCAACAAAATATCATTACACATCAAACAATACACTATCATTATACACAGAGCTGCACTCCAGGTTTATTGCTGCTCCTGATGCTTTGAATATTTTCCCAAAACAATCAGAGTAAAGCTTAATTAAGTTCAAGAGGCTTCATTTCTCCATCCCTAAAAGGCATTATACAAGTAAATTTACCTTTCAATTATTTCCAGCAGACTTTCAGATCCATTTCTTGCCTCCACTAAACCAAGCTTCCCAATTCTAAAATGATTAACTCAGCAATTTGATGAATGTATTACTAATTCCTGCAATCACCCTAATTGAATCGTTTGTTAATTGCATACCAAGCATTGTCAATTTCTGTTCTAGTAGGCCTAATCTACTATAAATCACACCACTTGCAAACCTCTTTTTTCATGCAACAGCAAAAATGAACAAATATTTAAATAGACCAGAGACCAGTGAATCTGACAACTGCATTTATGTTTACATTCATGCAGTTTCCAGAGTGCAACTGTCTAGAACAAACTCAAAGTTTTTTAATGCAACTTTGCAAACAGGTCGCAGTGAATATCACCAAGCTGTCATCTTTGCGCACGAAAAACATCAAACTTGGACAACATTAGCATTAAATCGGACAGCGGTTAAACTGTCAAACATAACAAAAAAGCCAAGTAAGTGGTAGTCTAGCTATTTAATCCTGTTTTCTATCTGATAAACTTTCAGTAATCGTATTCCTTTCAAATTCATTGTACAAACAAGCCCATATCAATTCTCACTTTTTTCATTCTTTAGGCCTCAATAATTCTGAATATTTCATTCAGTGTGATCGGAGTACTGCTGTGGAAGTCGCAACATCTACATTTCCCCACAAACCACCAAAAGAGATAGAAAAACTCACTGTAGAAGAAGCAAAAACTCTGGGATCACGACAATTGGTAAGCTGTTTTTTTTTCAACCTTCTCACTGTGTAAATAGCCTACAGGGTTGTTTACTTGTTGTAGTAATGCTCTGGAGAGTAGTACAATCACATATATTAGCCCTCTGTAGATTGTGCAAAATCGTTTTTATGGGGAGAAAAACATTTTAAAGTAGCCTGACGTTCAAAAAAATGCTAAAATGTGAAAGATTTTTCAGATGCACAGGCAAAGATTACTCTGCTTCTCAGTTATCTTTGCTAGATGCTTTACAAACATGATTAATGCGTTTCAAATTGGTTAATGTGTGGAAAAGTTTGGCTATTTCCTCTTCTTATGACCACAACAGCAGTTGTATACATTTCCCTTGTAATCATGTTTATTGATGTATATTTTTGATTGTACATGTACGATTTTCTTTAAATTTTCAGATCACTAAAATATCTGCAACAGTATGCAAGCTAAACAACGCAACTACTGTAAAGGCCTGGGGTACAGACTGTGAGATCCAAGAATGTTCCTTGCAAGATCCATCTGGAGAAATTCAACTTACTCTTTGGGAAAACCAAGTTTCAAAACTGCAACTAGGTAACTCCTACACCTTTACCAATCTTAAAACTAGACTGTACAACAGCCTTAAGAGCCTCACAACAACCCTGAAAACAACCATGGAACCTATTGCACAGGACCAAGTTTTCCCACCTGGTCAAGGCCCTAAAATCAGTAAAGAACCCTCTCTACCTAATACAGTGGTGAAACAAAAGCCAATAGGGGTGCAAATAAACATTAAAAAACAATGTCCAAAATGCCACAAATCACAAGAACAATTCAACATCAAACAGCAATTTCACCGTTGCCCGACTTGCAAAATTCTACGGAACACAAAAAGCTATATAACAAAATGCAATGGAATAATTGAGATAAATCAAGACAGTCAAATAACTTCTCTTACGGTTTCGAACTCAACTTTGTCAAAATTCATAGCACCAGAACTTGAACTGTCAACTTGTGATTCACAAGATATAGAAGAACTCTTTCTATCCTCCGATGAACTGACTTTAACATATAATAACTGTTTGGAAGTCACCAATATTGAAAACGCTTCATCCGCTCATCCCAGTGATGAGGATTTATTTGAAGTGAATATCGATGAAATCAACCCTGTCCTCTGTGTCACAGAGACACAAAGCACTCCAGAACCCAAGTCTCCAGTTAAAAGACCATCTGAGCCAACAACGCCTCCTATTACACCAGCTAAAAAACCTTTGACTAAGAAGAGTGCTGTAAAAATAATACAAAAATGACTTTGTATTGAAATGCACAACTAAGATGGTTGTGTGTGTGTGTGTGTATATATATTGAAATGATGGTATTGGTGTTTTTTTTTTTTGTTTTTTTTTTAATGAATGGCAAATATTGATTTAAGTCATGTTTTCTATTGAAATTAGGTTAATTTTGTCTATTATGTTCTGAAATGCTACTGATTGATTTTTATTTCATTTTTATGGCAAAGCTTTGTTAAATGTTGTTTAATGTGTTTTTTTTTTATTAAAACAAATGTGTGTCAATTCTTGGAATATGTGACCTTTATTGCATGGGCTTATCTTGCATTTGGAAAGTTGCGTGCATTCTTCTAGCCATTCTTAACTAGGCACTAAGTTTAGTTTCACAAACCATACTGGGAAAAGCAAGTAGTGTAACCATAAGTGTCATTGTGAATAACTAAAGAAACGGTTGGTATTCTGTTCTGTAAAGATTTAAATATGCAACAATGGTGCTTTAAAATCACTTCAAAGGCCCCCTATAATTTGCTTACTTTATCCAATGTGCTAAATGGTATTTAAACTAAAAATAATCGTTATTTTTAATTCACATTTTTATCACCTCTCACAATATTGTTTCTAGGCAGCATAAAAAAAAAAACTTAATTGTACAAGACATTATCAAAGATGACTGTCAAAGTAATGTACTTGTAGCAAAAATATAGGTTACAGTTGCATATGGCAGTTAACCCATGTAATTCCAATTTCTTTTCCCTGAGATAACATGTATGAATACATAAGGATATTAAACAATCTTTAACAATTACGTCAAAAATATATATCAAAATCCATACAAAAAACTTGATTATTCGTCAGGTCACAATTGTGACCATTAGTAGAACAAAGGGAGGCTAGGTATATGGTGTTAATGGATTTATAAACTGACAAACTTCTACAGTTTAAAGACCAGGTTCAATAATTGTTTTAAGCTTTAGTTAATAGTGTTGTATTACATCAAAGACACACCATGCAAAATTTCCATTTGTCAAACAGTGACCCCTAGAGTCGCTGTGGAGTACTTGTATTTTTTCTGAATATTAACTTAATGACCTAATATCTAATATGCCCATGACAATTTAGAAACTGAAAATAGAACATAAAAATATGTATTAGATCTAATATAACAAAATTACAAGATTATAAAATGCATTGCGTGAATTCTTGTTTAAAGAGAAGTGTTTAATCTACAATTAAACTAGGAATGTTTGACAGAATAGTGAATATTATCAGGAAACCTGCTCCAGACTTTAGGACCCACATGCAAAAACAAAACATTCTCTCCTTTAGTGCAGTTCAATATTCTTAGTAGTACCAAAAGTCCAGAATTGTAAGATTCTTACAAGAACCTGTTAATCTTAATGTTGTAAAATAATATTTTATCGATCTATATACTGCATCTTGGACTAACTTTATTTGTTAAAGGTGCAGGACAACCACCTAACAGTGAATCACAATAATATCAACTAAACTCATTAAACGTAACATGCTGTCCATTTAAATACTAAATCTTCATTTTGAGTTGATTCTCATTTGAACTATGGAACTTCTACATCTATGGAAACACATGACTTTCCAGGGGCTCAATGAGTGACAGGCATATGACCCAGAGATTGTGGGTTCAAGTCCTTTGTCTTACAACTTTATAAAGTTGTGTCATTTCAATTTCTTTATCATCCTGAAACGCATTGTACTATTCTTTCTTCCTATTAAATACAACGTGTGTTTCATTTATATGCAAAGTCTTTATTTTGAGTTCATTCTCTTTTTTACTACTGAACCTCGGCAGCTGGATGATCTCATTTCTTTTGTGAGGTAAGAAGTTAATGAGTAAGAATACTTTGGTTATTAAAGTTTCTTTTAAAGTTTTGAAAGCAAAGTATTTTTAAGTACTTTTTGAACCCATGGAACCATTGAAGGCTTGGCCCCGTAAGGCTGCTTGCAGCTTTAATTATTATTATTATTATTCTTCTTCTTCTTCTTCCGCAAATGGAAGTCTATGGCAGCCCTATGAACCGTACATAGGAAAATGATGAAATTTGGCACACTTGTAGTGATGCTAATGAATAGTAATTGGACCAATTTTTGACCCTCTAGGACCAACTCTATAGCGCCACCACCAGTTCAAAAATTCAACATTGAAATGGTTATAACTTTTGAACCCTTTGATCTAGAGACATGAAACTTAGTACACCTGATTCCACTCATCATGCTGATCACAACCAATACCTTACATTAAGACCCCGCCCATTACAGTAGTGGCCATTTTGAAATGTACAGTATTCAGTTATTTCGCTACTCCTCCTTCAAATTTTGTCCAATTTTCTCCAAACATGCACTCAAATGATCTTCAGACTGAGCCGCATAAAAGTACTGTTCCCGATTTTTTTGTTATACTGGAAAAAAAAAAGTTATAATGTCGCAAACTTAACGAGGTCCACCCAAAATTGGCTAAGAGGCTGTATCTCGGCCAAAGTTTGATCAATCGAAACGAAAATTGGTACACTTCATCGGAAGCATGTTCTGAGGTCCCATGCCAAAGTTGGGAATAGCGCCACCTACGGGTCATGAGATATGACAAATTGCTATTTTGGCCAATAACTTTTGAACAGTTTGTCAGAAATTCATAATTGTGGTATCTATGGATTCCTTGCGTCATGCCGAATCCGTGGATATCGATTTTGCCATGATGGGATGTACCACGTGTCCGCCATTTTGAATTTTGTCATAAATTGCAATATCTTTTAAACTATTTGACATATCAGCACACAATTTGGTAGGGATGACCGACACCATGTCCTAAAGCGACATGAGAAGTTTGATCACAGCGCCACCTAGTGTTCCAGATATATCATTGTTTTTTGAAAAAACGCTTATAACATTTGAAAATATTGTTCAAATTTTGAGTTCTTTATGACATTATGTTCCTTGGTTTATGCCGATTTAGACGATATCTCATTTGTCATTTTCCAACAATGTGACTGGCCGCCATATTGGAGCGAATGTAAAACAGTTTTTTCGCTACTCCTCCTTCAAAATTAGTCCAAAATTGTCCAAAATTTGCTCAAATGATCTTCGGACCGAGCCGCATAAAAGTACTGTTCCCGATTTTTTTGCTATACTGTAATAAAAAAGTTATGATGTCACAAATTTAACAAGGTCAACCCAAAATTGGCTAAGAGGCTGTAACTTGTGAACAGTTTGTCACAAAATCATAAAATTGGTGTCTATCGATTCCTTGCATCATGTCGAATCCGATGATATCTATTTTGCCAGGATTGGATGTACCACGTCATAAGCTAAATTAGCATTAAGCTAGCTTAGCATGCTAATCTGGTTAACATGTCATGGAACTTTTTTGTAAACTCATTCTCACACTGAACCCTCTCCTCTGCTGTTTTGAAATTCACGTCCTCTGAGTGGCGCAATCAGCTAAACCATGCATCTCGAATCCCGAACCATTCTGGTCATGGGTTCGAGTCCCATGTGGGACGACTTTAAAATTGTGTATAAAGTTGTCATTTCAATTCCTTCCGGCTCTGCTCTGCTGTTGGTGCTTAAATGCTCGCTGTGCTTCATTTACTTGTATATTCAATTTGTGCTGTTTTTAGGGGCCAAGCACCGAAGGTGCAGAGGCACCTATTGTATCTGTTAGTTTTCTTATTAGGGGCCAAGCACCGAAGGTGCAGAGGCACCTATTGTATCTGTTGGTTTTCTTATTATTAGGGGCCAAGCACCGAAGGTGCAGAGGCACCTATTGTATCTGTTAGTTTTCTTATTAGGGGCCAAGCACCGAAGGTGCAGAGGCACCTATTGTATCTGTTAGTTTTTAGGGGCCAAGCACCGAAGGTGCAGAGGCACCTATTGTATCTGTTAGTTTTCTTATTAGGGGCCAAGCACCGAAGGTGCAGAGGCACCTATTGTATCTGTTGGTTTTCTTATTATTAGGGGCCAAGCACCGAAGGTGCAGAGGCACCTATTGTATCTGTTAGTTTTCTTATTAGGGGCCAAGCACCGAAGGTGCAGAGGCACCTATTGTATCTGTTAGTTTTTAGGGGCCAAGCACCGAAGGTGCAGAGGCACCTATTGTATCTGTTGGTTTTCTTATTATTATTATTAGGGGCCAAGCACCGAAGGTGCAGAGGCACCTATTGTATCTGTTAGTTTTCTTATTATTAGGGGCCAAGCACCGAAGGTGCAGAGGCACCTATTGTATCTGTTAGTTTTCTTATTATTAGGGGCCAAGCCCCGAAGGGGCTAAGGCACCTATTGTATCTGTTAGTTTTCTTATTATTATTATTATTATTATTCTTCTTCTTCTTCTTCCGCAAATGGAAGTCTATGGCAGCCCTATGAACCGTACATAGGAAAATGATGAAATTTGGCACACTTGTAGTGATGCTAATGAATAGTAATTGGACCAATTTTTGACCCTCTAGGACCAACTCTATAGCGCCACCACCAGTTCAAAAATTCAACATTGAAATGGTTATAACTTTTGAACCCTTTGATCTAGAGACATGAAACTTAGTACACCTGATTCCACTCATCGTGCTGATCACAACCAATACCTTACATTAAGACCCCGCCCATTACAGTAGTGGCCATTTTGAAATGTACAGTATTCAGTTATTTCGCTACTCCTCCTTCAAATTTTGTCCAATTTTCTCCAAACATGCACTCAAATGATCTTCAGACTGAGCCGCATAAAAGTACTGTTCCCGATTTTTTTGTTATACTGGAAAAAAAAAAGTTATAATGTCGCAAACTTAACGAGGTCCACCCAAAATTGGCTAAGAGGCTGTATCTCGGCCAAAGTTTGATCAATCGAAACGAAAATTGGTACACTTCATCGGAAGCATGTTCTGAGGTCCCATGCCAAAGTTGGGAATAGCGCCACCTACGGGTCATGAGATATGACAAATTGCTATTTTGGCCAATAACTTTTGAACAGTTTGTCAGAAATTCATAATTGTGGTATCTATGGATTCCTTGCGTCATGCCGAATCCGTGGATATCGATTTTGCCATGATGGGATGTACCACGTGTCCGCCATTTTGAATTTTGTCATAAATTGCAATATCTTTTAAACTATTTGACATATCAGCACACAATTTGGTAGGGATGACCGACACCATGTCCTAAAGCGACATGAGAAGTTTGATCACAGCGCCACCTAGTGTTCCAGATATATCATTGTTTTTTGAAAAAACGCTTATAACATTTGAAAATATTGTTCAAATTTTGAGTTCTTTATGACATTATGTTCCTTGGTTTATGCCGATTTAGACGATATCTCATTTGTCATTTTCCAACAATGTGACTGGCCGCCATATTGGAGCGAATGTAAAACAGTTTTTTCGCTACTCCTCCTTCAAAATTAGTCCAAAATTGTCCAAAATTTGCTCAAATGATCTTCGGACCGAGCCGCATAAAAGTACTGTTCCCGATTTTTTTGCTATACTGTAATAAAAAAGTTATGATGTCACAAATTTAATAACAAGGTCAACCCAAAATTGGCTAAGAGGCTGTAACTTGTGAACAGTTTGTCACAAAATCATAAAATTGGTGTCTATCGATTCCTTGCATCATGTCGAATCCGATGATATCTATTTTGCCAGGATTGGATGTACCACGTCATAAGCTAAATTAGCATTAAGCTAGCTTAGCATGCTAATCTGGTTAACATGTCATGGAACTTTTTTGTAAACTCATTCTCACACTGAACCCTCTCCTCTGCTGTTTTGAAATTCACGTCCTCTGAGTGGCGCAATCAGCTAAACCATGCATCTCGAATCCCGAACCATTCTGGTCATGGGTTCGAGTCCCATGTGGGACGACTTTAAAATTGTGTATAAAGTTGTCATTTCAATTCCTTCCGGCTCTGCTCTGCTGTTGGTGCTTAAATGCTCGCTGTGCTTCATTTACTTGTATATTCAATTTGTGCTGTTTTTAGGGGCCAAGCACCGAAGGTGCAGAGGCACCTATTGTATCTGTTAGTTTTCTTATTAGGGGCCAAGCACCGAAGGTGCAGAGGCACCTATTGTATCTGTTGGTTTTCTTATTATTAGGGGCCAAGCACCGAAGGTGCAGAGGCACCTATTGTATCTGTTAGTTTTCTTATTAGGGGCCAAGCACCGAAGGTGCAGAGGCACCTATTGTATCTGTTAGTTTTTAGGGGCCAAGCACCGAAGGTGCAGAGGCACCTATTGTATCTGTTAGTTTTCTTATTAGGGGCCAAGCACCGAAGGTGCAGAGGCACCTATTGTATCTGTTGGTTTTCTTATTATTAGGGGCCAAGCACCGAAGGTGCAGAGGCACCTATTGTATCTGTTAGTTTTCTTATTAGGGGCCAAGCACCGAAGGTGCAGAGGCACCTATTGTATCTGTTAGTTTTTAGGGGCCAAGCACCGAAGGTGCAGAGGCACCTATTGTATCTGTTGGTTTTCTTATTATTATTATTAGGGGCCAAGCACCGAAGGTGCAGAGGCACCTATTGTATCTGTTAGTTTTCTTATTATTAGGGGCCAAGCACCGAAGGTGCAGAGGCACCTATTGTATCTGTTAGTTTTCTTATTAGGGGCCAAGCACCGAAGGTGCAGAGGCACCTATTGTATCTGTTAGTTTTTAGGGGCCAAGCACCGAAGGTGCAGAGGCACCTATTGTATCTGTTAGTTTTCTTATTATTATTAGGGGCCAAGCACCGAAGGTGCAGAGGCACCTATTGTATCTGTTGGTTTTCTTATTATTAGGGGCCAAGCACCGAAGGTGCAGAGGCACCTATTGTATCTGTTGGTTTTCTTATTATTATTATTCCGTGAATGGGAGTCTATGGCAGCCCTATGAACCGTAAGTAGGAAAATGATGAAATTTGGCACACTTGTAGTGATGCTAATGAATAGTAATTGGACCAATTTTTGACCCTCTAGGACCAACTCTATAGCGCCACCACCAGTTCAAAAATTCAACATTGAAATGGTTATAACTTTTGAACCCTTTGATCTAGAGACATGAAACTTAGTACACCTGATTCCACTCATCATGCTGATCACAACCAATACCTTACATTAAGACCCCGCCCATTACAGTAGTGGCCATTTTGAAATGTACAGTATTCAGTTATTTCGCTACTCCTCCTTCAAATTTTGTCCAATTTTCTCCAACCATGTGCTCAAATGATCTTCGGACTGAGCCGCATAAAAGTACTGTTCCCGATTTTTTTGTTATACTGGAAAAAAAAAGTTGTACTGTCGCAAACTTAACGAGGTCCACCCAAAATTGGCTAAGAGGCTGTATCTCGGCCAAAGTTTGATCAATCGATACGAAAATTGGTACGCTTAATCGGAAGCATGATCTGAGGGACCCTGCCAAAGTCAGGAACAGCGCCACCTACGGGTCATGAGATATGGAAAAATGCTATTTTGGCCAATAACTTTTGAACACTTTGTCAGAAAATCATAATTGTGGTATCTATGGATTCCTTGCATCATGCCGAATCCGTGGATATCGATTTTGCCATGATGGGATGTACCCCGTGTCCGCCATTTAGAATTTTGTCATAATTTGCAATATCTTTTAAACTATTTGAAATTTCTTCACCAAATTTGGTATGGATCACCATTAGCATGGCCCGGAGGTACCTGAGAAGTTTGATCACAGCGCCACCTAGTGTTCCAGAGATATCATTGTTTTTTGAAAAAACGCTTATAACTTTTGCTATCATTGCTTGAAATTTGATTTCTTTATGTCAATATATTCCTTGGCTTATGCCGATTTCAACGATATCTCATATGCTATTTTCCAACAATGTGACTGGCCGCCATATTGGAGCAAATGTAAAACAGTTTTTTCGCTACTTCTCCTTCAAAATTTGTCCAAAATTGTCCAAAATTTGCTCAAATGATCTTCGGACCGAGCCGCACAGAAGTACTGTTCCCGATTTTTTTGCTATACTGGAAAAAAAAAAGTTATGATGTCGCAAATTTAACAAGGTCGACCCAACATTGGTTCAGAGGCTGTAACTTGTGAACAGTTTGTCAAAAAATCATAAAATTGGTGTCTATCGATTCCTTGCATCATGTCAAATCCGACGATATCTATTTTGCCAGGATTGGATGTACCACGTTATAAGCTAAATTAGCATTAAGCTAGCTTAGCATGCTTATCTGGTTAACATGTCATGGAACTTTTTGTGAACTCATTCTCACACTGAAACCTCTACTCAGCAGGCTGGTGAACGTGCATGAGTGATTAGCTCAACGTGTTACACCACGGATCCCGATGTTCAGCGTCGTGGGTTCGCCACTCAGTGTGACATGTGCCCAGACTGCATGAGGTACTGTGGCAGGAAAAGATGCAGAAGTTGCATCTGTTCCAGGCATTGTGCATAAGAATGATCTCATCTGAAGCTGCCACACACAACATGCAGTGCTTTTACGTCCAATTCATTGTTGTTCTTCTTCCAGAAGGGTAGTCAATGGCAGCCCTATGAACCACAAGTTAGAAAATTGGCACACTTGTAGTGATGGTAATGAGTAGTAATCTGACCAATTTTGGATGATTTAATCTAAACTTTTTAAATACAAAATGTTCTCCATTTACTTCAAAATTCTTAATTTTGACTTGATTCTCTCTTGAAAATATTGAATTTCGGCAGCTGTGTGGATGCATGTCTGGCAAGTGGCTCAACGAGATGAGTGACAGGCATCTAACCCATAGATAGTGGGTTCGAGTCCCGTGTGGGACAACTTTAAAATTGTGTATTATGAAATTAATTGATTATGAAACACTTGTAGTGAGTAGTCCAACGTGTGATCAGATGATCTTTGGACCGAGCTGCACAGAAATGATGAACAGGTTTTTGATAGTAGCCCCCATACCAAAGATCTTCCTCTCTGCAGTTGATCTAGCCTGTGTTTGTTGCCTTATCTTAGTTAGCTTAGCATACTAATTGGTTAGCATGCTAGCCAGATGCCATTCTTTCTAATGTGGCTCTTCAGTTATCAGGCTAAACCATAAGGCTTTAAGTGGTGGACAAGTTGCTTCTGTTCCAGGTGAAGGAGCTAGTAGAATAGAACACACAGATAATTTATTTAAAAATTCTTCATTTTGAGTTGCTTCTCACTTGAACTATGGATCTTCTGCATCTTGGCCAAAACACAACTTCCAAGTGGTGCAATGAGATGAGTGACAGATATCTGACCCAGAGATAGTGGGTTCAAGCCCCATGTGGGACAACTTTAATTTAAAAAAAAAATGTGTTAAGTTGTCATTTCAATTCCTTTATTATCCAGATAAGCATTGTTGTAATCTTTCTTTTGGGATTAGAAATGTGTTTTTGTTCATTCTATGTTGATTCTTACCTGAAGTCTTAAATATCCAGAAAGGTTTGTGAACAAATGAGCAGTCATTGACTTTCAACTATTCTAATTGCATTGTAAGCAGTTACATAAATTGGTTGTTTTCTTCCTATGTATAGTCGTATCCTCTTTTTTTTTTTGCCTCCATGTGTTAATTCTCAACTTCATATATGTGTTTGTGCATTGTGTGTAAAGTAGTGAACTGGAGAGCAGAAGGGTATGATAAGATGTTTGTGGTGGTCTAGGTAAACCTCTATTTTTTTAAATTGTGCTGCCTTTTTTACATTTCAAGTTAAATACATAAAGCTTCAAACAGAACACAAATGCCTATTCAATTGATCAACCACTGGCAACATTTTATTGCAAAGTATATAGTAAAGAATACTTTCAATTCCATACAAGAAATGGTTTGACCAACTCCACAATATTAACTGATCTGACATTAAACATTTGAATGTGTACATATGCATATCTTTTAATTATTTTAAGTCCCATAAACATTAGACTTACTTAGTGACTTGAATATCAGTTTTTCCTTCTCGTCATGTGGACAATAAATAAAAGTAATTTTATCATAATAGTAAACCATAAAATCACATTAAAATACATGAACATTTTTGTATTATCTAACATTAAGAATTGTTTTAAAAAATAAATTGTAATTGTAAATAGAAGTTAATTAGTTACTACATGAATGTTAAATTACAAATAGTTACTATTCTAACAGTACATTATTTGGATCAACATCAATTAGTTGAGGTATATTGCCAAAAAGACTAGTAAAAGCTAACCTAAAGAATTTACATAATGTATACAATTATTTATTCTCAAATAAGCAACAAAATATCATTACACATCAAACAATACACTATCATTATACACAGAGCTGCACTCCAGGTTTATTGCTGCTCCTGATGCTTTGAATATTTTCCCAAAACAATCAGAGTAAAGCTTAATTAAGTTCAAGAGGCTTCATTTCTCCATCCCTAAAAGGCATTATACAAGTAAATTTACCTTTCAATTATTTCCAGCAGACTTTCAGATCCATTTCTTGCCTCCACTAAACCAAGCTTCCCAATTCTAAAATGATTAACTCAGCAATTTGATGAATGTATTACTAATTCCTGCAATCACCCTAATTGAATCGTTTGTTAATTGCATACCAAGCATTGTCAATTTCTGTTCTAGTAGGCCTAATCTACTATAAATCACACCACTTGCAAACCTCTTTTTTCATGCAACAGCAAAAATGAACAAATATTTAAATAGACCAGAGACCAGTGAATCTGACAACTGCATTTATGTTTACATTCATGCAGTTTCCAGAGTGCAACTGTCTAGAACAAACTCAAAGTTTTTTAATGCAACTTTGCAAACAGGTCGCAGTGAATATCACCAAGCTGTCATCTTTGCGCACGAAAAACATCAAACTTGGACAACATTAGCATTAAATCGGACAGCGGTTAAACTGTCAAACATAACAAAAAAGCCAAGTAAGTGGTAGTCTAGCTATTTAATCCTGTTTTCTATCTGATAAACTTTCAGTAATCGTATTCCTTTCAAATTCATTGTACAAACAAGCCCATATCAATTCTCACTTTTTTCATTCTTTAGGCCTCAATAATTCTGAATATTTCATTCAGTGTGATCGGAGTACTGCTGTGGAAGTCGCAACATCTACATTTCCCCACAAACCACCAAAAGAGATAGAAAAACTCACTGTAGAAGAAGCAAAAACTCTGGGATCACGACAATTGGTAAGCTGTTTTTTTTTCAACCTTCTCACTGTGTAAATAGCCTACAGGGTTGTTTACTTGTTGTAGTAATGCTCTGGAGAGTAGTACAATCACATATATTAGCCCTCTGTAGATTGTGCAAAATCGTTTTTATGGGGAGAAAAACATTTTAAAGTAGCCTGACGTTCAAAAAAATGCTAAAATGTGAAAGATTTTTCAGATGCACAGGCAAAGATTACTCTGCTTCTCAGTTATCTTTGCTAGATGCTTTACAAACATGATTAATGCGTTTCAAATTGGTTAATGTGTGGAAAAGTTTGGCTATTTCCTCTTCTTATGACCACAACAGCAGTTGTATACATTTCCCTTGTAATCATGTTTATTGATGTATATTTTTGATTGTACATGTACGATTTTCTTTAAATTTTCAGATCACTAAAATATCTGCAACAGTATGCAAGCTAAACAACGCAACTACTGTAAAGGCCTGGGGTACAGACTGTGAGATCCAAGAATGTTCCTTGCAAGATCCATCTGGAGAAATTCAACTTACTCTTTGGGAAAACCAAGTTTCAAAACTGCAACTAGGTAACTCCTACACCTTTACCAATCTTAAAACTAGACTGTACAACAGCCTTAAGAGCCTCACAACAACCCTGAAAACAACCATGGAACCTATTGCACAGGACCAAGTTTTCCCACCTGGTCAAGGCCCTAAAATCAGTAAAGAACCCTCTCTACCTAATACAGTGGTGAAACAAAAGCCAATAGGGGTGCAAATAAACATTAAAAAACAATGTCCAAAATGCCACAAATCACAAGAACAATTCAACATCAAACAGCAATTTCACCGTTGCCCGACTTGCAAAATTCTACGGAACACAAAAAGCTATATAACAAAATGCAATGGAATAATTGAGATAAATCAAGACAGTCAAATAACTTCTCTTACGGTTTCGAACTCAACTTTGTCAAAATTCATAGCACCAGAACTTGAACTGTCAACTTGTGATTCACAAGATATAGAAGAACTCTTTCTATCCTCCGATGAACTGACTTTAACATATAATAACTGTTTGGAAGTCACCAATATTGAAAACGCTTCATCCGCTCATCCCAGTGATGAGGATTTATTTGAAGTTAATATCGATGAAATCAACCCTGTCCTCTGTGTCACAGAGACACAAAGCACTCCAGAACCCAAGTCTCCAGTTAAAAGACCATCTGAGCCAACAACGCCTCCTATTACACCAGCTAAAAAACCTTTGACTAAGAAGAGTGCTGTAAAAATAATACAAAAATGACTTTGTATTGAAATGCACAACTAAGATGGTTGTGTGTGTGTGTATATATATTGAAATGATGGTATTGGTGTTTTTTTTTTTTGTGTTTTTTTAATGAATGGCAAATATTGATTTAAGTCATGTTTTCTATTGAAATTAGGTTAATTTTGTCCATTATGTTCTGAAATGCTACTGATTGATTTTTATTTCATTTTTATGGCAAAGCTTTGTTAAATGTTGTTTAATGTATTTTTTTATTTTATTAAAACAAATGTGTGTCAATTCTTGGAATATGTGACCTTTATTGCATGGGCTTATCTTACATTTGGAAAGTTGCGTGCATTCTTCTAGCCATTCTTAACTAGGCACTAAGTTTAGTTTCACAAACCATACTGGGAAAAGCAAGTAGTGTAACCATAAGTGTCATTGTGAATAACTAAATAAACGGTTGGTATTCTTTTCTGTAAAGATTTAAATATGCAACAATGGTGCTTTAAAATCACTTCAAAGGCCCCCTCTAATTTGCTTACTTTATCCAATGTGCTAAATGGTATTTAAACTAAAAATAATCGTTATTTTTAATTCACATTTTTATCACCTCTCACAATATTGTTTCTAGGCAGCATAAAAAAAAAAACTTAATTGTACAAGACATTATCAAAGATGACTGTCAAAGTAATGTACTTGTAGCAAAAATATAGGTTACAGTTGCATATGGCAGTTAACCCATGTAATTCCAATTTCTTTTCCCTGAGATAACATGTATGAATACATAAGGATATTAAACAATCTTTAACAATTACGTCAAAAATATATATCAAAATCCATACAAAAAACTTGATTATTCGTCAGGTCACAATTGTGACCATTAGTAGAACAAAGGGAGGCTAGGTATATGGTGTTAATGGATTTATAAACTGACAAACTTCTACAGTTTAAAGACCAGGTTCAATAATTGTTTTAAGCTTTAGTTAATAGTGTTGTATTACATCAAAGACACACCATGCAAAATTTCCATTTGTCAAACAGTGACCCCTAGAGTCGCTGTGGAGTACTTGTATTTTTTCTGAATATTAACTTAATGACCTAATATCTAATATGCCCATGACAATTTAGAAACTGAAAATAGAACATAAAAATATGTATTAGATCTAATATAACAAAATTACAAGATTATAAAATGCATTGCGTGAATTCTTGTTTAAAGAGAAGTGTTTAATCTACAATTAAACTAGGAATGTTTGACAGAATAGTGAATATTATCAGGAAACCTGCTCCAGACTTTAGGACCCACATGCAAAAACAAAACATTCTCTCCTTTAGTGCAGTTCAATATCCTAAGTAGTACCAAACGTCCAGAATTGTAAGATTCTTACAAGAACCTGTTAATCTTAATGTTGTAAAATAATATTTTATTGATCTATATACTGCATCTTGGACTAACTTTATTTGTTAAAGGTGCAGGACAACCACCTAACAGTGAATCACAATAATATCAACTAAACTCATTAAACGTAACATGCTGTCCATTTAAATACTAAATCTTCATTTTGAGTTATTTCTCATTTGAACTATGGAACTTCTACATCTATGGAAACACATGACTTCCCAGGGGCTCAATGAGTGACAGGCATATGACCCAGAGATTGTGGGTTCAAGTCCTTTGTCTTACAACTTTATAAAGTTGTGTCATTTCAATTTCTTTATCATACTGAAAAGCATTGTACTATTCTTTCTTCCTATTAAATACAACGTGTGTTTCATTTATATGCAAAGTCTTTATTTTGAGTCCATTCTCTTTTTTACTACTGAACCTCGGCAGCTGGATGATCTCATTTCTTTTGTGAGGTAAGAAGTTAATAAGTAAGAATACTTTGGTTATTAAAGTTTCTTTTAAAGTTTGGAAAGCAAAGTATTTTTAAGTACTTTTTGAACCCATGGAACCATTGAAGGCTTGGCCCCGTAAGGCTGCTTGCAGCTTTAATTATTATTATTATTATTATTCTTCTTCTTCCGCAAATGGAAGTCTATGGCAGCCCTATGAACCGTACATAGGAAAATGATGAAATTTGGCAGACTTGTAGTGATGCTAATGAATAGTAATTGGACCAATTTTTGACCCTCTAGGACCAACTCTATAGCGCCACCACCAGTTCAAAAATTCAACATTGAAATGGTTATAACTTTTGAACCCTTTGATCTAGAGACATGAAACTTAGTACACCTGATTCCACTCATCATGCTGATCACAACCAATACCTTACATTAAGACCCCGCCCATTACAGTAGTGGCCATTTTGAAATGTACAGTATTCAGTTATTTCGCTACTCCTCCTTCAAATTTTGTCCAATTTTCTCCAAACATGCACTCAAATGATCTTCAGACTGAGCCGCATAAAAGTACTGTTCCCGATTTTTTTGTTATACTGGAAAAAAAAAGTTATAATGTCGCAAACTTAACGAGGTCCACCCAAAATAGGCTAAGAGGCTGTATCTCGGCCAAAGTTTGATCAATCGAAACGAAAATTGGTACACTTCATCGGAAGCATGTTCTGAGGTCCCATGCCAAAGTTGGGAATAGCGCCACCTACGGGTCATGAGATATGACAAATTGCTATTTTGGCCAATAACTTTTGAACAGTTTGTCAGAAAATCATAATTGTGGTATCTATGGATTCCTTGCATCATGCCGAATCCGTGGATATCGATTTTGCCATGATGGGATGTACCACGTGTCCGCCATTTTGAATTTTGTCATAAATTGCAATATCTTTTAAACTATTTGACATATCAGCACACAATTTGGTAGGGATGACCGACACCATGTCCTAAAGCGACATGAGAAGTTTGATCACAGCGCCACCTAGTGTTCCAGATATATCATTGTTTTTTGAAAAAACGCTTATAACATTTGAAAATATTGTTCAAATTTTGAGTTCTTTATGACATTATGTTCCTTGGTTTATGCCGATTTAGACGATATCTCATTTGTCATTTTCCAACAATGTGACTGGCCGCCATATTGGAGCGAATGTAAAACAGTTTTTTCGCTACTCCTCCTTCAAAATTTGTCCAAAATTGTCCAAAATTTGCTCAAATGATCTTCGGACCGAGCCGCATAAAAGTACTGTTCCCGATTTTTTTGCTATACTGTAATAAAAAAGTTATGATGTCACAAATTTAACAAGGTCAACCCAAAATTGGCTAAGAGGCTGTAACTTGTGAACAGTTTGTCACAAAATCATAAAATTGGTGTCTATTGATTCCTTGCATCATGTCGAATCCGATGATATCTATTTTGCCAGGATTGGATGTACCACGTTATAAGCTAAATTAGCAATAAGCTAGCTTAGCATGCTTATCTAGTTAACATGTCATGGAACTTTTTGTGAACTCATTCTCACACTGAAACCTCTACTCAGCAGGCTGGTGAACGTGCATGAGTGATTAGCTCAACGTGTTACACCACGGATCCCGATGTTCAGCGTCGTGGGTTCGCCACTCAGTGTGACATGTGCCCAGACCGCATGAGGTACTGTGGCAGGAAAAGATGCAGAAGTTGCATCTGTTCCAGGCATTGTGCATAAGAATGATCTCATCTGAAGCTGCCACACACAACATGCAGTGCTTTTACGTCCAATTCATTGTTGTTCTTCTTCCAGAAGGGTAGTCAATGGCAGCCCTATGAACCACAAGTTAGAAAATTGGCACACTTGTAGTGATGGTAATGAGTAGTAATCTGACCAATTTTGGATGATTTAATCTAAACTTTTTAAATACAAAATGTTCTCCATTTACTTCAAAATTCTTAATTTTGACTTGATTCTCTCTTGAAAATATTGAATTTCGGCAGCTGTGTAGATGCATGTCTGGCAAGTGGCTCAACGAGATGAGTGACAGGCATCTAACCCATAGATAGTGGGTTCGAGTCCCGTGTGGGACAACTTTAAAATTGTGTATTATGAAATTAATTGATTATGAAACACTTGTAGTGAGTAGTCCAACGTGTGATCAGATGATCTTTGGACCGAGCTGCACAGAAATGATGAACAGGTTTTTGATAGTAGCCCCCATACCAAAGATCTTCCTCTCTGCAGTTGACCTAGCCTGTGTTTGTTGCCTTATCTTAGTTAGCTTAGCATACTAATTGGTTAGCATGCTAGCCAGATGCCATTCTTTCTAATGTGGCTCTTCAGTTATCAGGCTAAACCATAAGGCTTTAAGTGGTGGACAAGTTGCTTCTGTTCCAGGTGAAGGAGCTAGTAGAATAGAACACACAGATAATTTATTTAAAAATTCTTCATTTTGAGTTGCTTCTCACTTGAACTATGGATCTTCTGCATCTTGGCCAAAACACAACTTCCAAGTGGTGCAATGAGATGAGTGACAGATATCTGACCCAGAGATAGTGGGTTCAAGCCCCATGTGGGACAACTTTAATTTAAAAAAAAAATGTGTTAAGTTGTCATTTCAATTCCTTTATTATCCAGATAAGCATTGTTGTAATCTTTCTTTTGGGATTAGAAATGTGTTTTTGTTCATTCTATGTTGATTCTTACCTGAAGTCTTAAATATCCAGAAAGGTTTGTGAACAAATGAGCAGTCATTGACTTTCAACTATTCTAATTGCATTGTAAGCAGTTACATAAATTGGTTGTTTTCTTCCTATGTATAGTCGTATCCTCTTTTTTTTTTTTGCCTCCATGTGTTAATTCTCAACTTCATATATGTGTTTGTGCATTGTGTGTAAAGTAGTGAACTGGAGAGCAGAAGGGTATGATAAGATGTTTGTGGTGGTCTAGGTAAACCTCTATTTTTTTAAATTGTGCTGCCTTTTTTACATTTCAAGTTAAATACATAAAGCTTCAAACAGAACACAAATGCCTATTCAATTGATCAACCACTGGCAACATTTTATTGCAAAGTATATAGTAAAGAATACTTTCAATTCCATACAAGAAATGGTTTGACCAACTCCACAATATTAACTGATCTGACATTAAACATTTGAATGTGTACATATGCATATCTTTTAATTATTTTAAGTCCCATAAACATTAGACTTACTTAGTGACTTGAATATCAGTTTTTCCTTCTCGTCATGTGGACAATAAATAAAAGTAATTTTATCATAATAGTAAACCATAAAATCACATTAAAATACATGAACATTTTTGTATTATCTAACATTAAGAATTGTTTTAAAAAATAAATTGTAATTGTAAATAGAAGTTAATTAGTTACTACATGAATGTTAAATTACAAATAGTTACTATTCTAACAGTACATTATTTGGATCAACATCAATTAGTTGAGGTATATTGCCAAAAAGACTAGTAAAAGCTAACCTAAAGAATTTACATAATGTATACAATTATTTATTCTCAAATAAGCAACAAAATATCATTACACATCAAACAATACACTATCATTATACACAGAGCTGCACTCCAGGTTTATTGCTGCTCCTGATGCTTTGAATATTTTCCCAAAACAATCAGAGTAAAGCTTAATTAAGTTCAAGAGGCTTCATTTCTCCATCCCTAAAAGGCATTATACAAGTAAATTTACCTTTCAATTATTTCCAGCAGACTTTCAGATCCATTTCTTGCCTCCACTAAACCAAGCTTCCCAATTCTAAAATGATTAACTCAGCAATTTGATGAATGTATTACTAATTCCTGCAATCACCCTAATTGAATCGTTTGTTAATTGCATACCAAGCATTGTCAATTTCTGTTCTAGTAGGCCTAATCTACTATAAATCACACCACTTGCAAACCTCTTTTTTCATGCAACAGCAAAAATGAACAAATATTTAAATAGACCAGAGACCAGTGAATCTGACAACTGCATTTATGTTTACATTCATGCAGTTTCCAGAGTGCAACTGTCTAGAACAAACTCAAAGTTTTTTAATGCAACTTTGCAAACAGGTCGCAGTGAATATCACCAAGCTGTCATCTTTGCGCACGAAAAACATCAAACTTGGACAACATTAGCATTAAATCGGACAGCGGTTAAACTGTCAAACATAACAAAAAAGCCAAGTAAGTGGTAGTCTAGCTATTTAATCCTGTTTTCTATCTGATAAACTTTCAGTAATCGTATTCCTTTCAAATTCATTGTACAAACAAGCACATATCAATTCTCACTTTTTTCATTCTTTAGGCCTCAATAATTCTGAATATTTCATTCAGTGTGATCGGAGTACTGCTGTGGAAGTCGCAACATCTACATTTCCCCACAAACCACCAAAAGAGATAGAAAAACTCACTGTAGAAGAAGCAAAAACTCTGGGATCACGACAATTGGTAAGCTGTTTTTTTTTCAACCTTCTCACTGTGTAAATAGCCTACAGGGTTGTTTACTTGTTGTAGTAATGCTCTGGAGAGTAGTACAATCACATATATTAGCCCTCTGTTGATTGTGCAAAATCGTTTTTATGGGGAGAAAAACATTTTAAAGTAGCCTGACGTTCAAAAAAATGCTAAAATGTGAAAGATTTTTCAGATGCACAGGCAAAGATTACTCTGCTTCTCAGTTATCTTTGCTAGATGCTTTACAAACATGATTAATGCGTTTCAAATTGGTTAATGTGTGGAAAAGTTTGGCTATTTCCTCTTCTTATGACCACAACAGCAGTTGTATACATTTCCCTTGTAATCATGTTTATTGATGTATATTTTTGATTGTACATGTACGATTTTCTTTAAATTTTCAGATCACTAAAATATCTGCAACAGTATGCAAGCTAAACAACGCAACTACTGTAAAGGCCTGGGGTGCAGACTGTGAGATCCAAGAATGTTCCTTGCAAGATCCATCTGGAGAAATTCAACTTACTCTTTGGGAAAACCAAGTTTCAAAACTGCAACTAGGTAACTCCTACACCTTTACCAATCTTAAAACTAGACTGTACAACAGCCTTAAGAGCCTCACAACAACCCTGAAAACAACCATGGAACCTATTGCACAGGACCAAGTTTTCCCACCTGGTCAAGGCCCTAAAATCAGTAAAGAACCCTCTCTACCTAATACAGTGGTGAAACAAAAGCCAATAGGGGTGCAAATAAACATTAAAAAACAATGTCCAAAATGCCACAAATCACAAGAACAATTCAACATCAAACAGCAATTTCACCGTTGCCCGACTTGCAAAATTCTACGGAACACAAAAAGCTATATAACAAAATGCAATGGAATAATTGAGATAAATCAAGACAGTCAAATAACTTCTCTTACGGTTTCGAACTCAACTTTGTCAAAATTCATAGCACCAGAACTTGAACTGTCAACTTGTGATTCACAAGATATAGAAGAACTCTTTCTATCCTCCGATGAACTGACTTTAACATATAATAACTGTTTGGAAGTCACCAATATTGAAAACGCTTCATCCGCTCATCCCAGTGATGAGGATTTATTTGAAGTTAATATCGATGAAATCAACCCTGTCCTCTGTGTCACAGAGACACAAAGCACTCCAGAACCCAAGTCTCCAGTTAAAAGACCATCTGAGCCAACAACGCCTCCTATTACACCAGCTAAAAAACCTTTGACTAAGAAGAGTGCTGTAAAAATAATACAAAAATGACTTTGTATTGAAATGCACAACTAAGATGGTTGTGTGTGTGTGTATATATATTGAAATGATGGTATTGGTGTTTTTTTTTTATTTTTTTTTTAATGAATGGCAAATATTGATTTAAGTCATGTTTTCTATTGAAATTAGGTTAATTTTGTCCATTATGTTCTGAAATGCTACTGATTGATTTATTTCATTTTTATGGCAAAGCTTTGTTAAATGTTGTTTAATGTATTTTTTTTTTTTATTAAAACAAATGTGTGTCAATTCTTGGAATATGTGACCTTTATTGCATGGGCTTATCTTACATTTGGAAAGTTGCGTGCATTCTTCTAGCCATTCTTAACTAGGCACTAAGTTTAGTTTCACAAACCATACTGGGAAAAGCAAGTAGTGTAACCATAAGTGTCATTGTGAATAACTAAAGAAACGGTTGGTATTCTGTTCTGTAAAGATTTAAATATGCAACAATGGTGCTTTAAAATCACTTCAAAGGCCCCCTCTAATTTGCTTACTTTATCCAATGTGCTAAATGGTATTTAAACTAAAAATAATCGTTATTTTTAATTCACATTTTTATCACCTCTCACAATATTGTTTCTAGGCAGCATAAAAAAAAAACTTAATTGTACAAGACATTATCAAAGATGACTGTCAAAGTAATGTACTTGTAGCAAAAATATAGGTTACAGTTGCATATGGCAGTTAACCCATGTAATTCCAATTTCTTTTCCCTGAGATAACATGTATGAATACATAAGGATATTAAACAATCTTTAACAATTACGTCAAAAATATATATCAAAATCCATACAAAAAACTTGATTATTCGTCAGGTCACAATTGTGACCATTAGTAGAACAAAGGGAGGCTAGGTATATGGTGTTAATGGATTTATAAACTGACAAACTTCTACAGTTTAAAGACCAGGTTCAATAATTGTTTTAAGCTTTAGTTAATAGTGTTGTATTACATCAAGACACACCATGCAAAATTTCCATTTGTCAAACAGTGACCCCTAGAGTCGCTGTGGAGTACTTGTATTTTTTCTGAATATTAACTTAATGACCTAATATCTAATATGCCCATGACAATTTAGAAACTGAAAATAGAACATAAAAATATATGTATTAGATCTAATATAACAAAATTACAAGATTATAAAATGCATTGCGTGAATTCTTGTTTAAAGAGAAGTGTTTAATCTACAATTAAACTAGGAATGTTTGACAGAATAGTGAATATTATCAGGAAACCTGCTCCAGACTTTAGGACCCACATGCAAAAACAAAACATTCTCTCCTTTAGTGCAGTTCAATATCCTAAGTAGTACCAAAAGTCCAGAATTGTAAGATTCTTACAAGAACCTGTTAATCTTAATGTTGTAAAATAATATTTTATTGATCTATATACTGCATCTTGGACTAACTTTATTTGTTAAAGGTGCAGGACAACCACCTAACAGTGAATCACAATAATATCAACTAAACTCATTAAACGTAACATGCTGTCCATTTAAATACTAAATCTTCATTTTGAGTTATTTCTCATTTGAACTATGGAACTTCTACATCTATGGAAACACATGACTTCCCAGGGGCTCAATGAGTGACAGGCATATGACCCAGAGATTGTGGGTTCAAGTCCTTTGTCTTACAACTTTATAAAGTTGTGTCATTTCAATTTCTTTATCATACTGAAAAGCATTGTACTATTCTTTCTTCCTATTAAATACAACGTGTGTTTCATTTATATGCAAAGTCTTTATTTTGAGTTCATTCTCTTTTTTACTACTGAACCTCGGCAGCTGGATGATCTCATTTCTTTTGTGAGGTAAGAAGTTAATGAGTAAGAACACTTTGGTTATTAAAGTTTCTTTTAAAGTTTTGAAAGCAAAGTATTTTTAAGTACCTTTTGAACCCATGGAACCATTGAAGGCTTGGCCCCGTAAGGCTGCTTGCAGCTTTAATTAGGGGCCAAGCACCGAAGGTGCAGAGGCACCTATTGTATCTGTTGGTTTTCTTATTATTATTATTATTCTTCTTCTTCCGCAAATGGAAGTCTATGGCAGCCCTATGAACCGTACATAGGAAAATGATGAAATTTGGCACACTTGTAGTGATGCTAATGAATAGTAATTGGACCAATTTTTGACCCTCTAGGACCAACTCTATAGCGCCACCACCAGTTCAAAAATTCAACATTGAAATGGTTATAACTTTTGAACCCTTTGATCTAGAGACATGAAACTTAGTACACCTGATTCCACTCATCATGCTGATCACAACCAATACCTTACATTAAGACCCCGCCCATTACAGTAGTGGCCATTTTGAAATGTACAGTATTCAGTTATTTCGCTACTCCTCCTTCAAATTTTGTCCAATTTTCTCCAAACATGCACTCAAATGATCTTCAGACTGAGCCGCATAAAAGTACTGTTCCCGATTTTTTTGTTATACTGGAAAAAAAAGTTATAATGTCGCAAACTTAACAAGGTCCACCCAAAATTGGCTAAGAGGCTGTATCTCGGCCAAAGTTTGATCAATCGAAACGAAAATTGGTACACTTCATCGGAAGCATGTTCTGAGGTCCCATGCCAAAGTTGGGAATAGCGCCACCTACGGGTCATGAGATATGACAAATTGCTATTTTGGCCAATTACTTTTGAACAGTTTGTCAGAAATTCATAATTGTGGTATCTATGGATTCCTTGCATCATGCCGAATCCGTGGATATCAATTTTGCCATGATGGGATGTACCCCGTGTCCGCCATTTTGAATTTTGTCATAATTTGCAATATCTTTTAAACTATTTGAAATTTCCTCACCACATTTGGTATGGATCATCATTAGCATGGCCCGAAGGTACATGAGAAGTTTGATCACAGCGCCACCTAGTGTTCCAGAGATATCATTGTTTTTTGAAAAAACGCTTATAACTTTTGCTATCATTGCTTGAAATTTGATTTATTTATGTCAATATATTCCTTGGCTTATGCCGATTTCAACGATATCTCATATGCTATTTTCCAACAATGTGACTGGCCGCCATATTGGAGCGAATGTAAAACAGTTTTTTCGCTACTCCTCCTTCAAAATTTGTCCAAAATTGTCCAAAATTTTCTCAAATGATCTTCGGACCGAGCCACACAGAAGTACTGTTCCCGATTTTTTTGCTATACTGGAAAAAAAAAAGTTATGATGTCGCAAATGTAACAAGTTCGACCCAACATTGGTTCAGAGGCTGTAACTTGTGAACAGTTTGTCACAAAATCATAAAATTGGTGTCTATCGATTCCTTGCATGATGTCGAATCCGATGATATCTATTTTGCCAGGATTGGATGTACCACGTCATAAGCTAAATTAGCATTAAGCTAGCTTAGCATGCTAATCTGGTTAACATGTCATGGAACTTTTTTGTGAACTCATTCTCACACTGAACCCTCTCCTCTGCTGTCTTGAAATTCACGTCCTCTGAGTGGCGCAATCAGCTAAACCATGCATCTCGAATCCCGAACCATTCTGGTCGTGGGTTCGAGTCCCATATGGGATGACTATAAAGTTGTGTCATTTCAATTTCTTTATCATACTGAAAAGCATTGTACTATTCTTTCTTCCTATTAAATACAACGTGTGTTTCATTTATATGCAAAGTCTTTATTTTGAGTCCATTCTCTTTTTTACTACTGAACCTCGGCAGCTGGATGATCTCATTTCTTTTATGAGGTAAGAAGTTAATAAGTAAGAATACTTTGGTTATTAAAGTTTCTTTTAAAGTTTGGAAAGCAAAGTATTTTTAAGTACTTTTTGAACCCATGGAACCATTGAAGGCTTGGCCCCGTAAGGCTGCTTGCAGCTTTAATAGCAATTGTTATTGTCAGAATAATAGTTTTCTTCTTCTTCCGCAAATGGAAGTCTATGGCAGCCCTATGAACCGTACATAGGAAAATGATGAAATTTGGCACACTTATAGTGATGGTCATGAAAAGTAATTGAGCCAAATATTGAGTCTCTAGAACCAACTCTATAGCGCCACCACCAGTTCAAAAATTCAACATTGAAATGGTTATAACTTTTGAACCCTTTGATCTAGAGACATGAAACTTGGTACACCTGATTCCTCTCATCATGCTGATCACAACCAATACCTTACATTAAGACCCCGCCCATTACAGTAGTGGCCATTTTGAAATGTACAGTATTCAGTTATTTCGCTACTCCTCCTTCAAATTTTGTCCAATTTTCTCCAACCATGTGCTCAAATGATCGTCGGACTGAGCCGCATAAAAGTACTGTTCCCGATTTTTTTGTTATACTGGAAAAATAAAAGTTATAATGTCGCAAACTTAACGAGGTCCACCCAAAATAGGCTAAGAGGCTGTATCTCGGCCAAAGTTTGATCAATCAAAACGAAAATTGGTACACTTCATCGGAAGCATGTTCTGAGGTCCCATACCAAAGTTGGGAATAGCGCCACCTACGGGTCATGAGATATGACAAATTGCTATTTTGGCCAATAACTTTTGAACAGTTTGTCAGAAATTCATAATTGTGGTATCTATGGATTCCTTGCATCATGCCGAATCCGTGGATATCGATTTTGCCATGATGGGATGTACCACGTGTCCGCCATTTTGAATTTTGTCATAAATTGCAATATCTTTTAAACTATTTGACATATCAGCACACAATTTGGTAGGGATGACCGACACCATGTCCTAAAGCGACATGAGAAGTTTGATCACAGCGCCACCTAGTGTTCCAGATATATCATTGTTTTTTGAAAAAACGCTTATAACATTTGAAAATATTGTTCAAATTTTGAGTTCTTTATGACATTATGTTCCTTGGTTTATGCCGATTTAGACGATATCTCATTTGTCATTTTCCAACAATGTGACTGGCCGCCATATTGGAGCGAATGTAAAACAGTTTTTTCGCTACTCCTCCTTCAAAATTTGTCCAAAATTGTCCAAAATTTGCTCAAATGATCTTCGGACCGAGCCGCACAGAAGTACTGTTCCCGATTTTTTTGTTATACTGGAAAAAAAAAAGTTATGATGTCGCAAATTTAACAAGGTCGACCCAACATTGGTTCAGAGGCTGTAACTTGTGAACAGTTTGTCAAAAAATCATAAAATTGGTGTCTATCGATTCCTTGCATCATGTCGAATCCGATGATATCTATTTTGCCAGGATTGGATGTACCACGTCATAAGCTAAATTAGCATTAAGCTAGCTTAGCATGCTAATCTGGTTAACATGTCATGGAACTTTTTTGTGAACTCATTCTCACACTGAACCCTCTCCTCTGCTGTTTTGAAATTCACGTCCTCTGAGTGGCGCAATCAGCTAAACCATACATCTCGAATCCCGAACCATTCTGGTCGTGGGTTCGAGTCCCATGTGGGACGACTTTAAAGTTGTCATTTCAATTCCTTCCGGCTCTGTTCTGCTGTTGGTGCTTAAATGCTCGCTGTGCTTCATTTACATGTATATTCAATTTGTGCTGTTTTTGTTCTTGCGGCTCTGCACTGCTATTGGTGCTTAAATGCTTGATGCGCTGCTGTACTTGCAGTGCTTGCTGTGTTTGCAGTACTTGCTGTACTTGCTGTGTTTGCTGTACTTGCAGTACTTGCTGTACTTGCAGTTTGCAGTACTTGTTTTGCTAAGCCTTTGAACTTTGCTGTACTTGTTCTAATTGCGGTGCCTTGCAGGGCTTGGCCCCGTGTTGCTGCTTGCAGCTATATTTATTATTATTATTCTTCTTCTTCTTCCGCAAATGGAAGTCTATGGCAGCCCTATGAACCGTACATAGGAAAATGATGAAATTTGGCACACTTGTAGTGATGCTAATGAATAGTAATTGGACCAATTTTTGACCCTCTAGGACCAACTCTATAGCGCCACCACCAGTTCAAAAATTCAACATTGAAATGGTTATAACTTTTGAACCCTTTGATCTAGAGACATGAAACTTAGTACACCTGATTCCACTCATCATGCTGATCACAACCAATACCTTACATTAAGACCCCGCCCATTACAGTAGTGGCCATTTTGAAATGTACAGTATTCAGTTTTTTCGCTACTCCTCCTTCAAATTTTGTCCAATTTTCTCCAAACATGCACTCAAATGATCTTCAGACTGAGCCGCATAAAAGTACTGTTCCCGATTTTTTTGTTATACTGGAAAAAAAAAAGTTATAATGTCGCAAACTTAACGAGGTCCACCCAAAATTGGCTAAGAGGCTGTATCTCGGCCAAAGTTTGATCAATCGAAACGAAAATTGGTACACTTCATCGGAAGCATGTTCTGAGGTCCCATGCCAAAGTTGGGAATAGCGCCACCTACGGGTCATGAGATATGACAAATTGCTATTTTGGCCAATAACTTTTGAACAGTTTGTCAGAAATTCATAATTGTGGTATCTATGGATTCCTTGCGTCATGCCGAATCCGTGGATATCGATTTTGCCATGATGGGATGTACCACGTGTCCGCCATTTTGAATTTTGTCATAAATTGCAATATCTTTTAAACTATTTGACATATCAGCACACAATTTGGTAGGGATGACCGACACCATGTCCTAAAGCGACATGAGAAGTTTGATCACAGCGCCACCTAGTGTTCCAGATATATCATTGTTTTTTGAAAAAACGCTTATAACATTTGAAAATATTGTTCAAATTTTGAGTTCTTTATGACATTATGTTCCTTGGTTTATGCCGATTTAGACGATATCTCATTTGTCATTTTCCAACAATGTGACTGGCCGCCATATTGGAGCGAATGTAAAACAGTTTTTTCGCTACTCCTCCTTCAAAATTTGTCCAAAATTGTCCAAAATTTGCTCAAATGATCTTCGGACCGAGCCGCATAAAAGTACTGTTCCCGATTTTTTTGCTATACTGTAATAAAAAAGTTATGATGTCACAAATTTAACAAGGTCAACCCAAAATTGGCTAAGAGGCTGTAACTTGTGAACAGTTTGTCACAAAATCATAAAATTGGTGTCTATCGATTCCTTGCATCATGTCGAATCCGACGATATCTATTTTGCCAGGATTGGATGTACCACGTTATAAGCTAAATTAGCATTAAGCTAGCTTAGCATGCTTATCTGGTTAACATGTCATGGAACTTTTTGTGAACTCATTCTCACACTGAAACCTCTACTCAGCAGGCTGGTGAACGTGCATGAGTGATTAGCTCAACGTGTTACACCACGGATCCCGATGTTCAGCGTCGTGGGTTCGCCACTCAGTGTGACATGTGCCCAGACCGCATGAGGTACTGTGGCAGGAAAAGATGCAGAAGTTGCATCTGTTCCAGGCATTGTGCATAAGAATGATCTCATCTGAAGCTGCCACACACAACATGCAGTGCTTTTACGTCCAATTCATTGTTGTTCTTCTTCCAGAAGGGTAGTCAATGGCAGCCCTATGAACCACAAGTTAGAAAATTGGCACACTTGTAGTGATGGTAATGAGTAGTAATCTGACCAATTTTGGATGATTTAATCTAAACTTTTTAAATACAAAATGTTCTCCATTTACTTCAAAATTCTTAATTTTGACTTGATTCTCTCTTGAAAATATTGAATTTCGGCAGCTGTGTAGATGCATGTCTGGCAAGTGGCTCAACGAGATGAGTGACAGGCATCTAACCCATAGATAGTGGGTTCGAGTCCCGTGTGGGACAACTTTAAAATTGTGTATTATGAAATTAATTGATTATGAAACACTTGTAGTGAGTAGTCCAACGTGTGATCAGATGATCTTTGGACCGAGCTGCACAGAAATGATGAACAGGTTTTTGATAGTAGCCCCCATACCAAAGATCTTCCTCTCTGCAGTTGACCTAGCCTGTGTTTGTTGCCTTATCTTAGTTAGCTTAGCATACTAATTGGTTAGCATGCTAGCCAGATGCCATTCTTTCTAATGTGGCTCTTCAGTTATCAGGCTAAACCATAAGGCTTTAAGTGGTGGACAAGTTGCTTCTGTTCCAGGTGAAGGAGCTAGTAGAATAGAACACACAGATAATTTATTTAAAAATTCTTCATTTTGAGTTGCTTCTCACTTGAACTATGGATCTTCTGCATCTTGGCCAAAACACAACTTCCAAGTGGTGCAATGAGATGAGTGACAGATATCTGACCCAGAGATAGTGGGTTCAAGCCCCATGTGGGACAACTTTAATTTAAAAAAAAAATGTGTTAAGTTGTCATTTCAATTCCTTTATTATCCAGATAAGCATTGTTGTAATCTTTCTTTTGGGATTAGAAATGTGTTTTTGTTCATTCTATGTTGATTCTTACCTGAAGTCTTAAATATCCAGAAAGGTTTGTGAACAAATGAGCAGTCATTGACTTTCAACTATTCTAATTGCATTGTAAGCAGTTACATAAATTGGTTGTTTTCTTCCTATGTATAGTCGTATCCTCTTTTTTTTTTTGCCTCCATGTGTTAATTCTCAACTTCATATATGTGTTTGTGCATTGTGTGTAAAGTAGTGAACTGGAGAGCAGAAGGGTATGATAAGATGTTTGTGGTGGTCTAGGTAAACCTCTATTTTTTTAAATTGTGCTGCCTTTTTTACATTTCAAGTTAAATACATAAAGCTTCAAACAGAACACAAATGCCTATTCAATTGATCAACCACTGGCAACATTTTATTGCAAAGTATATAGTAAAGAATACTTTCAATTCCATACAAGAAATGGTTTGACCAACTCCACAATATTAACTGATCTGACATTAAACATTTGAATGTGTACATATGCATATCTTTTAATTATTTTAAGTCCCATAAACATTAGACTTACTTAGTGACTTGAATATCAGTTTTTCCTTCTCGTCATGTGGACAATAAATAAAAGTAATTTTATCATAATAGTAAACCATAAAATCACATTAAAATACATGAACATTTTTGTATTATCTAACATTAAGAATTGTTTTAAAAAATAAATTGTAATTGTAAATAGAAGTTAATTAGTTACTACATGAATGTTAAATTACAAATAGTTACTATTCTAACAGTACATTATTTGGATCAACATCAATTAGTTGAGGTATATTGCCAAAAAGACTAGTAAAAGCTAACCTAAAGAATTTACATAATGTATACAATTATTTATTCTCAAATAAGCAACAAAATATCATTACACATCAAACAATACACTATCATTATACACAGAGCTGCACTCCAGGTTTATTGCTGCTCCTGATGCTTTGAATATTTTCCCAAAACAATCAGAGTAAAGCTTAATTAAGTTCAAGAGGCTTCATTTCTCCATCCCTAAAAGGCATTATACAAGTAAATTTACCTTTCAATTATTTCCAGCAGACTTTCAGATCCATTTCTTGCCTCCACTAAACCAAGCTTCCCAATTCTAAAATGATTAACTCAGCAATTTGATGAATGTATTACTAATTCCTGCAATCACCCTAATTGAATCGTTTGTTAATTGCATACCAAGCATTGTCAATTTCTGTTCTAGTAGGCCTAATCTACTATAAATCACACCACTTGCAAACCTCTTTTTTCATGCAACAGCAAAAATGAACAAATATTTAAATAGACCAGAGACCAGTGAATCTGACAACTGCATTTATGTTTACATTCATGCAGTTTCCAGAGTGCAACTGTCTAGAACAAACTCAAAGTTTTTTAATGCAACTTTGCAAACAGGTCGCAGTGAATATCACCAAGCTGTCATCTTTGCGCACGAAAAACATCAAACTTGGACAACATTAGCATTAAATCGGACAGCGGTTAAACTGTCAAACATAACAAAAAAGCCAAGTAAGTGGTAGTCTAGCTATTTAATCCTGTTTTCTATCTGATAAACTTTCAGTAATCGTATTCCTTTCAAATTCATTGTACAAACAAGCCCATATCAATTCTCACTTTTTTCATTCTTTAGGCCTCAATAATTCTGAATATTTCATTCAGTGTGATCGGAGTACTGCTGTGGAAGTCGCAACATCTACATTTCCCCACAAACCACCAAAAGAGATAGAAAAACTCACTGTAGAAGAAGCAAAAACTCTGGGATCACGACAATTGGTAAGCTGTTTTTTTTTCAACCTTCTCACTGTGTAAATAGCCTACAGGGTTGTTTACTTGTTGTAGTAATGCTCTGGAGAGTAGTACAATCACATATATTAGCCCTCTGTAGATTGTGCAAAATCGTTTTTATGGGGAGAAAAACATTTTAAAGTAGCCTGACGTTCAAAAAAATGCTAAAATGTGAAAGATTTTTCAGATGCACAGGCAAAGATTACTCTGCTTCTCAGTTATCTTTGCTAGATGCTTTACAAACATGATTAATGCGTTTCAAATTGGTTAATGTGTGGAAAAGTTTGGCTATTTCCTCTTCTTATGACCACAACAGCAGTTGTATACATTTCCCTTGTAATCATGTTTATTGATGTATATTTTTGATTGTACATGTACGATTTTCTTTAAATTTTCAGATCACTAAAATATCTGCAACAGTATGCAAGCTAAACAACGCAACTACTGTAAAGGCCTGGGGTACAGACTGTGAGATCCAAGAATGTTCCTTGCAAGATCCATCTGGAGAAATTCAACTTACTCTTTGGGAAAACCAAGTTTCAAAACTGCAACTAGGTAACTCCTACACCTTTACCAATCTTAAAACTAGACTGTACAACAGCCTTAAGAGCCTCACAACAACCCTGAAAACAACCATGGAACCTATTGCACAGGACCAAGTTTTCCCACCTGGTCAAGGCCCTAAAATCAGTAAAGAACCCTCTCTACCTAATACAGTGGTGAAACAAAAGCCAATAGGGGTGCAAATAAACATTAAAAAACAATGTCCAAAATGCCACAAATCACAAGAACAATTCAACATCAAACAGCAATTTCACCGTTGCCCGACTTGCAAAATTCTACGGAACACAAAAAGCTATATAACAAAATGCAATGGAATAATTGAGATAAATCAAGACAGTCAAATAACTTCTCTTACGGTTTCGAACTCAACTTTGTCAAAATTCATAGCACCAGAACTTGAACTGTCAACTTGTGATTCACAAGATATAGAAGAACTCTTTCTATCCTCCGATGAACTGACTTTAACATATAATAACTGTTTGGAAGTCACCAATATTGAAAACGCTTCATCCGCTCATCCCAGTGATGAGGATTTATTTGAAGTGAATATCGATGAAATCAACCCTGTCCTCTGTGTCACAGAGACACAAAGCACTCCAGAACCCAAGTCTCCAGTTAAAAGACCATCTGAGCCAACAACGCCTCCTATTACACCAGCTAAAAAACCTTTGACTAAGAAGAGTGCTGTAAAAATAATACAAAAATGACTTTGTATTGAAATGCACAACTAAGATGGTTGTGTGTGTGTGTGTGTGTATATATATTGAAATGATGGTATTGGTGTTTTTTTTTTTTGTTTTTTTTTTAATGAATGGCAAATATTGATTTAAGTCATGTTTTCTATTGAAATTAGGTTAATTTTGTCCATTATGTTCTGAAATGCTACTGATTGATTTTTATTTCATTTTTATGGCAAAGCTTTGTTAAATGTTGTTTAATGTGTTTTTTTTTTATTAAAACAAATGTGTGTCAATTCTTGGAATATGTGACCTTTATTGCATGGGCTTATCTTGCATTTGGAAAGTTGCGTGCATTCTTCTAGCCATTCTTAACTAGGCACTAAGTTTAGTTTCACAAACCATACTGGGAAAAGCAAGTAGTGTAACCATAAGTGTCATTGTGAATAACTAAAGAAACGGTTGGTATTCTGTTCTGTAAAGATTTAAATATGCAACAATGGTGCTTTAAAATCACTTCAAAGGCCCCCTCTAATTTGCTTACTTTATCCAATGTGCTAAATGGTATTTAAACTAAAAATAATCGTTATTTTTAATTCACATTTTTATCACCTCTCACAATATTGTTTCTAGGCAGCATAAAAAAAAAAACTTAATTGTACAAGACATTATCAAAGATGACTGTCAAAGTAATGTACTTGTAGCAAAAATATAGGTTACAGTTGCATATGGCAGTTAACCCATGTAATTCCAATTTCTTTTCCCTGAGATAACATGTATGAATACATAAGGATATTAAACAATCTTTAACAATTACGTCAAAAATATATCTCAAAATCCATACAAAAAACTTGATTATTCGTCAGGTCACAATTGTGACCATTAGTAGAACAAAGGGAGGCTAGGTATATGGTGTTAATGGATTTATAAACTGACAAACTTCTACAGTTTAAAGACCAGGTTCAATAATTGTTTTAAGCTTTAGTTAATAGTGTTGTATTACATCAAGACACACCATGCAAAATTTCCATTTGTCAAACAGTGACCCCTAGAGTCGCTGTGGAGTACTTGTATTTTTTCTGAATATTAACTTAATGAACTAATATCTAATATGCCCATGACAATTTAGAAACTGAAAATAGAACATAAAAATATGTATTAGATCTAATATAACAAAATTACAAGATTATAAAATGCATTGCGTGAATTCTTGTTTAAAGAGAAGTGTTTAATCTACAATTAAACTAGGAATGTTTGACAGAATAGTGAATATTATCAGGAAACCTGCTCCAGACTTTAGGACCCACATGCAAAAACAAAACATTCTCTCCTTTAGTGCAGTTCAATATCCTAAGTAGTACCAAAAGTCCAGAATTGTAAGATTCTTACAAGAACCTGTTAATCTTAATGTTGTAAAATAATATTTTATTGATCTATATACTGCATCTTGGACTAACTTTATTTGTTAAAGGTGCAGGACAACCACCTAACAGTGAATCACAATAATATCAACTAAACTCATTAAACGTAACATGCTGTCCATTTAAATACTAAATCTTCATTTTGAGTTATTTCTCATTTGAACTATGGAACTTCTACATCTATGGAAACACATGACTTCCCAGGGGCTCAATGAGTGACAGGCATATGACCCAGAGATTGTGGGTTCAAGTCCTTTGTCTTACAACTTTATAAAGTTGTGTCATTTCAATTTCTTTATCATACTGAAAAGCATTGTACTATTCTTTCTTCCTATTAAATACAACGTGTGTTTCATTTATATGCAAAGTCTTTATTTTGAGTCCATTCTCTTTTTTACTACTGAACCTCGGCAGCTGGATGATCTCATTTCTTTTGTGAGGTAAGAAGTTAATAAGTAAGAATACTTTGGTTATTAAAGTTTCTTTTAAAGTTTGGAAAGCAAAGTATTTTTAAGTACTTTTTGAACCCATGGAACCATTGAAGGCTTGGCCCCGTAAGGCTGCTTGCAGCTTTAATTATTATTATTATTAGGGGCCAAGCACCGAAGGTGCAGAGGCACCTATTGTATCTGTTGGTTTTCTTATTATTATTATTCCGTGAATGGGAGTCTATGGCAGCCCTATGAACAGTAAGTAGGAAAATGATGAAATTTGGCACACTTGTAGTGATGCTAATGAATAGTAATTGGACCAATTTTTGACCCTCTAGGACCAACTCTATAGCGCCACCACCAGTTCATAAATTCAACATTGAAATGGTTATAACTTTTAAACCCTTTGATCTAGAGACATCAAACTTGGTACACCTGATTCCACTCATCATGCTGATCACAACCAATACCTTACATTAAGACCCCGCCCATTACAGTAGTGGCCATTTTGAAATGTACAGTATTCCGTTTTTTCGCTACTCCTCCATCAAATTTTGTCCAATTTTCTCCAAACATGGGCTCAAATGATCGTCAGACTGAGCCGCATAAAAGTACTGTTCCCGATTTTTTTTACTCATCTTTGTTCAAAAGTTATGGTGTCGCAAACTTAACAAGGTCCACCCAAAATTGGCTAAGAGGCTGTATCTCGGCCAAAGTTTGATCAATTGAAATGAAAATTGGTACACTTCATCGGAAGCATGTTCTGAGGTCCCAGGCCAAAGTTGGGAATGGCGCCACCTACGGGTCATGAGATATGACAAATTGCTATTTTGGCCAATAACTTTTGAACAGTTTGTCAGAAATTCATAATTGTGGTATCTATGGATTCCTTGCATCATGCCGAATCCGTGGATATCGATTTTGCCATGATGGGATGTACCACGTGTCCGCCATTTTGAATTTTGTCATAATTTGCAATATCTTTTAAACTATTTGAAATTTCCTCACCACATTTGGTATGGATCATCATTAGCATGGCCCGAAGGTACATGAGAAGTTTGATCACAGCGCCACCTAGTGTTCCAGAGATATCATTGTTTTTTGAAAAAACGCTTATAACTTTTGCTATCATTGCTTGAAATTTGATTTCTTTATGTCAATATATTCCTTGGCTTATGCCGATTTCAACGATATCTCATATGCTATTTTCCAACAATGTGACTGGCCGCCATATTGAAGCGAATGTAAAACAGTTTTTTCGCTACTCCTCCTTCAAAATTTGTCCAAAATTGTCCAAAATTTGCTCAAATGATCTTCGGACCGAGCCGCACAAAAGTACTGTTCCCGATTTTTTTGCTATACTGGAAAAAAAAAGTTATGATGTCGCAAATTTAACAAGGTCGACCCAACATTGGTTCAGAGGCTGTAACTTGTGAACAGTTTGTCACAAAATCATAAAATTGGTGTCTATCGATTCCTTGCATCATGTCAAATCCGACGATATCTATTTTGCCAGGATTGGATGTACCACGTTATAAGCTAAATTAGCATTAAGCTAGCTTAGCATGCTTATCTGGTTAACATGTCATGGAACTTTTTGTGAACTCATTCTCACACTGAAACCTCTACTCAGCAGGCTGGTGAACGTGCATGAGTGATTAGCTCAACGTGTTACACCACGGATCCCGATGTTCAGCGTCGTGGGTTCGCCACTCAGTGTGACATGTGCCCAGACCGCATGAGGTACTGTGGCAGGAAAAGATGCAGAAGTTGCATCTGTTCCAGGCATTGTGCATAAGAATGATCTCATCTGAAGCTGCCACACACAACATGCAGTGCTTTTACGTCCAATTCATTGTTGTTCTTCTTCCAGAAGGGTAGTCAATGGCAGCCCTATGAACCACAAGTTAGAAAATTGGCACACTTGTAGTGATGGTAATGAGTAGTAATCTGACCAATTTTGGATGATTTAATCTAAACTTTTTAAATACAAAATGTTCTCCATTTACTTCAAAATTCTTAATTTTGACTTGATTCTCTCTTGAAAATATTGAATTTCGGCAGCTGTGTGGATGCATGTCTGGCAAGTGGCTCAACGAGATGAGTGACAGGCATCTAACCCATAGATAGTGGGTTCGAGTCCCGTGTGGGACAACTTTAAAATTGTGTATTATGAAATTAATTGATTATGAAACACTTGTAGTGAGTAGTCCAACGTGTGATCAGATGATCTTTGGACCGAGCTGCACAGAAATGATGAACAGGTTTTTGATAGTAGCCCCCATACCAAAGATCTTCCTCTCTGCAGTTGACCTAGCCTGTGTTTGTTGCCTTATCTTAGTTAGCTTAGCATACTAATTGGTTAGCATGCTAGCCAGATGCCATTCTTTCTAATGTGGCTCTTCAGTTATCAGGCTAAACCATAAGGCTTTAAGTGGTGGACAAGTTGCTTCTGTTCCAGGTGAAGGAGCTAGTAGAATAGAACACACAGATAATTTATTTAAAAATTCTTCATTTTGAGTTGCTTCTCACTTGAACTATGGATCTTCTGCATCTTGGCCAAAACACAACTTCCAAGTGGTGCAATGAGATGAGTGACAGATATCTGACCCAGAGATAGTGGGTTCAAGCCCCATGTGGGACAACTTTAATAAAAAAAAAAAATGTGTTAAGTTGTCATTTCAATTCCTTTATTATCCAGATAAGCATTGTTGTAATCTTTCTTTTGGGATTAGAAATGTGTTTTTGTTCATTCTATGTTGATTCTTACCTGAAGTCTTAAATATCCAGAAAGGTTTGTGAACAAATGAGCAGTCATTGACTTTCAACTATTCTAATTGCATTGTAAGCAGTTACATAAATTGGTTGTTTTCTTCCTATGTATAGTCGTATCCTCTTTTTTTTTTTTGCCTCCATGTGTTAATTCTCAACTTCATATATGTGTTTGTGCATTGTGTGTAAAGTAGTGAACTGGAGAGCAGAAGGGTATGATAAGATGTTTGTGGTGGTCTAGGTAAACCTCTATTTTTTTAAATTGTGCTGCCTTTTTTACATTTCAAGTTAAATACATAAAGCTTCAAACAGAACACAAATGCCTATTCAATTGATCAACCACTGGCAACATTTTATTGCAAAGTATATAGTAAAGAATACTTTCAATTCCATACAAGAAATGGTTTGACCAACTCCACAATATTAACTGATCTGACATTAAACATTTGAATGTGTACATATGCATATCTTTTAATTATTTTAAGTCCCATAAACATTAGACTTACTTAGTGACTTGAATATCAGTTTTTCCTTCTCGTCATGTGGACAATAAATAAAAGTAATTTTATCATAATAGTAAACCATAAAATCACATTAAAATACATGAACATTTTTGTATTATCTAACATTAAGAATTGTTTTAAAAAATAAATTGTAATTGTAAATAGAAGTTAATTAGTTACTACATGAATGTTAAATTACAAATAGTTACTATTCTAACAGTACATTATTTGGATCAACATCAATTAGTTGAGGTATATTGCCAAAAAGACTAGTAAAAGCTAACCTAAAGAATTTACATAATGTATACAATTATTTATTCTCAAATAAGCAACAAAATATCATTACACATCAAACAATACACTATCATTATACACAGAGCTGCACTCCAGGTTTATTGCTGCTCCTGATGCTTTGAATATTTTCCCAAAACAATCAGAGTAAAGCTTAATTAAGTTCAAGAGGCTTCATTTCTCCATCCCTAAAAGGCATTATACAAGTAAATTTACCTTTCAATTATTTCCAGCAGACTTTCAGATCCATTTCTTGCCTCCACTAAACCAAGCTTCCCAATTCTAAAATGATTAACTCAGCAATTTGATGAATGTATTACTAATTCCTGCAATCACCCTAATTGAATCGTTTGTTAATTGCATACCAAGCATTGTCAATTTCTGTTCTAGTAGGCCTAATCTACTATAAATCACACCACTTGCAAACCTCTTTTTTCATGCAACAGCAAAAATGAACAAATATTTAAATGGACCAGAGACCAGTGAATCTGACAACTGCATTTATGTTTACATTCATGCAGTTTCCAGAGTGCAACTGTCTAGAACAAACTCAAAGTTTTTTAATGCAACTTTGCAAACAGGTCGCAGTGAATATCACCAAGCTGTCATCTTTGCGCACGAAAAACATCAAACTTGGACAACATTAGCATTAAATCGGACAGCGGTTAAACTGTCAAACATAACAAAAAAGCCAAGTAAGTGGTAGTCTAGCTATTTAATCCTGTTTTCTATCTGATAAACTTTCAGTAATCGTATTCCTTTCAAATTCATTGTACAAACAAGCCCATATCAATTCTCACTTTTTTCATTCTTTAGGCCTCAATAATTCTGAATATTTCATTCAGTGTGATCGGAGTACTGCTGTGGAAGTCGCAACATCTACATTTCCCCACAAACCACCAAAAGAGATAGAAAAACTCACTGTAGAAGAAGCAAAAACTCTGGGATCACGACAATTGGTAAGCTGTTTTTTTTTCAACCTTCTCACTGTGTAAATAGCCTACAGGGTTGTTTACTTGTTGTAGTAATGCTCTGGAGAGTAGTACAATCACATATATTAGCCCTCTGTAGATTGTGCAAAATCGTTTTTATGGGGAGAAAAACATTTTAAAGTAGCCTGACGTTCAAAAAAATGCTAAAATGTGAAAGATTTTTCAGATGCACAGGCAAAGATTACTCTGCTTCTCAGTTATCTTTGCTAGATGCTTTACAAACATGATTAATGCGTTTCAAATTGGTTAATGTGTGGAAAAGTTTGGCTATTTCCTCTTCTTATGACCACAACAGCAGTTGTATACATTTCCCTTGTAATCATGTTTATTGATGTATATTTTTGATTGTACATGTACGATTTTCTTTAAATTTTCAGATCACTAAAATATCTGCAACAGTATGCAAGCTAAACAACGCAACTACTGTAAAGGCCTGGGGTACAGACTGTGAGATCCAAGAATGTTCCTTGCAAGATCCATCTGGAGAAATTCAACTTACTCTTTGGGAAAACCAAGTTTCAAAACTGCAACTAGGTAACTCCTACACCTTTACCAATCTTAAAACTAGACTGTACAACAGCCTTAAGAGCCTCACAACAACCCTGAAAACAACCATGGAACCTATTGCACAGGACCAAGTTTTCCCACCTGGTCAAGGCCCTAAAATCAGTAAAGAACCCTCTCTACCTAATACAGTGGTGAAACAAAAGCCAATAGGGGTGCAAATAAACATTAAAAAACAATGTCCAAAATGCCACAAATCACAAGAACAATTCAACATCAAACAGCAATTTCACCGTTGCCCGACTTGCAAAATTCTACGGAACACAAAAAGCTATATAACAAAATGCAATGGAATAATTGAGATAAATCAAGACAGTCAAATAACTTCTCTTACGGTTTCGAACTCAACTTTGTCAAAATTCATAGCACCAGAACTTGAACTGTCAACTTGTGATTCACAAGATATAGAAGAACTCTTTCTATCCTCCGATGAACTGACTTTAACATATAATAACTGTTTGGAAGTCACCAATATTGAAAACGCTTCATCCGCTCATCCCAGTGATGAGGATTTATTTGAAGTGAATATCGATGAAATCAACCCTGTCCTCTGTGTCACAGAGACACAAAGCACTCCAGAACCCAAGTCTCCAGTTAAAAGACCATCTGAGCCAACAACGCCTCCTATTACACCAGCTAAAAAACCTTTGACTAAGAAGAGTGCTGTAAAAATAATACAAAAATGACTTTGTATTGAAATGCACAACTAAGATGGTTGTGTGTGTGTGTGTGTATATATATTGAAATGATGGTATTGGTGTTTTTTTTTTTTTTTTTTTTTTTAATGAATGGCAAATATTGATTTAAGTCATGTTTTCTATTGAAATTAGGTTAATTTTGTCCATTATGTTCTGAAATGCTACTGATTGATTTTTATTTCATTTTTATGGCAAAGCTTTGTTAAATGTTGTTTAATGTATTTTTTTTTTTTATTAAAACAAATGTGTGTCAATTCTTGGAATATGTGACCTTTATTGCATGGGCTTATCTTGCATTTGGAAAGTTGCGTGCATTCTTCTAGCCATTCTTAACTAGGCACTAAGTTTAGTTTCACAAACCATACTGGGAAAAGCAAGTAGTGTAACCATAAGTGTCATTGTGAATAACTAAAGAAACGGTTGGTATTCTGTTCTGTAAAGATTTAAATATGCAACAATGGTGCTTTAAAATCACTTCAAAGGCCCCCTCTAATTTGCTTACTTTATCCAATGTGCTAAATGGTATTTAAACTAAAAATAATCGTTATTTTTAATTCACATTTTTATCACCTCTCACAATATTGTTTCTAGGCAGCATAAAAAAAAAAAACTTAATTGTACAAGACATTATCAAAGATGACTGTCAAAGTAATGTACTTGTAGCAAAAATATAGGTTACAGTTGCATATGGCAGTTAACCCATGTAATTCCAATTTCTTTTCCCTGAGATAACATGTATGAATACATAAGGATATTAAACAATCTTTAACAATTACGTCAAAAATATATATCAAAATCCATACAAAAAACTTGATTATTCGTCAGGTCACAATTGTGACCATTAGTAGAACAAAGGGAGGCTAGGTATATGGTGTTAATGGATTTATAAACTGACAAACTTCTACAGTTTAAAGACCAGGTTCAATAATTGTTTTAAGCTTTAGTTAATAGTGTTGTATTACATCAAAGACACACCATGCAAAATTTCCATTTGTCAAACAGTGACCCCTAGAGTCGCTGTGGAGTACTTGTATTTTTTCTGAATATTAACTTAATGACCTAATATCTAATATGCCCATGACAATTTAGAAACTGAAAATAGAACATAAAAATATATGTATTAGATCTAATATAACAAAATTACAAGATTATAAAATGCATTGCGTGAATTCTTGTTTAAAGAGAAGTGTTTAATCTACAATTAAACTAGGAATGTTTGACAGAATAGTGAATATTATCAGGAAACCTGCTCCAGACTTTAGGACCCACATGCAAAAACAAAACATTCTCTCCTTTAGTGCAGTTCAATATCCTAAGTAGTACCAAAAGTCCAGAATTGTAAGATTCTTACAAGAACCTGTTAATCTTAATGTTGTAAAATAATATTTTATTGATCTATATACTGCATCTTGGACTAACTTTATTTGTTAAAGGTGCAGGACAACCACCTAACAGTGAATCACAATAATATCAACTAAACTCATTAAACGTAACATGCTGTCCATTTAAATACTAAATCTTCATTTTGAGTTATTTCTCATTTGAACTATGGAACTTCTACATCTATGGAAACACATGACTTCCCAGGGGCTCAATGAGTGACAGGCATATGACCCAGAGATTGTGGGTTCAAGTCCTTTGTCTTACAACTTTATAAAGTTGTGTCATTTCAATTTCTTTATCATACTGAAAAGCATTGTACTATTCTTTCTTCCTATTAAATACAACGTGTGTTTCATTTATATGCAAAGTCTTTATTTTGAGTCCATTCTCTTTTTTACTACTGAACCTCGGCAGCTGGATGATCTCATTTCTTTTGTGAGGTAAGAAGTTAATAAGTAAGAATACTTTGGTTATTAAAGTTTCTTTTAAAGTTTGGAAAGCAAAGTATTTTTAAGTACTTTTTGAACCCATGGAACCATTGAAGGCTTGGCCCCGTAAGGCTGCTTGCAGCTTTATTAGGGGCCAAGCACCGAAGGTGCAGAGGCACCTATTGTATCTGTTGGTTTTCTTATTAGGGGCCAAGCACCGAAGGTGCAGAGGCACCTATTGTATCTGTTAGTTTTCTTATTAGGGGCCAAGCACCGAAGGTGCAGAGGCACCTATTGTATCTGTTGGTTTTCTTATTATTATTATTCCGTGAATGGGAGTCTATGGCAGCCCTATGAACCGTAAGTAGGAAAATGATGAAATTTGGCACACTTGTAGTGATGCTAATGAATAGTAATTGGACCAATTTTTGACCCTCTAGGACCAACTCTATAGCGCCACCACCAGTTCAAAAATTCAACATTGAAATGGTTATAACTTTTGAACCCTTTGATCTAGACACATGAAACTTAGTACACCTGATTCCACTCATCATGCTGATCACAACCAATACCTTACATTAAGACCCCGCCCATTACAGTAGTGGCCATTTTGAAATGTACAGTATTCAGTTATTTCGCTACTCCTCCTTCAAATTTTGTCCAATTTTCTCCAACCATGTGCTCAAATGATCTTCGGACTGAGCCGCATAAAAGTACTGTTCCCGATTTTTTTGTTATACTGGAAAAAAAAAGTTGTACTGTCGCAAACTTAACGAGGTCCACCCAAAATTGGCTAAGAGGCTGTATCTCGGCCAAAGTTTGATCAATCGATACGAAAATTGGTACGCTTAATCGGAAGCATGATCTGAGGGACCCTGCCAAAGTCAGGAACAGCGCCACCTACGGGTCATGAGATATGGAAAAATGCTTTTTTGGCCAATAACTTTTGAACACTTTGTCAGAAAATCATAATTGTGGTATCTATGGATTCCTTGCATCATGCCGAATCCGTGGATATCGATTTTGCCATGATGGGATGTACCCCGTGTCCGCCATTTTGAATTTTGTCATAATTTGCAATATCTTTTAAACTATTTGAAATTTCTTCACCAAATTTGGTATGGATCACCATTAGCATGGCCCGGAGGTACCTGAGAAGTTTGATCACAGCGCCACCTAGTGTTCCAGAGATATCATTGTTTTTTGAAAAAACGCTTATAACTTTTGCTATCATTGCTTGAAATTTGATTTCTTTATGTCAATATATTCCTTGGCTTATGCCGATTTCAACGATATCTCATATGCTATTTTCCAACAATGTGACTGGCCGCCATATTGGAGCAAATGTAAAACAGTTTTTTCGCTACTTCTCCTTCAAAATTTGTCCAAAATTGTCCAAAATTTGCTCAAATGATCTTCGGACCGAGCCGCACAGAAGTACTGTTCCCGATTTTTTTGCTATACTGGAAAAAAAAAAGTTATGATGTCGCAAATTTAACAAGGTCGACCCAACATTGGTTCAGAGGCTGTAACTTGTGAACAGTTTGTCACAAAATCATAAAATTGGTGTCTATCGATTCCTTGCATCATGTCGAATCCGATGATATCTATTTTGCCAGGATTGGATGTACCACGTCATAAGCTAAATTAGCATTAAGCTAGCTTAGCATGCTTATCTGGTTAACATGTCATGGAACTTTTTGTGAACTCATTCTCACACTGAAACCTCTACTCAGCAGGCTGGTGAACGTGCATGAGTGATTAGCTCAACGTGTTACACCACGGATCCCGATGTTCAGCGTCGTGGGTTCGCCACTCAGTGTGACATGTGCCCAGACCGCATGAGGTACTGTGGCAGGAAAAGATGCAGAAGTTGCATCTGTTCCAGGCATTGTGCATAAGAATGATCTCATCTGAAGCTGCCACACACAACATGCAGTGCTTTTACGTCCAATTCATTGTTGTTCTTCTTCCAGAAGGGTAGTCAATGGCAGCCGTATGAACCACAAGTTAGAAAATTGGCACACTTGTAGTGATGGTAATGAGTAGTAATCTGACCAATTTTGGATGATTTAATCTAAACTTTTTAAATACAAAATGTTCTCCATTTACTTCAAAATTCTTAATTTTGACTTGATTCTCTCTTGAAAATATTGAATTTCGGCAGCTGTGTGGATGCATGTCTGGCAAGTGGCTCAACGAGATGAGTGACAGGCATCTAACCCATAGATAGTGGGTTCGAGTCCCGTGTGGGACAACTTTAAAATTGTGTATTATGAAATTAATTGATTATGAAACACTTGTAGTGAGTAGTCCAACGTGTGATCAGATGATCTTTGGACCGAGCTGCACAGAAATGATGAACAGGTTTTTGATAGTAGCCCCCATACCAAAGATCTTCCTCTCTGCAGTTGATCTAGCCTGTGTTTGTTGCCTTATCTTAGTTAGCTTAGCATACTAATTGGTTAGCATGCTAGCCAGATGCCATTCTTTCTAATGTGGCTCTTCAGTTATCAGGCTAAACCATAAGGCTTTAAGTGGTGGACAAGTTGCTTCTGTTCCAGGTGAAGGAGCTAGTAGAATAGAACACACAGATAATTTATTTAAAAATTCTTCATTTTGAGTTGCTTCTCACTTGAACTATGGATCTTCTGCATCTTGGCCAAAACACAACTTCCAAGTGGTGCAATGAGATGAGTGACAGATATCTGACCCAGAGATAGTGGGTTCAAGCCCCATGTGGGACAACTTTAATTTAAAAAAAAAATGTGTTAAGTTGTCATTTCAATTCCTTTATTATCCAGATAAGCATTGTTGTAATCTTTCTTTTGGGATTAGAAATGTGTTTTTGTTCATTCTATGTTGATTCTTACCTGAAGTCTTAAATATCCAGAAAGGTTTGTGAACAAATGAGCAGTCATTGACTTTCAACTATTCTAATTGCATTGTAAGCAGTTACATAAATTGGTTGTTTTCTTCCTATGTATAGTCGTATCCTCTTTTTTTTTTGCCTCCATGTGTTAATTCTCAACTTCATATATGTGTTTGTGCATTGTGTGTAAAGTAGTGAACTGGAGAGCAGAAGGGTATGATAAGATGTTTGTGGTGGTCTAGGTAAACCTCTATTTTTTTAAATTGTGCTGCCTTTTTTACATTTCAAGTTAAATACATAAAGCTTCAAACAGAACACAAATGCCTATTCAATTGATCAACCACTGGCAACATTTTATTGCAAAGTATATAGTAAAGAATACTTTCAATTCCATACAAGAAATGGTTTGACCAACTCCACAATATTAACTGATCTGACATTAAACATTTGAATGTGTACATATGCATATCTTTTAATTATTTTAAGTCCCATAAACATTAGACTTACTTAGTGACTTGAATATCAGTTTTTCCTTCTCGTCATGTGGACAATAAATAAAAGTAATTTTATCATAATAGTAAACCATAAAATCACATTAAAATACATGAACATTTTTGTATTATCTAACATTAAGAATTGTTTTAAAAAATAAATTGTAATTGTAAATAGAAGTTAATTAGTTACTACATGAATGTTAAATTACAAATAGTTACTATTCTAACAGTACATTATTTGGATCAACATCAATTAGTTGAGGTATATTGCCAAAAAGACTAGTAAAAGCTAACCTAAAGAATTTACATAATGTATACAATTATTTATTCTCAAATAAGCAACAAAATATCATTACACATCAAACAATACACTATCATTATACACAGAGCTGCACTCCAGGTTTATTGCTGCTCCTGATGCTTTGAATATTTTCCCAAAACAATCAGAGTAAAGCTTAATTAAGTTCAAGAGGCTTCATTTCTCCATCCCTAAAAGGCATTATACAAGTAAATTTACCTTTCAATTATTTCCAGCAGACTTTCAGATCCATTTCTTGCCTCCACTAAACCAAGCTTCCCAATTCTAAAATGATTAACTCAGCAATTTGATGAATGTATTACTAATTCCTGCAATCACCCTAATTGAATCGTTTGTTAATTGCATACCAAGCATTGTCAATTTCTGTTCTAGTAGGCCTAATCTACTATAAATCACACCACTTGCAAACCTCTTTTTTCATGCAACAGCAAAAATGAACAAATATTTAAATAGACCAGAGACCAGTGAATCTGACAACTGCATTTATGTTTACATTCATGCAGTTTCCAGAGTGCAACTGTCTAGAACAAACTCAAAGTTTTTTAATGCAACTTTGCAAACAGGTCGCAGTGAATATCACCAAGCTGTCATCTTTGCGCACGAAAAACATCAAACTTGGACAACATTAGCATTAAATCGGACAGCGGTTAAACTGTCAAACATAACAAAAAAGCCAAGTAAGTGGTAGTCTAGCTATTTAATCCTGTTTTCTATCTGATAAACTTTCAGTAATCGTATTCCTTTCAAATTCATTGTACAAACAAGCCCATATCAATTCTCACTTTTTTCATTCTTTAGGCCTCAATAATTCTGAATATTTCATTCAGTGTGATCGGAGTACTGCTGTGGAAGTCGCAACATCTACATTTCCCCACAAACCACCAAAAGAGATAGAAAAACTCACTGTAGAAGAAGCAAAAACTCTGGGATCACGACAATTGGTAAGCTGTTTTTTTTTCAACCTTCTCACTGTGTAAATAGCCTACAGGGTTGTTTACTTGTTGTAGTAATGCTCTGGAGAGTAGTACAATCACATATATTAGCCCTCTGTAGATTGTGCAAAATCGTTTTTATGGGGAGAAAAACATTTTAAAGTAGCCTGACGTTCAAAAAAATGCTAAAATGTGAAAGATTTTTCAGATGCACAGGCAAAGATTACTCTGCTTCTCAGTTATCTTTGCTAGATGCTTTACAAACATGATTAATGCGTTTCAAATTGGTTAATGTGTGGAAAAGTTTGGCTATTTCCTCTTCTTATGACCACAACAGCAGTTGTATACATTTCCCTTGTAATCATGTTTATTGATGTATATTTTTGATTGTACATGTACGATTTTCTTTAAATTTTCAGATCACTAAAATATCTGCAACAGTATGCAAGCTAAACAACGCAACTACTGTAAAGGCCTGGGGTACAGACTGTGAGATCCAAGAATGTTCCTTGCAAGATCCATCTGGAGAAATTCAACTTACTCTTTGGGAAAACCAAGTTTCAAAACTGCAACTAGGTAACTCCTACACCTTTACCAATCTTAAAACTAGACTGTACAACAGCCTTAAGAGCCTCACAACAACCCTGAAAACAACCATGGAACCTATTGCACAGGACCAAGTTTTCCCACCTGGTCAAGGCCCTAAAATCAGTAAAGAACCCTCTCTACCTAATACAGTGGTGAAACAAAAGCCAATAGGGGTGCAAATAAACATTAAAAAACAATGTCCAAAATGCCACAAATCACAAGAACAATTCAACATCAAACAGCAATTTCACCGTTGCCCGACTTGCAAAATTCTACGGAACACAAAAAGCTATATAACAAAATGCAATGGAATAATTGAGATAAATCAAGACAGTCAAATAACTTCTCTTACGGTTTCGAACTCAACTTTGTCAAAATTCATAGCACCAGAACTTGAACTGTCAACTTGTGATTCACAAGATATAGAAGAACTCTTTCTATCCTCCGATGAACTGACTTTAACATATAATAACTGTTTGGAAGTCACCAATATTGAAAACGCTTCATCCGCTCATCCCAGTGATGAGGATTTATTTGAAGTGAATATCGATGAAATCAACCCTGTCCTCTGTGTCACAGAGACACAAAGCACTCCAGAACCCAAGTCTCCAGTTAAAAGACCATCTGAGCCAACAACGCCTCCTATTACACCAGCTAAAAAACCTTTGACTAAGAAGAGTGCTGTAAAAATAATACAAAAATGACTTTGTATTGAAATGCACAACTAAGATGGTTGTGTGTGTGTGTGTGTATATATATTGAAATGATGGTATTGGTGTTTTTTTTTTTTTTTTTTTTTTTAATGAATGGCAAATATTGATTTAAGTCATGTTTTCTATTGAAATTAGGTTAATTTTGTCCATTATGTTCTGAAATGCTACTGATTGATTTTTATTTCATTTTTATGGCAAAGCTTTGTTAAATGTTGTTTAATGTATTTTTTTTTTTTTATTAAAACAAATGTGTGTCAATTCTTGGAATATGTGACCTTTATTGCATGGGCTTATCTTGCATTTGGAAAGTTGCGTGCATTCTTCTAGCCATTCTTAACTAGGCACTAAGTTTAGTTTCACAAACCATACTGGGAAAAGCAAGTAGTGTAACCATAAGTGTCATTGTGAATAACTAAAGAAACGGTTGGTATTCTGTTCTGTAAAGATTTAAATATGCAACAATGGTGCTTTAAAATCACTTCAAAGGCCCCCTCTAATTTGCTTACTTTATCCAATGTGCTAAATGGTATTTAAACTAAAAATAATCGTTATTTTTAATTCACATTTTTATCACCTCTCACAATATTGTTTCTAGGCAGCATAAAAAAAAAAACTTAATTGTACAAGACATTATCAAAGATGACTGTCAAAGTAATGTACTTGTAGCAAAAATATAGGTTACAGTTGCATATGGCAGTTAACCCATGTAATTCCAATTTCTTTTCCCTGAGATAACATGTATGAATACATAAGGATATTAAACAATCTTTAACAATTACGTCAAAAATATATATCAAAATCCATACAAAAAACTTGATTATTCGTCAGGTCACAATTGTGACCATTAGTAGAACAAAGGGAGGCTAGGTATATGGTGTTAATGGATTTATAAACTGACAAACTTCTACAGTTTAAAGACCAGGTTCAATAATTGTTTTAAGCTTTAGTTAATAGTGTTGTATTACATCAAAGACACACCATGCAAAATTTCCATTTGTCAAACAGTGACCCCTAGAGTCGCTGTGGAGTACTTGTATTTTTTCTGAATATTAACTTAATGACCTAATATCTAATATGCCCATGACAATTTAGAAACTGAAAATAGAACATAAAAATATGTATTAGATCTAATATAACAAAATTACAAGATTATAAAATGCATTGCGTGAATTCTTGTTTAAAGAGAAGTGTTTAATCTACAATTAAACTAGGAATGTTTGACAGAATAGTGAATATTATCAGGAAACCTGCTCCAGACTTTAGGACCCACATGCAAAAACAAAACATTCTCTCCTTTAGTGCAGTTCAATATTCTTAGTAGTACCAAAAGTCCAGAATTGTAAGATTCTTACAAGAACCTGTTAATCTTAATGTTGTAAAATAATATTTTATCGATCTATATACTGCATCTTGGACTAACTTTATTTGTTAAAGGTGCAGGACAACCACCTAACAGTGAATCACAATAATATCAACTAAACTCATTAAACGTAACATGCTGTCCATTTAAATACTAAATCTTCATTTTGAGTTGATTCTCATTTGAACTATGGAACTTCTACATCTATGGAAACACATGACTTTCCAGGGGCTCAATGAGTGACAGGCATATGACCCAGAGATTGTGGGTTCAAGTCCTTTGTCTTACAACTTTATAAAGTTGTGTCATTTCAATTTCTTTATCATCCTGAAACGCATTGTACTATTCTTTCTTCCTATTAAATACAACGTGTGTTTCATTTATATGCAAAGTCTTTATTTTGAGTTCATTCTCTTTTTTACTACTGAACCTCGGCAGCTGGATGATCTCATTTCTTTTGTGAGGTAAGAAGTTAATGAGTAAGAATACTTTGGTTATTAAAGTTTCTTTTAAAGTTTTGAAAGCAAAGTATTTTTAAGTACTTTTTGAACCCATGGAACCATTGAAGGCTTGGCCCCGTAAGGCTGCTTGCAGCTTTAATAGCAATTGTTATTGTCAGAATAATAGTTTTCTTCTTCTTCCGCCAATGGAAGTCTATGGCAGCCCTATGAACCGTACATAGGAAAATGATGAAATTTGGTACACTTGTAGTGATGCTAATGACTAGTAATTGGACCAATTTTTGACCCTCTAGGACCAACTCTATAGCGCCACCACCAGTTCAAAAATTCAACATTGAAATGGTTATAACTTTTGAACCCTTTGATCTAGAGACATGAAACTTAGTACACCTGATTCCACTCATCATGCTGATCACAAACAATACCTTACATTAAGACCCCGCCCATTACAGTAGTGGCCATTTTGAAATGTACAGTATTCAGTTATTTCGCTACTCCTCCTTCAAATTTTGTGCAATTTTCTCCAAACATGCACTCAAATGATCTTCAGACTGAGCCGCATAAAAGTACTGTTCCCGATTTTTTTGTTATACTGAAAAAAAAAAAGTTATAATGTCGCAAACTTAACGAGGTCCACCCAAAATTGGCTAAGAGGCTGTATCTCGGCCAAAGTTTGATCAATCGAAACGAAAATTGGTACACTTCATCGGAAGCATGTTCTGAGGACCCAGGCCAAAGTTGGGAAAAGCGCCACCTACGGGTCATGAGATATGACAAATTGCTATTTTGGCCAATAACTTTTGAACAGTTTGTCAGAAAATCATAATTGTGGTATCTATGGATTCGTTGCATCATGCCGAATCCGTGGATATCGATTTTGCCATGATGGGATGTACCACGTGTCCGCCATTTTGAATTTTGTCATAAATTGCAATATCTTTTAAACTATTTGACATATCAGCACACAATTTGGTAGGGATGACCGACACCATGTCCTAAAGCGACATGAGAAGTTTGATCACAGCGCCACCTAGTGTTCCAGATATATCATTGTTTTTTGAAAAAACGCTTATAACATTTGAAAATATTGTTCAAATTTTGAGTTCTTTATGACATTATGTTCCTTGGTTTATGCCGATTTAGACGATATCTCATTTGTCATTTTCCAACAATGTGACTGGCCGCCATATTGGAGCGAATGTAAAACAGTTTTTTCGCTACTCCTCCTTCAAAATTTGTCCAAAATTGTCCAAAATTTGCTCAAATGATCTTCGGACCGAGCCGCATAAAAGTACTGTTCCCGATTTTTTTGCTATACTGTAATAAAAAAGTTATGATGTTACAAATTTAACAAGGTCAACCCAAAATTGGCTAAGAGGCTGTAACTTGTGAACAGTTTGTCACAAAATCATAAAATTGGTGTCTATCGATTCCTTGCATCATGTCGAATCCGATGATATCTATTTTGCCAGGATTGGATGTACCACGTCATAAGCTAAATTAGCAATAAGCTAGCTTAGCATGCTTATGGAACTTTTTTGTGAACTCATTCTCACACTGAACCCTCTCCTCTGCTGTTTTGAAATTCATGTCCTCTGAGTGGCGCAATCAGCTAAACCATGCATTTCGAATCCCGAACCATTCTGGTCGTGGGTTCGAGTCCCATGTGGGACGACTTTAAAATTCTGTATAAAGTTGTCATTTCAATTCCTTCCGGCTCTGCTCTGCTGTTGGTGCTTAAATGCTCGCTGTGCTTCATTTACATGTATATTCAATTTGTGCTGTTTTTGTTCTTGCGGCTCTGCACTGCTATTGGTGCTTAAATGCTTGATGCGCTGCTGTACTTGCAGTACTTGCTGTACTTGCTGTGCTTGCTGTACTTGCTGTACTTGTTGTACTTGGTGTACTTGCTGTGCTTGCTGTGCTTGCAGCTTGCTGTACTTGCAGTTTGCAGTACTTGTTCTGCTTGCGGTGCCAAGCCTTTGAACTTTGCTGTACTTGTTCTAATTGCGGTGCCAAGCCTTTGAACTTTGCTGTAATTGTTCTAATTGCGGTGCCTTGCAGGGCTTGGCCCCGTGTTGCTGCTTGCAGCTATATTCTTATTATTATTATTATTATTATTCTTCTTCTTCCGCAAATGGAAGTCTATGGCAGCCCTATGAACCGTACATAGGAAAATGATGAAATTTGGCACACTTATAGTGATGGTCATGAAAAGTAATTGAGCCAAATATTGAGTCTCTAGAACCAACTCTATAGCGCCACCACCAGTTCAAAAATTCAACATTGAAATGGTTATAACTTTTGAACCCTTTGATCTAGAGACATGAAACTTAGTACACCTGATTCCACTCATCATGCTGATCACAACCAATACCTTACATTAAGACCCCACCCATTACAGTAGTGGCCATTTTGAAATGTACAGTATTCAGTTATTTCGCTACTCCTCCTTCAAATTTTGTTCAATTTTCTCCAAACATGCACTCAAATGATCTTCAGACTGAGCCGCATAAAAGTACTGTTCCCGATTTTTTTGTTATACTGGAAAAAAAAAAGTTATAATGTCGCAAACTTAACGAGGTCCACCCAAAATTGGCTAAGAGGCTGTATCTCGGCCAAAGTTTGATCAATCGAAACGAAAATTGGTACACTTCATCGGAAGCATGTTCTGAGGTCCCATGCCAAAGTTGGGAATAGCGCCACCTACGGGTCATGAGATATGACAAATTGCTATTTTGGCCAATAACTTTTGAACAGTTTGTCAGAAATTCATAATTGTGGTATCTATGGATTCCTTGCGTCATGCCGAATCCGTGGATATCGATTTTGCCATGATGGGATGTACCACGTGTCCGCCATTTTGAATTTTGTCATAAATTGCAATATCTTTTAAACTATTTGACATATCAGCACACAATTTGGTAGGGATGACCGACACCATGTCCTAAAGCGACATGAGAAGTTTGATCACAGCGCCACCTAGTGTTCCAGATATATCATTGTTTTTTGAAAAAACGCTTATAACATTTGAAAATATTGTTCAAATTTTGAGTTCTTTATGACATTATGTTCCTTGGTTTATGCCGATTTAGACGATATCTCATTTGTCATTTTCCAACAATGTGACTGGCCGCCATATTGGAGCGAATGTAAAACAGTTTTTTCGCTACTCCTCCTTCAAAATTTGTCCAAAATTGTCCAAAATTTGCTCAAATGATCTTCGGACCGAGCCGCACAGAAGTACTGTTCCCGATTTTTTTGCTATACTGTAATAAAAAAAGTTATGATGTCGCAAATTTAACAAGGTCGACCCAACATTGGTTCAGAGGCTGTAACTTGTGAACAGTTTGTCAAAAAATCATAAAATTGGTGTCTATCGATTCCTTGCATCATGTCAAATCCGACGATATCTATTTTGCCAGGATTGGATGTACCACGTTATAAGCTAAATTAGCATTAAGCTAGCTTAGCATGCTTATCTGGTTAACATGTCATGGAACTTTTTGTGAACTCATTCTCACACTGAAACCTCTACTCAGCAGGCTGGTGAACGTGCATGAGTGATTAGCTCAACGTGTTACACCACGGATCCCGATGTTCAGCGTCGTGGGTTCGCCACTCAGTGTGACATGTGCCCAGACCGCATGAGGTACTGTGGCAGGAAAAGATGCAGAAGTTGCATCTGTTCCAGGCATTGTGCATAAGAATGATCTCATCTGAAGCTGCCACACACAACATGCAGTGCTTTTACGTCCAATTCATTGTTGTTCTTCTTCCAGAAGGGTAGTCAATGGCAGCCCTATGAACCACAAGTTAGAAAATTGGCACACTTGTAGTGATGGTAATGAGTAGTAATCTGACCAATTTTGGATGATTTAATCTAAACTTTTTAAATACAAAATGTTCTCCATTTACTTCAAAATTCTTAATTTTGACTTGATTCTCTCTTGAAAATATTGAATTTCGGCAGCTGTGTGGATGCATGTCTGGCAAGTGGCTCAACGAGATGAGTGACAGGCATCTAACCCATAGATAGTGGGTTCGAGTCCCGTGTGGGACAACTTTAAAATTGTGTATTATGAAATTAATTGATTATGAAACACTTGTAGTGAGTAGTCCAACGTGTGATCAGATGATCTTTGGACCGAGCTGCACAGAAATGATGAACAGGTTTTTGATAGTAGCCCCCATACCAAAGATCTTCCTCTCTGCAGTTGATCTAGCCTGTGTTTGTTGCCTTATCTTAGTTAGCTTAGCATACTAATTGGTTAGCATGCTAGCCAGATGCCATTCTTTCTAATGTGGCTCTTCAGTTATCAGGCTAAACCATAAGGCTTTAAGTGGTGGACAAGTTGCTTCTGTTCCAGGTGAAGGAGCTAGTAGAATAGAACACACAGATAATTTATTTAAAAATTCTTCATTTTGAGTTGCTTCTCACTTGAACTATGGATCTTCTGCATCTTGGCCAAAACACAACTTCCAAGTGGTGCAATGAGATGAGTGACAGATATCTGACCCAGAGATAGTGGGTTCAAGCCCCATGTGGGACAACTTTAATTTAAAAAAAAAATGTGTTAAGTTGTCATTTCAATTCCTTTATTATCCAGATAAGCATTGTTGTAATCTTTCTTTTGGGATTAGAAATGTGTTTTTGTTCATTCTATGTTGATTCTTACCTGAAGTCTTAAATATCCAGAAAGGTTTGTGAACAAATGAGCAGTCATTGACTTTCAACTATTCTAATTGCATTGTAAGCAGTTACATAAATTGGTTGTTTTCTTCCTATGTATAGTCGTATCCTCTTTTTTTTTTTGCCTCCATGTGTTAATTCTCAACTTCATATATGTGTTTGTGCATTGTGTGTAAAGTAGTGAACTGGAGAGCAGAAGGGTATGATAAGATGTTTGTGGTGGTCTAGGTAAACCTCTATTTTTTTAAATTGTGCTGCCTTTTTTACATTTCAAGTTAAATACATAAAGCTTCAAACAGAACACAAATGCCTATTCAATTGATCAACCACTGGCAACATTTTATTGCAAAGTATATAGTAAAGAATACTTTCAATTCCATACAAGAAATGGTTTGACCAACTCCACAATATTAACTGATCTGACATTAAACATTTGAATGTGTACATATGCATATCTTTTAATTATTTTAAGTCCCATAAACATTAGACTTACTTAGTGACTTGAATATCAGTTTTTCCTTCTCGTCATGTGGACAATAAATAAAAGTAATTTTATCATAATAGTAAACCATAAAATCACATTAAAATACATGAACATTTTTGTATTATCTAACATTAAGAATTGTTTTAAAAAATAAATTGTAATTGTAAATAGAAGTTAATTAGTTACTACATGAATGTTAAATTACAAATAGTTACTATTCTAACAGTACATTATTTGGATCAACATCAATTAGTTGAGGTATATTGCCAAAAAGACTAGTAAAAGCTAACCTAAAGAATTTACATAATGTATACAATTATTTATTCTCAAATAAGCAACAAAATATCATTACACATCAAACAATACACTATCATTATACACAGAGCTGCACTCCAGGTTTATTGCTGCTCCTGATGCTTTGAATATTTTCCCAAAACAATCAGAGTAAAGCTTAATTAAGTTCAAGAGGCTTCATTTCTCCATCCCTAAAAGGCATTATACAAGTAAATTTACCTTTCAATTATTTCCAGCAGACTTTCAGATCCATTTCTTGCCTCCACTAAACCAAGCTTCCCAATTCTAAAATGATTAACTCAGCAATTTGATGAATGTATTACTAATTCCTGCAATCACCCTAATTGAATCGTTTGTTAATTGCATACCAAGCATTGTCAATTTCTGTTCTAGTAGGCCTAATCTACTATAAATCACACCACTTGCAAACCTCTTTTTTCATGCAACAGCAAAAATGAACAAATATTTAAATAGACCAGAGACCAGTGAATCTGACAACTGCATTTATGTTTACATTCATGCAGTTTCCAGAGTGCAACTGTCTAGAACAAACTCAAAGTTTTTTAATGCAACTTTGCAAACAGGTCGCAGTGAATATCACCAAGCTGTCATCTTTGCGCACGAAAAACATCAAACTTGGACAACATTAGCATTAAATCGGACAGCGGTTAAACTGTCAAACATAACAAAAAAGCCAAGTAAGTGGTAGTCTAGCTATTTAATCCTGTTTTCTATCTGATAAACTTTCAGTAATCGTATTCCTTTCAAATTCATTGTACAAACAAGCCCATATCAATTCTCACTTTTTTCATTCTTTAGGCCTCAATAATTCTGAATATTTCATTCAGTGTGATCGGAGTACTGCTGTGGAAGTCGCAACATCTACATTTCCCCACAAACCACCAAAAGAGATAGAAAAACTCACTGTAGAAGAAGCAAAAACTCTGGGATCACGACAATTGGTAAGCTGTTTTTTTTTTCAACCTTCTCACTGTGTAAATAGCCTACAGGGTTGTTTACTTGTTGTAGTAATGCTCTGGAGAGTAGTACAATCACATATATTAGCCCTCTGTAGATTGTGCAAAATCGTTTTTATGGGGAGAAAAACATTTTAAAGTAGCCTGACGTTCAAAAAAATGCTAAAATGTGAAAGATTTTTCAGATGCACAGGCAAAGATTACTCTGCTTCTCAGTTATCTTTGCTAGATGCTTTACAAACATGATTAATGCGTTTCAAATTGGTTAATGTGTGGAAAAGTTTGGCTATTTCCTCTTCTTATGACCACAACAGCAGTTGTATACATTTCCCTTGTAATCATGTTTATTGATGTATATTTTTGATTGTACATGTACGATTTTCTTTAAATTTTCAGATCACTAAAATATCTGCAACAGTATGCAAGCTAAACAACGCAACTACTGTAAAGGCCTGGGGTACAGACTGTGAGATCCAAGAATGTTCCTTGCAAGATCCATCTGGAGAAATTCAACTTACTCTTTGGGAAAACCAAGTTTCAAAACTGCAACTAGGTAACTCCTACACCTTTACCAATCTTAAAACTAGACTGTACAACAGCCTTAAGAGCCTCACAACAACCCTGAAAACAACCATGGAACCTATTGCACAGGACCAAGTTTTCCCACCTGGTCAAGGCCCTAAAATCAGTAAAGAACCCTCTCTACCTAATACAGTGGTGAAACAAAAGCCAATAGGGGTGCAAATAAACATTAAAAAACAATGTCCAAAATGCCACAAATCACAAGAACAATTCAACATCAAACAGCAATTTCACCGTTGCCCGACTTGCAAAATTCTACGGAACACAAAAAGCTATATAACAAAATGCAATGGAATAATTGAGATAAATCAAGACAGTCAAATAACTTCTCTTACGGTTTCGAACTCAACTTTGTCAAAATTCATAGCACCAGAACTTGAACTGTCAACTTGTGATTCACAAGATATAGAAGAACTCTTTCTATCCTCCGATGAACTGACTTTAACATATAATAACTGTTTGGAAGTCACCAATATTGAAAACGCTTCATCCGCTCATCCCAGTGATGAGGATTTATTTGAAGTGAATATCGATGAAATCAACCCTGTCCTCTGTGTCACAGAGACACAAAGCACTCCAGAACCCAAGTCTCCAGTTAAAAGACCATCTGAGCCAACAACGCCTCCTATTACACCAGCTAAAAAACCTTTGACTAAGAAGAGTGCTGTAAAAATAATACAAAAATGACTTTGTATTGAAATGCACAACTAAGATGGTTGTGTGTGTGTGTGTATATATATTGAAATGATGGTATTGGTGTTTTTTTTTTTTTTTTTTTTTTTTAATGAATGGCAAATATTGATTTAAGTCATGTTTTCTATTGAAATTAGGTTAATTTTGTCCATTATGTTCTGAAATGCTACTGATTGATTTTTATTTCATTTTTATGGCAAAGCTTTGTTAAATGTTGTTTAATGTGTTTTTTTTTTATTAAAACAAATGTGTGTCAATTCTTGGAATATGTGACCTTTATTGCATGGGCTTATCTTGCATTTGGAAAGTTGCGTGCATTCTTCTAGCCATTCTTAACTAGGCATTAAGTTTAGTTTCACAAACCATACTGGGAAAAGCAAGTAGTGTAACCATAAGTGTCATTGTGAATAACTAAAGAAACGGTTGGTATTCTGTTCTGTAAAGATTTAAATATGCAACAATGGTGCTTTAAAATCACTTCAAAGGCCCCCTCTAATTTGCTTACTTTATCCAATGTGCTAAATGGTATTTAAACTAAAAATAATCGTTATTTTTAATTCACATTTTTATCACCTCTCACAATATTGTTTCTAGGCAGCATAAAAAAAAAAACTTAATTGTACAAGACATTATCAAAGATGACTGTCAAAGTAATGTACTTGTAGCAAAAATATAGGTTACAGTTGCATATGGCAGTTAACCCATGTAATTCCAATTTCTTTTCCCTGAGATAACATGTATGAATACATAAGGATATTAAACAATCTTTAACAATTACGTCAAAAATATATCTCAAAATCCATACAAAAAACTTGATTATTCGTCAGGTCACAATTGTGACCATTAGTAGAACAAAGGGAGGCTAGGTATATGGTGTTAATGGATTTATAAACTGACAAACTTCTACAGTTTAAAGACCAGGTTCAATAATTGTTTTAAGCTTTAGTTAATAGTGTTGTATTACATCAAAGACACACCATGCAAAATTTCCATTTGTCAAACAGTGACCCCTAGAGTTGCTGTGGAGTACTTGTATTTTTTCTGAATATTAACTTAATGAACTAATATCTAATATGCCCATGACAATTTAGAAACTGAAAATAGAACATAAAAATATGTATTAGATCTAATATAACAAAATTACAAGATTATAAAATGCATTGCGTGAATTCTTGTTTAAAGAGAAGTGTTTAATCTACAATTAAACTAGGAATGTTTGACAGAATAGTGAATATTATCAGGAAACCTGCTCCAGACTTTAGGACCCACATGCAAAAACAAAACATTCTCTCCTTTAGTGCAGTTCAATATCCTAAGTAGTACCAAAAGTCCAGAATTGTAAGATTCTTACAAGAACCTGTTAATCTTAATGTTGTAAAATAATATTTTATTGATCTATATACTGCATCTTGGACTAACTTTATTTGTTAAAGGTGCAGGACAACCACCTAACAGTGAATCACAATAATATCAACTAAACTCATTAAACGTAACATGCTGTCCATTTAAATACTAAATCTTCATTTTGAGTTGATTCTCATTTGAACTATGGAACTTCTACATCTATGGAAACACATGACTTCCCAGGGGCTCAATGAGTGACAGGCATATGACCCAGAGATTGTGGGTTCAAGTCCTTTGTCTTACAACTTTATAAAGTTGTGTCATTTCAATTTCTTTATCATACTGAAAAGCATTGTACTATTCTTTCTTCCTATTAAATACAACGTGTGTTTCATTTATATGCAAAGTCTTTATTTTGAGTTCATTCTCTTTTTTACTACTGAACCTCGGCAGCTGGATGATCTCATTTCTTTTGTGAGGTAAGAAGTTAATGAGTAAGAACACTTTGGTTATTAAAGTTTCTTTTAAAGTTTTGAAAGCAAAGTATTTTTAAGTACCTTTTGAACCCATGGAACCATTGAAGGCTTGGCCCCGTAAGGCTGCTTGCAGCTTTAATTAGGGGCCAAGCACCGAAGGTGCAGAGGCACCTATTGTATCTGTTAGTTTTCTTATTATTAGGGGCCAAGCACCGAAGGTGCAGAGGCACCTATTGTATCTGTTGGTTTTCTTATTATTATTAGGGGCCAAGCACCGAAGGTGCAGAGGCACCTATTGTATCTGTTGGTTTTTAGGGGCCAAGCACCGAAGGTGCAGAGGCACCTATTGTATCTGTTGGTTTTCTTATTATTATTATTCCGTGAATGGGAGTCTATGGCAGCCCTATGAACCGTAAGTAGGAAAATGATGAAATTTGGCACACTTGTAGTGATGCTAATGAATAGTAATTGGACCAATTTTTGACCCTCTAGGACCAACTCTATAGCGCCACCACCAGTTCAAAAATTCAACATTGAAATGGTTATAACTTTTGAACCCTTTGATCTAGAGACATGAAACTTAGTACACCTGATTCCACTCATCATGCTGATCACAACCAATACCTTACATTAAGACCCCGCCCATTACAGTAGTGGCCATTTTGAAATGTACAGTATTCAGTTATTTCGCTACTCCTCCTTCAAATTTTGTCCAATTTTCTCCAACCATGTGCTCAAATGATCTTCGGACTGAGCCGCATAAAAGTACTGTTCCCGATTTTTTTGTTATACTGGAAAAAAAAAGTTGTACTGTCGCAAACTTAACGAGGTCCACCCAAAATTGGCTAAGAGGCTGTATCTCGGCCAAAGTTTGATCAATCGATACGAAAATTGGTACGCTTAATCGGAAGCATGATCTGAGGGACCCTGGCAAAGTCAGGAACAGCGCCACCTACGGGTCATGAGATATGGAAAAATGCTATTTTGGCCAATAACTTTTGAACACTTTGTCAGAAAATCATAATTGTGGTATCTATGGATTCCTTGCATCATGCCGAATCCGTGGATATCGATTTTGCCATGATGGGATGTACCCCGTGTCCGCCATTTTGAATTTTGTCATAATTTGCAATATCTTTTAAACTATTTGAAATTTCTTCACCAAATTTGGTATGGATCACCATTAGCATGGCCCGGAGGTACCTGAGAAGTTTGATCACAGCGCCACCTAGTGTTCCAGAGATATCATTGTTTTTTGAAAAAACGCTTATAACTTTTGCTATCATTGCTTGAAATTTGATTTCTTTATGTCAATATATTCCTTGGCTTATGCCGATTTCAACGATATCTCATATGCTATTTTCCAACAATGTGACTGGCCGCCATATTGGAGCAAATGTAAAACAGTTTTTTCGCTACTTCTCCTTCAAAATTTGTCCAAAATTGTCCAAAATTTGCTCAAATGATCTTCGGACCGAGCCGCACAGAAGTACTGTTCCCGATTTTTTTGCTATACTGGAAAAAAAAAAGTTATGATGTCGCAAATTTAACAAGGTCGACCCAACATTGGTTCAGAGGCTGTAACTTGTGAACAGTTTGTCACAAAATCATAAAATTGGTGTCTATCGATTCCTTGCATCATGTCGAATCCGATGATATCTATTTTGCCAGGATTGGATGTACCACGTCATAAGCTAAATTAGCATTAAGCTAGCTTAGCATGCTAATCTGGTTAACATGTCATGGAACTTTTTGTGAACTCATTCTCACACTGAAACCTCTACTCAGCAGGCTGGTGAACGTGCATGAGTGATTAGCTCAACGTGTTACACCACGGATCCCGATGTTCAGCGTCGTGGGTTCGCCACTCAGTGTGACATGTGCCCAGACCGCATGAGGTACTGTGGCAGGAAAAGATGCAGAAGTTGCATCTGTTCCAGGCATTGTGCATAAGAATGATCTCATCTGAATCTGCCACACACAACATGCAGTGCTTTTACGTCCAATTCATTGTTGTTCTTCTTCCAGAAGGGTAGTCAATGGCAGCCCTATGAACCACAAGTTAGAAAATTGGCACACTTGTAGTGATGGTAATGAGTAGTAATCTGACCAATTTTGGATGATTTAATCTAAACTTTTTAAATACAAAATGTTCTCCATTTACTTCAAAATTCTTAATTTTGACTTGATTCTCTCTTGAAAATATTGAATTTCGGCAGCTGTGTAGATGCATGTCTGGCAAGTGGCTCAACGAGATGAGTGACAGGCATCTAACCCATAGATAGTGGGTTCGAGTCCCGTGTGGGACAACTTTAAAATTGTGTATTATGAAATTAATTGATTATGAAACACTTGTAGTGAGTAGTCCAACGTGTGATCAGATGATCTTTGGACCGAGCTGCACAGAAATGATGAACAGGTTTTTGATAGTAGCCCCCATACCAAAGATCTTCCTCTCTGCAGTTGACCTAGCCTGTGTTTGTTGCCTTATCTTAGTTAGCTTAGCATACTAATTGGTTAGCATGCTAGCCAGATGCCATTCTTTCTAATGTGGCTCTTCAGTTATCAGGCTAAACCATAAGGCTTTAAGTGGTGGACAAGTTGCTTCTGTTCCAGGTGAAGGAGCTAGTAGAATAGAACACACAGATAATTTATTTAAAAATTCTTCATTTTGAGTTGCTTCTCACTTGAACTATGGATCTTCTGCATCTTGGCCAAAACACAACTTCCAAGTGGTGCAATGAGATGAGTGACAGATATCTGACCCAGAGATAGTGGGTTCAAGCCCCATGTGGGACAACTTTAATTTAAAAAAAAAAATGTGTTAAGTTGTCATTTCAATTCCTTTATTATCCAGATAAGCATTGTTGTAATCTTTCTTTTGGGATTAGAAATGTGTTTTTGTTCATTCTATGTTGATTCTTACCTGAAGTCTTAAATATCCAGAAAGGTTTGTGAACAAATGAGCAGTCATTGACTTTCAACTATTCTAATTGCATTGTAAGCAGTTACATAAATTGGTTGTTTTCTTCCTATGTATAGTCGTATCCTCTTTTTTTTTTTGCCTCCATGTGTTAATTCTCAACTTCATATATGTGTTTGTGCATTGTGTGTAAAGTAGTGAACTGGAGAGCAGAAGGGTATGATAAGATGTTTGTGGTGGTCTAGGTAAACCTCTATTTTTTTAAATTGTGCTGCCTTTTTTACATTTCAAGTTAAATACATAAAGCTTCAAACAGAACACAAATGCCTATTCAATTGATCAACCACTGGCAACATTTTATTGCAAAGTATATAGTAAAGAATACTTTCAATTCCATACAAGAAATGGTTTGACCAACTCCACAATATTAACTGATCTGACATTAAACATTTGAATGTGTACATATGCATATCTTTTAATTATTTTAAGTCCCATAAACATTAGACTTACTTAGTGACTTGAATATCAGTTTTTCCTTCTCGTCATGTGGACAATAAATAAAAGTAATTTTATCATAATAGTAAACCATAAAATCACATTAAAATACATGAACATTTTTGTATTATCTAACATTAAGAATTGTTTTAAAAAATAAATTGTAATTGTAAATAGAAGTTAATTAGTTACTACATGAATGTTAAATTACAAATAGTTACTATTCTAACAGTACATTATTTGGATCAACATCAATTAGTTGAGGTATATTGCCAAAAAGACTAGTAAAAGCTAACCTAAAGAATTTACATAATGTATACAATTATTTATTCTCAAATAAGCAACAAAATATCATTACACATCAAACAATACACTATCATTATACACAGAGCTGCACTCCAGGTTTATTGCTGCTCCTGATGCTTTGAATATTTTCCCAAAACAATCAGAGTAAAGCTTAATTAAGTTCAAGAGGCTTCATTTCTCCATCCCTAAAAGGCATTATACAAGTAAATTTACCTTTCAATTATTTCCAGCAGACTTTCAGATCCATTTCTTGCCTCCACTAAACCAAGCTTCCCAATTCTAAAATGATTAACTCAGCAATTTGATGAATGTATTACTAATTCCTGCAATCACCCTAATTGAATCGTTTGTTAATTGCATACCAAGCATTGTCAATTTCTGTTCTAGTAGGCCTAATCTACTATAAATCACACCACTTGCAAACCTCTTTTTTCATGCAACAGCAAAAATGAACAAATATTTAAATGGACCAGAGACCAGTGAATCTGACAACTGCATTTATGTTTACATTCATGCAGTTTCCAGAGTGCAACTGTCTAGAACAAACTCAAAGTTTTTTAATGCAACTTTGCAAACAGGTCGCAGTGAATATCACCAAGCTGTCATCTTTGCGCACGAAAAACATCAAACTTGGACAACATTAGCATTAAATCGGACAGCGGTTAAACTGTCAAACATAACAAAAAAGCCAAGTAAGTGGTAGTCTAGCTATTTAATCCTGTTTTCTATCTGATAAACTTTCAGTAATCGTATTCCTTTCAAATTCATTGTACAAACAAGCCCATATCAATTCTCACTTTTTTCATTCTTTAGGCCTCAATAATTCTGAATATTTCATTCAGTGTGATCGGAGTACTGCTGTGGAAGTCGCAACATCTACATTTCCCCACAAACCACCAAAAGAGATAGAAAAACTCACTGTAGAAGAAGCAAAAACTCTGGGATCACGACAATTGGTAAGCTGTTTTTTTTTCAACCTTCTCACTGTGTAAATAGCCTACAGGGTTGTTTACTTGTTGTAGTAATGCTCTGGAGAGTAGTACAATCACATATATTAGCCCTCTGTAGATTGTGCAAAATCGTTTTTATGGGGAGAAAAACATTTTAAAGTAGCCTGACGTTCAAAAAAATGCTAAAATGTGAAAGATTTTTCAGATGCACAGGCAAAGATTACTCTGCTTCTCAGTTATCTTTGCTAGATGCTTTACAAACATGATTAATGCGTTTCAAATTGGTTAATGTGTGGAAAAGTTTGGCTATTTCCTCTTCTTATGACCACAACAGCAGTTGTATACATTTCCCTTGTAATCATGTTTATTGATGTATATTTTTGATTGTACATGTACGATTTTCTTTAAATTTTCAGATCACTAAAATATCTGCAACAGTATGCAAGCTAAACAACGCAACTACTGTAAAGGCCTGGGGTACAGACTGTGAGATCCAAGAATGTTCCTTGCAAGATCCATCTGGAGAAATTCAACTTACTCTTTGGGAAAACCAAGTTTCAAAACTGCAACTAGGTAACTCCTACACCTTTACCAATCTTAAAACTAGACTGTACAACAGCCTTAAGAGCCTCACAACAACCCTGAAAACAACCATGGAACCTATTGCACAGGACCAAGTTTTCCCACCTGGTCAAGGCCCTAAAATCAGTAAAGAACCCTCTCTACCTAATACAGTGGTGAAACAAAAGCCAATAGGGGTGCAAATAAACATTAAAAAACAATGTCCAAAATGCCACAAATCACAAGAACAATTCAACATCAAACAGCAATTTCACCGTTGCCCGACTTGCAAAATTCTACGGAACACAAAAAGCTATATAACAAAATGCAATGGAATAATTGAGATAAATCAAGACAGTCAAATAACTTCTCTTACGGTTTCGAACTCAACTTTGTCAAAATTCATAGCACCAGAACTTGAACTGTCAACTTGTGATTCACAAGATATAGAAGAACTCTTTCTATCCTCCGATGAACTGACTTTAACATATAATAACTGTTTGGAAGTCACCAATATTGAAAACGCTTCATCCGCTCATCCCAGTGATGAGGATTTATTTGAAGTGAATATCGATGAAATCAACCCTGTCCTCTGTGTCACAGAGACACAAAGCACTCCAGAACCCAAGTCTCCAGTTAAAAGACCATCTGAGCCAACAACGCCTCCTATTACACCAGCTAAAAAACCTTTGACTAAGAAGAGTGCTGTAAAAATAATACAAAAATGACTTTGTATTGAAATGCACAACTAAGATGGTTGTGTGTGTGTGTGTATATATATTGAAATGATGGTATTGGTGTTTTTTTTTGTTTTTTTTTTTTTTAATGAATGGCAAATATTGATTTAAGTCATGTTTTCTATTGAAATTAGGTTAATTTTGTCCATTATGTTCTGAAATGCTACTGATTGATTTTTATTTCATTTTTATGGCAAAGCTTTGTTAAATGTTGTTTAATGTGTTTTTTTTTTATTAAAACAAATGTGTGTCAATTCTTGGAATATGTGACCTTTATTGCATGGGCTTATCTTGCATTTGGAAAGTTGCGTGCATTCTTCTAGCCATTCTTAACTAGGCACTAAGTTTAGTTTCACAAACCATACTGGGAAAAGCAAGTAGTGTAACCATAAGTGTCATTGTGAATAACTAAAGAAACGGTTGGTATTCTGTTCTGTAAAGATTTAAATATGCAACAATGGTGCTTTAAAATCACTTCAAAGGCCCCCTCTAATTTGCTTACTTTATCCAATGTGCTAAATGGTATTTAAACTAAAAATAATCGTTATTTTTAATTCACATTTTTATCACCTCTCACAATATTGTTTCTAGGCAGCATAAAAAAAAAACTTAATTGTACAAGACATTATCAAAGATGACTGTCAAAGTAATGTACTTGTAGCAAAAATATAGGTTACAGTTGCATATGGCAGTTAACCCATGTAATTCCAATTTCTTTTCCCTGAGATAACATGTATGAATACATAAGGATATTAAACAATCTTTAACAATTACGTCAAAAATATATATCAAAATCCATACAAAAAACTTGATTATTCGTCAGGTCACAATTGTGACCATTAGTAGAACAAAGGGAGGCTAGGTATATGGTGTTAATGGATTTATAAACTGACAAACTTCTACAGTTTAAAGACCAGGTTCAATAATTGTTTTAAGCTTTAGTTAATAGTGTTGTATTACATCAAAGACACACCATGCAAAATTTCCATTTGTCAAACAGTGACCCCTAGAGTCGCTGTGGAGTACTTGTATTTTTTCTGAATATTAACTTAATGACCTAATATCTAATATGCCCATGACAATTTAGAAACTGAAAATAGAACATAAAAATATGTATTAGATCTAATATAACAAAATTACAAGATTATAAAATGCATTGCGTGAATTCTTGTTTAAAGAGAAGTGTTTAATCTACAATTAAACTAGGAATGTTTGACAGAATAGTGAATATTATCAGGAAACCTGCTCCAGACTTTAGGACCCACATGCAAAAACAAAACATTCTCTCCTTTAGTGCAGTTCAATATTCTTAGTAGTACCAAAAGTCCAGAATTGTAAGATTCTTACAAGAACCTGTTAATCTTAATGTTGTAAAATAATATTTTATCGATCTATATACTGCATCTTGGACTAACTTTATTTGTTAAAGGTGCAGGACAACCACCTAACAGTGAATCACAATAATATCAACTAAACTCATTAAACGTAACATGCTGTCCATTTAAATACTAAATCTTCATTTTGAGTTGATTCTCATTTGAACTATGGAACTTCTACATCTATGGAAACACATGACTTTCCAGGGGCTCAATGAGTGACAGGCATATGACCCAGAGATTGTGGGTTCAAGTCCTTTGTCTTACAACTTTATAAAGTTGTGTCATTTCAATTTCTTTATCATCCTGAAACGCATTGTACTATTCTTTCTTCCTATTAAATACAACGTGTGTTTCATTTATATGCAAAGTCTTTATTTTGAGTTCATTCTCTTTTTTACTACTGAACCTCGGCAGCTGGATGATCTCATTTCTTTTGTGAGGTAAGAAGTTAATGAGTAAGAATACTTTGGTTATTAAAGTTTCTTTTAAAGTTTTGAAAGCAAAGTATTTTTAAGTACTTTTTGAACCCATGGAACCATTGAAGGCTTGGCCCCGTAAGGCTGCTTGCAGCTTTAATTAGGGGCCAAGCACCGAAGGTGCAGAGGCACCTATTGTATCTGTTGGTTTTCTTATTAGGGGCCAAGCACCGAAGGTGCAGAGGCACCTATTGTATCTGTTGGTTTTCTTATTATTATTATTATTATTCCGTGAATGGGAGTCTATGGCAGCCCTATGAACCGTACATAGGAAAATGATGAAATTTGGCACACTTGTAGTGATGCTAATGAATAGTAATTGGACCAATTTTTGACCCTCTAGGACCAACTCTATAGCGCCACCACCAGTTCAAAAATTCAACATTGAAATGGTTATAACTTTTGAACCCTTTGATCTAGAGACATGAAACTTAGTACACCTGATTCCACTCATCATGCTGATCACAACCAATACCTTACATTAAGACCCCGCCCATTACAGTAGTGGCCATTTTGAAATGTACAGTATTCAGTTATTTCGCTACTCCTCCTTCAAATTTTGTCCAATTTTCTCCAAACATGCACTCAAATGATCTTCAGACTGAGCCGCATAAAAGTACTGTTCCCGATTTTTTTGTTATACTGGAAAAAAAAAGTTATAATGTCGCAAACTTAACGAGGTCCACCCAAAATTGGCTAAGAGGCTGTATCTCGGCCAAAGTTTGATCAATCGAAACGAAAATTGGTACACTTCATCGGAAGCATGTTCTGAGGTCTCATGCCAAAGTTGGGAATAGCGCCACCTACGGGTCATGAGATATGACAAATTGCTATTTTGGCCAATAACTTTTGAACAGTTTGTCAGAAAATCATAATTGTGGTATCTATGGATTCCTTGCATCATGCCGAATCCGTGGATATCGATTTTGCCATGATGGGATGTACCACGTGTCCGCCATTTTGAATTTTGTCATAAATTGCAATATCTTTTAAACTATTTGACATATCAGCACACAATTTGGTAGGGATGACCGACACCATGTCCTAAAGCGACATGAGAAGTTTGATCACAGCGCCACCTAGTGTTCCAGATATATCATTGTTTTTTGAAAAAACGCTTATAACATTTGAAAATATTGTTCAAATTTTGAGTTCTTTATGACATTATGTTCCTTGGTTTATGCCGATTTAGACGATATCTCATTTGTCATTTTCCAACAATGTGACTGGCCGCCATATTGGAGCGAATGTAAAACAGTTTTTTCGCTACTCCTCCTTCAAAATTTGTCCAAAATTGTCCAAAATTTGCTCAAATGATCTTCGGACCGAGCCGCATAAAAGTACTGTTCCCGATTTTTTTGCTATACTGTAATAAAAAAGTTATGATGTCACAAATTTAACAAGGTCAACCCAAAATTGGCTAAGAGGCTGTAACTTGTGAACAGTTTGTCACAAAATCATAAAATTGGTGTCTATCGATTCCTTGCATCATGTCGAATCCGACGATATCTATTTTGCCAGGATTGGATGTACCACGTTATAAGCTAAATTAGCATTAAGCTAGCTTAGCATGCTTATCTGGTTAACATGTCATGGAACTTTTTGTGAACTCATTCTCACACTGAAACCTCTACTCAGCAGGCTGGTGAACGTGCATGAGTGATTAGCTCAACGTGTTACACCACGGATCCCGATGTTCAGCGTCGTGGGTTCGCCACTCAGTGTGACATGTGCCCAGACCGCATGAGGTACTGTGGCAGGAAAAGATGCAGAAGTTGCATCTGTTCCAGGCATTGTGCATAAGAATGATCTCATCTGAAGCTGCCACACACAACATGCAGTGCTTTTACGTCCAATTCATTGTTGTTCTTCTTCCAGAAGGGTAGTCAATGGCAGCCCTATGAACCACAAGTTAGAAAATTGGCACACTTGTAGTGATGGTAATGAGTAGTAATCTGACCAATTTTGGATGATTTAATCTAAACTTTTTAAATACAAAATGTTCTCCATTTACTTCAAAATTCTTAATTTTGACTTGATTCTCTCTTGAAAATATTGAATTTCGGCAGCTGTGTAGATGCATGTCTGGCAAGTGGCTCAACGAGATGAGTGACAGGCATCTAACCCATAGATAGTGGGTTCGAGTCCCGTGTGGGACAACTTTAAAATTGTGTATTATGAAATTAATTGATTATGAAACACTTGTAGTGAGTAGTCCAACGTGTGATCAGATGATCTTTGGACCGAGCTGCACAGAAATGATGAACAGGTTTTTGATAGTAGCCCCCATACCAAAGATCTTCCTCTCTGCAGTTGACCTAGCCTGTGTTTGTTGCCTTATCTTAGTTAGCTTAGCATACTAATTGGTTAGCATGCTAGCCAGATGCCATTCTTTCTAATGTGGCTCTTCAGTTATCAGGCTAAACCATAAGGCTTTAAGTGGTGGACAAGTTGCTTCTGTTCCAGGTGAAGGAGCTAGTAGAATAGAACACACAGATAATTTATTTAAAAATTCTTCATTTTGAGTTGCTTCTCACTTGAACTATGGATCTTCTGCATCTTGGCCAAAACACAACTTCCAAGTGGTGCAATGAGATGAGTGACAGATATCTGACCCAGAGATAGTGGGTTCAAGCCCCATGTGGGACAACTTTAATTTAAAAAAAAAATGTGTTAAGTTGTCATTTCAATTCCTTTATTATCCAGATAAGCATTGTTGTAATCTTTCTTTTGGGATTAGAAATGTGTTTTTGTTCATTCTATGTTGATTCTTACCTGAAGTCTTAAATATCCAGAAAGGTTTGTGAACAAATGAGCAGTCATTGACTTTCAACTATTCTAATTGCATTGTAAGCAGTTACATAAATTGGTTGTTTTCTTCCTATGTATAGTCGTATCCTCTTTTTTTTTTTGCCTCCATGTGTTAATTCTCAACTTCATATATGTGTTTGTGCATTGTGTGTAAAGTAGTGAACTGGAGAGCAGAAGGGTATGATAAGATGTTTGTGGTGGTCTAGGTAAACCTCTATTTTTTTAAATTGTGCTGCCTTTTTTACATTTCAAGTTAAATACATAAAGCTTCAAACAGAACACAAATGCCTATTCAATTGATCAACCACTGGCAACATTTTATTGCAAAGTATATAGTAAAGAATACTTTCAATTCCATACAAGAAATGGTTTGACCAACTCCACAATATTAACTGATCTGACATTAAACATTTGAATGTGTACATATGCATATCTTTTAATTATTTTAAGTCCCATAAACATTAGACTTACTTAGTGACTTGAATATCAGTTTTTCCTTCTCGTCATGTGGACAATAAATAAAAGTAATTTTATCATAATAGTAAACCATAAAATCACATTAAAATACATGAACATTTTTGTATTATCTAACATTAAGAATTGTTTTAAAAAATAAATTGTAATTGTAAATAGAAGTTAATTAGTTACTACATGAATGTTAAATTACAAATAGTTACTATTCTAACAGTACATTATTTGGATCAACATCAATTAGTTGAGGTATATTGCCAAAAAGACTAGTAAAAGCTAACCTAAAGAATTTACATAATGTATACAATTATTTATTCTCAAATAAGCAACAAAATATCATTACACATCAAACAATACACTATCATTATACACAGAGCTGCACTCCAGGTTTATTGCTGCTCCTGATGCTTTGAATATTTTCCCAAAACAATCAGAGTAAAGCTTAATTAAGTTCAAGAGGCTTCATTTCTCCATCCCTAAAAGGCATTATACAAGTAAATTTACCTTTCAATTATTTCCAGCAGACTTTCAGATCCATTTCTTGCCTCCACTAAACCAAGCTTCCCAATTCTAAAATGATTAACTCAGCAATTTGATGAATGTATTACTAATTCCTGCAATCACCCTAATTGAATCGTTTGTTAATTGCATACCAAGCATTGTCAATTTCTGTTCTAGTAGGCCTAATCTACTATAAATCACACCACTTGCAAACCTCTTTTTTCATGCAACAGCAAAAATGAACAAATATTTAAATAGACCAGAGACCAGTGAATCTGACAACTGCATTTATGTTTACATTCATGCAGTTTCCAGAGTGCAACTGTCTAGAACAAACTCAAAGTTTTTTAATGCAACTTTGCAAACAGGTCGCAGTGAATATCACCAAGCTGTCATCTTTGCGCACGAAAAACATCAAACTTGGACAACATTAGCATTAAATCGGACAGCGGTTAAACTGTCAAACATAACAAAAAAGCCAAGTAAGTGGTAGTCTAGCTATTTAATCCTGTTTTCTATCTGATAAACTTTCAGTAATCGTATTCCTTTCAAATTCATTGTACAAACAAGCCCATATCAATTCTCACTTTTTTCATTCTTTAGGCCTCAATAATTCTGAATATTTCATTCAGTGTGATCGGAGTACTGCTGTGGAAGTCGCAACATCTACATTTCCCCACAAACCACCAAAAGAGATAGAAAAACTCACTGTAGAAGAAGCAAAAACTCTGGGATCACGACAATTGGTAAGCTGTTTTTTTTTCAACCTTCTCACTGTGTAAATAGCCTACAGGGTTGTTTACTTGTTGTAGTAATGCTCTGGAGAGTAGTACAATCACATATATTAGCCCTCTGTAGATTGTGCAAAATCGTTTTTATGGGGAGAAAAACATTTTAAAGTAGCCTGACGTTCAAAAAAATGCTAAAATGTGAAAGATTTTTCAGATGCACAGGCAAAGATTACTCTGCTTCTCAGTTATCTTTGCTAGATGCTTTACAAACATGATTAATGCGTTTCAAATTGGTTAATGTGTGGAAAAGTTTGGCTATTTCCTCTTCTTATGACCACAACAGCAGTTGTATACATTTCCCTTGTAATCATGTTTATTGATGTATATTTTTGATTGTACATGTACGATTTTCTTTAAATTTTCAGATCACTAAAATATCTGCAACAGTATGCAAGCTAAACAACGCAACTACTGTAAAGGCCTGGGGTACAGACTGTGAGATCCAAGAATGTTCCTTGCAAGATCCATCTGGAGAAATTCAACTTACTCTTTGGGAAAACCAAGTTTCAAAACTGCAACTAGGTAACTCCTACACCTTTACCAATCTTAAAACTAGACTGTACAACAGCCTTAAGAGCCTCACAACAACCCTGAAAACAACCATGGAACCTATTGCACAGGACCAAGTTTTCCCACCTGGTCAAGGCCCTAAAATCAGTAAAGAACCCTCTCTACCTAATACAGTGGTGAAACAAAAGCCAATAGGGGTGCAAATAAACATTAAAAAACAATGTCCAAAATGCCACAAATCACAAGAACAATTCAACATCAAACAGCAATTTCACCGTTGCCCGACTTGCAAAATTCTACGGAACACAAAAAGCTATATAACAAAATGCAATGGAATAATTGAGATAAATCAAGACAGTCAAATAACTTCTCTTACGGTTTCGAACTCAACTTTGTCAAAATTCATAGCACCAGAACTTGAACTGTCAACTTGTGATTCACAAGATATAGAAGAACTCTTTCTATCCTCCGATGAACTGACTTTAACATATAATAACTGTTTGGAAGTCACCAATATTGAAAACGCTTCATCCGCTCATCCCAGTGATGAGGATTTATTTGAAGTGAATATCGATGAAATCAACCCTGTCCTCTGTGTCACAGAGACACAAAGCACTCCAGAACCCAAGTCTCCAGTTAAAAGACCATCTGAGCCAACAACGCCTCCTATTACACCAGCTAAAAAACCTTTGACTAAGAAGAGTGCTGTAAAAATAATACAAAAATGACTTTGTATTGAAATGCACAACTAAGATGGTTGTGTGTGTGTGTGTATATATATTGAAATGATGGTATTGGTGTTTTTTTTTTTTTTTTTTTTTTTTTTTAATGAATGGCAAATATTGATTTAAGTCATGTTTTCTATTGAAATTAGGTTAATTTTGTCCATTATGTTCTGAAATGCTACTGATTGATTTTTATTTCATTTTTATGGCAAAGCTTTGTTAAATGTTGTTTAATGTATTTTTTTTTTTTTATTAAAACAAATGTGTGTCAATTCTTGGAATATGTGACCTTTATTGCATGGGCTTATCTTACATTTGGAAAGTTGCGTGCATTCTTCTAGCCATTCTTAACTAGGCACTAAGTTTAGTTTCACAAACCATACTGGGAAAAGCAAGTAGTGTAACCATAAGTGTCATTGTGAATAACTAAAGAAACGGTTGGTATTCTGTTCTGTAAAGATTTAAATATGCAACAATGGTGCTTTAAAATCACTTCAAAGGCCCCCTCTAATTTGCTTACTTTATCCAATGTGCTAAATGGTATTTAAACTAAAAATAATCGTTATTTTTAATTCACATTTTTATCACCTCTCACAATATTGTTTCTAGGCAGCATAAAAAAAAAACTTAATTGTACAAGACATTATCAAAGATGACTGTCAAAGTAATGTACTTGTAGCAAAAATATAGGTTACAGTTGCATATGGCAGTTAACCCATGTAATTCCAATTTCTTTTCCCTGAGATAACATGTATGAATACATAAGGATATTAAACAATCTTTAACAATTACGTCAAAAATATATCTCAAAATCCATACAAAAAACTTGATTATTCGTCAGGTCACAATTGTGACCATTAGTAGAACAAAGGGAGGCTAGGTATATGGTGTTAATGGATTTATAAACTGACAAACTTCTACAGTTTAAAGACCAGGTTCAATAATTGTTTTAAGCTTTAGTTAATAGTGTTGTATTACATCAAAGACACACCATGCAAAATTTCCATTTGTCAAACAGTGACCCCTAGAGTCGCTGTGGAGTACTTGTATTTTTTCTGAATATTAACTTAATGACCTAATATCTAATATGCCCATGACAATTTAGAAACTGAAAATAGAACATAAAAATATGTATTAGATCTAATATAACAAAATTACAAGATTATAAAATGCATTGCGTGAATTCTTGTTTAAAGAGAAGTGTTTAATCTACAATTAAACTAGGAATGTTTGACAGAATAGTGAATATTATCAGGAAACCTGCTCCAGACTTTAGGACCCACATGCAAAAACAAAACATTCTCTCCTTTAGTGCAGTTCAATATTCTTAGTAGTACCAAAAGTCCAGAATTGTAAGATTCTTACAAGAACCTGTTAATCTTAATGTTGTAAAATAATATTTTATCGATCTATATACTGCATCTTGGACTAACTTTATTTGTTAAAGGTGCAGGACAACCACCTAACAGTGAATCACAATAATATCAACTAAACTCATTAAACGTAACATGCTGTCCATTTAAATACTAAATCTTCATTTTGAGTTGATTCTCATTTGAACTATGGAACTTCTACATCTATGGAAACACATGACTTTCCAGGGGCTCAATGAGTGACAGGCATATGACCCAGAGATTGTGGGTTCAAGTCCTTTGTCTTACAACTTTATAAAGTTGTGTCATTTCAATTTCTTTATCATCCTGAAACGCATTGTACTATTCTTTCTTCCTATTAAATACAACGTGTGTTTCATTTATATGCAAAGTCTTTATTTTGAGTTCATTCTCTTTTTTACTACTGAACCTCGGCAGCTGGATGATCTCATTTCTTTTGTGAGGTAAGAAGTTAATGAGTAAGAATACTTTGGTTATTAAAGTTTCTTTTAAAGTTTTGAAAGCAAAGTATTTTTAAGTACTTTTTGAACCCATGGAACCATTGAAGGCTTGGCCCCGTAAGGCTGCTTGCAGCTTTAATAGCAATTGTTATTGTCAGAATAATAGTTTTCTTCTTCTTCCGCAAATGGAAGTCTATGGCAGCCCTATGAACCGTACATAGGAAAATGATGAAATTTGGCACACTTATAGTGATGGTCATGAAAAGTAATTGAGCCAAATATTGAGTCTCTAGAACCAACTCTATAGCGCCACCACCAGTTCAAAAATTCAACATTGAAATGGTTATAACTTTTGAACCCTTTGATCTAGAGACATGAAACTTGGTACACCTGATTCCTCTCATCATGCTGATCACAACCAATACCTTACATTAAGACCCCGCCCATTACAGTAGTGGCCATTTTGAAATGTACAGTATTCAGTTTTTTCGCTACTCCTCCTTCAAATTTTGTCCAATTTTCTCCAAACATGCACTCAAATGATCTTCAGGCTGAGCCGCATAAAAGTACTGTTCCCGATTTTTTTGTTATACTGGAAAAAAAAAAGTTATAATGTCGCAAACTTAACGAGGTCCACCCAAAATTGGCTAAGAGGCTGTATCTCGGCCAAAGTTTGATCAATCGAAACGAAAATTGGTACACTTCATTGGAAGCATGTTCTGAGGTCCCATGCCAAAGTTGGGAACAGCGCCACCTACGGGTCATGAGATATGACAAATTGCTATTTTGGCCAATAACTTTTGAACAGTTTGTCAGAAAATCATAATTGTGGTATCTATGGATTCCTTGCATCATGCCGAATCCGTGGATATCAATTTTGCCATGATGGGATGTACCACGTGTCCGCCATTTTGAATTTTGTCATAAATTGCAATATCTTTTAAACTATTTGACATATCAGCACACAATTTGGTAGGGATGACCGACACCATGTCCTAAAGCGACATGAGAAGTTTGATCACAGCGCCACCTAGTGTTCCAGATATATCATTGTTTTTTGAAAAAACGCTTATAACATTTGAAAATATTGTTCAAATTTTGAGTTCTTTATGACATTATGTTCCTTGGTTTATGCCGATTTAGACGATATCTCATTTGTCATTTTCCAACAATGTGACTGGCCGCCATATTGGAGCAAATGTAAAACAGTTTTTTCGCTACTCCTCCTTCAAAATTTGTCCAAAATTGTCCAAAATTTGCTCAAATGATCTTCGGACCGAGCCGCATAAAAGTACTGTTCCCGATTTTTTTGCTATACTGTAATAAAAAAGTTATGATGTCACAAATTTAACAAGGTCAACCCAAAATTGGCTAAGAGGCTGTAACTTGTGAACAGTTTGTCACAAAATCATAAAATTGGTGTCTATCGATTCCTTGCATCATGTCGAATCCGATGATATCTATTTTGCCAGGATTGGATGTACCACGTCATAAGCATGCTAATCTGGTTAACATGTCATGGAACTTTTTTGTGAACTCATTCTCACACTGAACCCTCTCCTCTGCTGTTTTGAAAGTCATGTCCTCTGAGTGCCGCAATCAGCTAAACCATGCATCTCGAATCCCGAACCATTCTGGTCGTGGGTTCGAGTCCCATGTGGGACGACTTTAAAATTGTGTATAAAGTTGTCATTTCAATTCCTTCCGGCTCTGCTCTGCTGTTGGTGCTTAAATGCTAGCTGTGCTTCATTTACATGTATATTCAATTTGTGCTGTTTTTGTTCTTGCGGCTCTGCACTGCTATTGGTGCTTAAATGCTTGATGCGCTGCTGTACTTGCAGTACTTGCTGTACTTGCTGTCCTTGCTGTACTTGCTGTACTTGTTGTACTTGCTGTACTTGCTGTGCTTGCTGTACTTGCTGTGCTTGCTGTACTTGCAGCTTGCTGTACTTGCAGTTTGCAGTACTTGTTCTGCTTGCGGTGCCAAGCCTTTCAACTTTGCTGTACTTGTTCTAATTGCGGTGCCAAGCCTTTTAACTTTGCTGTAATTGTTCTAATTGCGGTGCCAAGCCTTTGAACTTTGCTGTAATTGTTCTAATTGCGGTGCCTTGCAGGGCTTGGCCCCGTGTTGCTGCTTGCAGCTATATTTATTATTATTCTTCTTCTTCTTCCGCAAATGGAAGTCTATGGCAGCCCTATGAACCGTACATAGGAAAATGATGAAATTAGGCACACTTATAGTGATGGTCATGAAAAGTAATTGAGCCAAATATTGAGTCTCTAGAACCAACTCTATAGCGCCACCACCAGTTCAAAAATTCAACATTGAAATGGTTATAACTTTTGAACCCTTTGATCTAGAGACATGAAACTTAGTACACCTGATTCCACTCATCATGCTGATCACAACCAATACCTTACATTAAGACCCCACCCATTACAGTAGTGGCCATTTTGAAATGTACAGTATTCAGTTATTTCGCTACTCCTCCTTCAAATTTTGTTCAATTTTCTCCAAACATGCACTCAAATGATCTTCAGACTGAGCCGCATAAAAGTACTGTTCCCGATTTTTTTGTTATACTGGAAAAAAAAAAGTTATAATGTCGCAAACTTAACGAGGTCCACCCAAAATTGGCTAAGAGGCTGTATCTCGGCCAAAGTTTGATCAATCGAAACGAAAATTGGTACACTTCATCGGAAGCATGTTCTGAGGTCCCATGCCAAAGTTGGGAATAGCGCCACCTACGGGTCATGAGATATGACAAATTGCTATTTTGGCCAATAACTTTTGAACAGTTTGTCAGAAATTCATAATTGTGGTATCTATGGATTCCTTGCGTCATGCCGAATCCGTGGATATCGATTTTGCCATGATGGGATGTACCACGTGTCCGCCATTTTGAATTTTGTCATAAATTGCAATATCTTTTAAACTATTTGACATATCAGCACACAATTTGGTAGGGATGACCGACACCATGTCCTAAAGCGACATGAGAAGTTTGATCACAGCGCCACCTAGTGTTCCAGATATATCATTGTTTTTTGAAAAAACGCTTATAACATTTGAAAATATTGTTCAAATTTTGAGTTCTTTATGACATTATGTTCCTTGGTTTATGCCGATTTAGACGATATCTCATTTGTCATTTTCCAACAATGTGACTGGCCGCCATATTGGAGCGAATGTAAAACAGTTTTTTCGCTACTCCTCCTTCAAAATTTGTCCAAAATTGTCCAAAATTTGCTCAAATGATCTTCGGACCGAGCCGCACAGAAGTACTGTTCCCGATTTTTTTGCTATACTGTAATAAAAAAAGTTATGATGTCGCAAATTTAACAAGGTCGACCCAACATTGGTTCAGAGGCTGTAACTTGTGAACAGTTTGTCAAAAAATCATAAAATTGGTGTCTATCGATTCCTTGCATCATGTCAAATCCGACGATATCTATTTTGCCAGGATTGGATGTACCACGTTATAAGCTAAATTAGCATTAAGCTAGCTTAGCATGCTTATCTGGTTAACATGTCATGGAACTTTTTGTGAACTCATTCTCACACTGAAACCTCTACTCAGCAGGCTGGTGAACGTGCATGAGTGATTAGCTCAACGTGTTACACCACGGATCCCGATGTTCAGCGTCGTGGGTTCGCCACTCAGTGTGACATGTGCCCAGACCGCATGAGGTACTGTGGCAGGAAAAGATGCAGAAGTTGCATCTGTTCCAGGCATTGTGCATAAGAATGATCTCATCTGAAGCTGCCACACACAACATGCAGTGCTTTTACGTCCAATTCATTGTTGTTCTTCTTCCAGAAGGGTAGTCAATGGCAGCCCTATGAACCACAAGTTAGAAAATTGGCACACTTGTAGTGATGGTAATGAGTAGTAATCTGACCAATTTTGGATGATTTAATCTAAACTTTTTAAATACAAAATGTTCTCCATTTACTTCAAAATTCTTAATTTTGACTTGATTCTCTCTTGAAAATATTGAATTTCGGCAGCTGTGTGGATGCATGTCTGGCAAGTGGCTCAACGAGATGAGTGACAGGCATCTAACCCATAGATAGTGGGTTCGAGTCCCGTGTGGGACAACTTTAAAATTGTGTATTATGAAATTAATTGATTATGAAACACTTGTAGTGAGTAGTCCAACGTGTGATCAGATGATCTTTGGACCGAGCTGCACAGAAATGATGAACAGGTTTTTGATAGTAGCCCCCATACCAAAGATCTTCCTCTCTGCAGTTGATCTAGCCTGTGTTTGTTGCCTTATCTTAGTTAGCTTAGCATACTAATTGGTTAGCATGCTAGCCAGATGCCATTCTTTCTAATGTGGCTCTTCAGTTATCAGGCTAAACCATAAGGCTTTAAGTGGTGGACAAGTTGCTTCTGTTCCAGGTGAAGGAGCTAGTAGAATAGAACACACAGATAATTTATTTAAAAATTCTTCATTTTGAGTTGCTTCTCACTTGAACTATGGATCTTCTGCATCTTGGCCAAAACACAACTTCCAAGTGGTGCAATGAGATGAGTGACAGATATCTGACCCAGAGATAGTGGGTTCAAGCCCCATGTGGGACAACTTTAATTTAAAAAAAAAATGTGTTAAGTTGTCATTTCAATTCCTTTATTATCCAGATAAGCATTGTTGTAATCTTTCTTTTGGGATTAGAAATGTGTTTTTGTTCATTCTATGTTGATTCTTACCTGAAGTCTTAAATATCCAGAAAGGTTTGTGAACAAATGAGCAGTCATTGACTTTCAACTATTCTAATTGCATTGTAAGCAGTTACATAAATTGGTTGTTTTCTTCCTATGTATAGTCGTATCCTCTTTTTTTTTTTGCCTCCATGTGTTAATTCTCAACTTCATATATGTGTTTGTGCATTGTGTGTAAAGTAGTGAACTGGAGAGCAGAAGGGTATGATAAGATGTTTGTGGTGGTCTAGGTAAACCTCTATTTTTTTAAATTGTGCTGCCTTTTTTACATTTCAAGTTAAATACATAAAGCTTCAAACAGAACACAAATGCCTATTCAATTGATCAACCACTGGCAACATTTTATTGCAAAGTATATAGTAAAGAATACTTTCAATTCCATACAAGAAATGGTTTGACCAACTCCACAATATTAACTGATCTGACATTAAACATTTGAATGTGTACATATGCATATCTTTTAATTATTTTAAGTCCCATAAACATTAGACTTACTTAGTGACTTGAATATCAGTTTTTCCTTCTCGTCATGTGGACAATAAATAAAAGTAATTTTATCATAATAGTAAACCATAAAATCACATTAAAATACATGAACATTTTTGTATTATCTAACATTAAGAATTGTTTTAAAAAATAAATTGTAATTGTAAATAGAAGTTATTTAGTTACTACATGAATGTTAAATTACAAATAGTTACTATTCTAACAGTACATTATTTGGATCAACATCAATTAGTTGAGGTATATTGCCAAAAAGACTAGTAAAAGCTAACCTAAAGAATTTACATAATGTATACAATTATTTATTCTCAAATAAGCAACAAAATATCATTACACATCAAACAATACACTATCATTATACACAGAGCTGCACTCCAGGTTTATTGCTGCTCCTGATGCTTTGAATATTTTCCCAAAACAATCAGAGTAAAGCTTAATTAAGTTCAAGAGGCTTCATTTCTCCATCCCTAAAAGGCATTATACAAGTAAATTTACCTTTCAATTATTTCCAGCAGACTTTCAGATCCATTTCTTGCCTCCACTAAACCAAGCTTCCCAATTCTAAAATGATTAACTCAGCAATTTGATGAATGTATTACTAATTCCTGCAATCACCCTAATTGAATCGTTTGTTAATTGCATACCAAGCATTGTCAATTTCTGTTCTAGTAGGCCTAATCTACTATAAATCACACCACTTGCAAACCTCTTTTTTCATGCAACAGCAAAAATGAACAAATATTTAAATAGACCAGAGACCAGTGAATCTGACAACTGCATTTATGTTTACATTCATGCAGTTTCCAGAGTGCAACTGTCTAGAACAAACTCAAAGTTTTTTAATGCAACTTTGCAAACAGGTCGCAGTGAATATCACCAAGCTGTCATCTTTGCGCACGAAAAACATCAAACTTGGACAACATTAGCATTAAATCGGACAGCGGTTAAACTGTCAAACATAACAAAAAAGCCAAGTAAGTGGTAGTCTAGCTATTTAATCCTGTTTTCTATCTGATAAACTTTCAGTAATCGTATTCCTTTCAAATTCATTGTACAAACAAGCCCATATCAATTCTCACTTTTTTCATTCTTTAGGCCTCAATAATTCTGAATATTTCATTCAGTGTGATCGGAGTACTGCTGTGGAAGTCGCAACATCTACATTTCCCCACAAACCACCAAAAGAGATAGAAAAACTCACTGTAGAAGAAGCAAAAACTCTGGGATCACGACAATTGGTAAGCTGTTTTTTTTTCAACCTTCTCACTGTGTAAATAGCCTACAGGGTTGTTTACTTGTTGTAGTAATGCTCTGGAGAGTAGTACAATCACATATATTAGCCCTCTGTAGATTGTGCAAAATCGTTTTTATGGGGAGAAAAACATTTTAAAGTAGCCTGACGTTCAAAAAAATGCTAAAATGTGAAAGATTTTTCAGATGCACAGGCAAAGATTACTCTGCTTCTCAGTTATCTTTGCTAGATGCTTTACAAACATGATTAATGCGTTTCAAATTGGTTAATGTGTGGAAAAGTTTGGCTATTTCCTCTTCTTATGACCACAACAGCAGTTGTATACATTTCCCTTGTAATCATGTTTATTGATGTATATTTTTGATTGTACATGTACGATTTTCTTTAAATTTTCAGATCACTAAAATATCTGCAACAGTATGCAAGCTAAACAACGCAACTACTGTAAAGGCCTGGGGTACAGACTGTGAGATCCAAGAATGTTCCTTGCAAGATCCATCTGGAGAAATTCAACTTACTCTTTGGGAAAACCAAGTTTCAAAACTGCAACTAGGTAACTCCTACACCTTTACCAATCTTAAAACTAGACTGTACAACAGCCTTAAGAGCCTCACAACAACCCTGAAAACAACCATGGAACCTATTGCACAGGACCAAGTTTTCCCACCTGGTCAAGGCCCTAAAATCAGTAAAGAACCCTCTCTACCTAATACAGTGGTGAAACAAAAGCCAATAGGGGTGCAAATAAACATTAAAAAACAATGTCCAAAATGCCACAAATCACAAGAACAATTCAACATCAAACAGCAATTTCACCGTTGCCCGACTTGCAAAATTCTACGGAACACAAAAAGCTATATAACAAAATGCAATGGAATAATTGAGATAAATCAAGACAGTCAAATAACTTCTCTTACGGTTTCGAACTCAACTTTGTCAAAATTCATAGCACCAGAACTTGAACTGTCAACTTGTGATTCACAAGATATAGAAGAACTCTTTCTATCCTCCGATGAACTGACTTTAACATATAATAACTGTTTGGAAGTCACCAATATTGAAAACGCTTCATCCGCTCATCCCAGTGATGAGGATTTATTTGAAGTGAATATCGATGAAATCAACCCTGTCCTCTGTGTCACAGAGACACAAAGCACTCCAGAACCCAAGTCTCCAGTTAAAAGACCATCTGAGCCAACAACGCCTCCTATTACACCAGCTAAAAAACCTTTGACTAAGAAGAGTGCTGTAAAAATAATACAAAAATGACTTTGTATTGAAATGCACAACTAAGATGGTTGTGTGTGTGTGTGTATATATATTGAAATGATGGTATTGGTGTTTTTTTTTTTTTTTGTTTTTTTTTTAATGAATGGCAAATATTGATTTAAGTCATGTTTTCTATTGAAATTAGGTTAATTTTGTCCATTATGTTCTGAAATGCTACTGATTGATTTTTATTTCATTTTTATGGCAAAGCTTTGTTAAATGTTGTTTAATGTATTTTTTTTTTTTTATTAAAACAAATGTGTGTCAATTCTTGGAATATGTGACCTTTATTGCATGGGCTTATCTTACATTTGGAAAGTTGCGTGCATTCTTCTAGCCATTCTTAACTAGGCACTAAGTTTAGTTTCACAAACCATACTGGGAAAAGCAAGTAGTGTAACCATAAGTGTCATTGTGAATAACTAAAGAAACGGTTGGTATTCTGTTCTGTAAAGATTTAAATATGCAACAATGGTGCTTTAAAATCACTTCAAAGGCCCCCTCTAATTTGCTTACTTTATCCAATGTGCTAAATGGTATTTAAACTAAAAATAATAGTTATTTTTAATTCACATTTTTATCACCTCTCACAATATTGTTTCTAGGCAGCATAAAAAAAAAAACTTAATTGTACAAGACATTATCAAAGATGACTGTCAAAGTAATGTACTTGTAGCAAAAATATAGGTTACAGTTGCATATGGCAGTTAACCCATGTAATTCCAATTTCTTTTCCCTGAGATAACATGTATGAATACATAAGGATATTAAACAATCTTTAACAATTACGTCAAAAATATATCTCAAAATCCATACAAAAAACTTGATTATTCGTCAGGTCACAATTGTGACCATTAGTAGAACAAAGGGAGGCTAGGTATATGGTGTTAATGGATTTATAAACTGACAAACTTCTACAGTTTAAAGACCAGGTTCAATAATTGTTTTAAGCTTTAGTTAATAGTGTTGTATTACATCAAAGACACACCATGCAAAATTTCCATTTGTCAAACAGTGACCCCTAGAGTTGCTGTGGAGTACTTGTATTTTTTCTGAATATTAACTTAATGAACTAATATCTAATATGCCCATGACAATTTAGAAACTGAAAATAGAACATAAAAATATGTATTAGATCTAATATAACAAAATTACAAGATTATAAAATGCATTGCGTGAATTCTTGTTTAAAGAGAAGTGTTTAATCTACAATTAAACTAGGAATGTTTGACAGAATAGTGAATATTATCAGGAAACCTGCTCCAGACTTTAGGACCCACATGCAAAAACAAAACATTCTCTCCTTTAGTGCAGTTCAATATCCTAAGTAGTACCAAAAGTCCAGAATTGTAAGATTCTTACAAGAACCTGTTAATCTTAATGTTGTAAAATAATATTTTATTGATCTATATACTGCATCTTGGACTAACTTTATTTGTTAAAGGTGCAGGACAACCACCTAACAGTGAATCACAATAATATCAACTAAACTCATTAAACGTAACATGCTGTCCATTTAAATACTAAATCTTCATTTTGAGTTGATTCTCATTTGAACTATGGAACTTCTACATCTATGGAAACACATGACTTCCCAGGGGCTCAATGAGTGACAGGCATATGACCCAGAGATTGTGGGTTCAAGTCCTTTGTCTTACAACTTTATAAAGTTGTGTCATTTCAATTTCTTTATCATACTGAAAAGCATTGTACTATTCTTTCTTCCTATTAAATACAACGTGTGTTTCATTTATATGCAAAGTCTTTATTTTGAGTTCATTCTCTTTTTTACTACTGAACCTCGGCAGCTGGATGATCTCATTTCTTTTGTGAGGTAAGAAGTTAATGAGTAAGAATACTTTGGTTATTAAAGTTTCTTTTAAAGTTTTGAAAGCAAAGTATTTTTAAGTACTTTTTGAACCCATGGAACCATTGAAGGCTTGGCCCCGTAAGGCTGCTTGCAGCTTTAATTAGGGGCCAAGCACCGAAGGTGCAGAGGCACCTATTGTATCTGTTAGTTAGGGGCCAAGCACCGAAGGTGCAGAGGCACCTATTGTATCTGTTGGTTTTCTTATTATTATTATTATTCTTCTTCCGCAAATGGAAGTCTATGGCAGCCCTATGAACCGTACATAGGAAAATGATGAAATTTGGCACACTTATAGTAATGGTCATGAAAAGTAATTGAGCCAAATATTGAGTCTCTAGAACCAACTCTATAGCGCCACCACCAGTTCAAAAATTCAACATTGAAATGGTTATAACTTTTGAACCCTTTGATCTAGAGACATGAAACTTAGTACACCTGATTCCACTCATCATGCTGATCACAACCAATACCTTACATTAAGACCCCGCCCATTACAGTAGTGGCCATTTTGAAATGTACAGTATTCAGTTATTTCGCTACTCCTCCTTCAAATTTTGTCCAATTTTCTCCAAACATGCACTCAAATGATCTTCAGACTGAGCCGCATAAAAGTACTGTTCCCGATTTTTTTGTTATACTGGAAAAAAAAAGTTATAATGTCGCAAACTTAACAAGGTCCACCCAAAATTGGCTAAGAGGCTGTATCTCGGCCAAAGTTTGATCAATCGAAACGAAAATTGGTACACTTCATCGGAAGCATGTTCTGAGGTCCCATGCCAAAGTTGGGAATAGCGCCACCTACGGGTCATGAGATATGACAAATTGCTATTTTGGCCAATTACTTTTGAACAGTTTGTCAGAAATTCATAATTGTGGTATCTATGGATTCCTTGCATCATGCCGAATCCGTGGATATCAATTTTGCCATGATGGGATGTACCCCGTGTCCGCCATTTTGAATTTTGTCATAATTTGCAATATCTTTTAAACTATTTGAAATTTCCTCACCACATTTGGTATGGATCATCATTAGCATGGCCCGAAGGTACATGAGAAGTTTGATCACAGCGCCACCTAGTGTTCCAGAGATATCATTGTTTTTTGAAAAAACGCTTATAACTTTTGCTATCATTGCTTGAAATTTGATTTATTTATGTCAATATATTCCTTGGCTTATGCCGATTTCAACGATATCTCATATGCTATTTTCCAACAATGTGACTGGCCGCCATATTGGAGCGAATGTAAAACAGTTTTTTCGCTACTCCTCCTTCAAAATTTGTCCAAAATTGTCCAAAATTTGCTCAAATGATCTTCGGACCGAGCCGCACAGAAGTACTGTTCCCGATTTTTTTGCTATACTGGAAAAAAAAAAGTTATGATGTCGCAAATGTAACAAGTTCGACCCAACATTGGTTCAGAGGCTGTAACTTGTGAACAGTTTGTCACAAAATCATAAAATTGGTGTCTATCGATTCCTTGCATGATGTCGAATCCGATGATATCTATTTTGCCAGGATTGGATGTACCACGTCATAAGCTAAATTAGCATTAAGCTAGCTTAGCATGCTAATCTGGTTAACATGTCATGGAACTTTTTTGTGAACTCATTCTCACACTGAACCCTCTCCTCTGCTGTCTTGAAATTCACGTCCTCTGAGTGGCGCAATCAGCTAAACCATGCATCTCGAATCCCGAACCATTCTGGTCGTGGGTTCGAGTCCCATATGGGATGACTATAAAGTTGTCATTTCAATTCCTTCCAGCTCTGCTCTGCTGTTGGTGCTTAAATGCTCGCTGTGCTTCATTTACATGTATATTCAATTTGTGCTGTTTTTGTTCTTGCGGCTCTGCACTGCTATTGGTGCTTAAATGCTTGATGCGCTGCTGTACTTGCAGTACTTGCTGTACTTGCTGTGCTTGCTGTACTTGCTGTACTTGTACTTGCTGTACTTGCTGTGCTTGCTGTACTTGCTGTACTTGCAGCTTGCTGTACTTGCAGTTTGCAGTACTTGTTCTGCTTGCGGTGCCAAGCCTTTGAACTTTGCTGTACTTGTTCTAATTGTGGTGCCAAGCCTTTGAACTTTGCTGTAATTGTTCTAATTGCGGTGCCTTGCAGGGCTTGGCCCCGTGTTGCTGCTTGCAGCTATATTTTTCTTATTATTATTCTTCTTCTTCTTCTTCCGCAAATGGAAGTCTATGGCAGCCCTATGAACCGTACATAGGAAAATGATGAAATTTGGCACACTTGTAGTGATGCTAATGAATAGTAATTGGACCAATTTTTGACCCTCTAGGACCAACTCTATAGCGCCACCACCAGTTCAAAATTGTAACATTGAAATGGTTATAACTTTTGAACCCTTTGATCTAGAGACATGAAACTTGGTACACCTGATTCCTCTCATCATGTTGATCACAACCAATACCTTACATTAAGACCCCGCCCATTACAGTAGTGGCCATTTTGAAATGTACAGTATTCAGTTATTTCGCTACTCCTCCTTCAAATTTTGTCCAATTTTCTCCAAACATGCACTCAAATGATCTTCAGACTGAGCCGCATAAAAGTACTGTTCCCGATTTTTTTGTTATACTGGAAAAAAAAAGTTATAATGTCGCAAACTTAACAAGGTCCACCCAAAATTGGCTAAGAGGCTGTATCTCGGCCAAAGTTTGATCAATCAAAACGAAAATTGGTACACTTCATCGGAAGCATGTTCTGAGGTCCCATGCCAAAGTTGGGAATAGCGCCACCTACGGGTCATGAGATATGACAAATTGCTATTTTGGCCAATAACTTTTCAACAGTTTGTCAGAAATTCATAATTGTGGTATCTATGGATTCCTTGCGTCATGCCGAATCCGTGGATATCGATTTTGCCATGATGGGATGTACCACGTGTCCGCCATTTTGAATTTTGTCATAAATTGCAATATCTTTTAAACTATTTGACATATCAGCACACAATTTGGTAAGGATGACCGACACCATGTCCTAAAGCGACATGAGAAGTTTGATCACAGCGCCACCTAGTGTTCCAGATATATCATTGTTTTTTGAAAAAACGCTTATAACATTTGAAAATATTGTTCAAATTTTGAGTTCTTTATGACATTATGTTCCTTGGTTTATGCCGATTTAGACGATATCTCATTTGTCATTTTCCAACAATGTGACTGGCCGCCATATTGGAGCGAATGTAAAACAGTTTTTTCGCTACTCCTCCTTCAAAATTTGTCCAAAATTGTCCAAAATTTGCTCAAATGATCTTCGGACCGAGCCGCATAAAAGTACTGTTCCCGATTTTTTTGCTATACTGTAATAAAAAAGTTATGATGTCACAAATTTAACAAGGTCAACCCAAAATTGGCTAAGAGGCTGTAACTTGTGAACAGTTTGTCACAAAATCATAAAATTGGTGTCTATCGATTCCTTGCATCATGTCGAATCCGATGATATCTATTTTGCCAGGATTGGATGGACCACGTCATAAGCTAAATTAGCAATAAGCTAGCTTAGCATGCTTATGGAACTTTTTTGTGAACTCATTCTCACACTGAACCCTCTCCTCTGCTGTTTTGAAATTCATGTCTTCTGAGTGGCGCAATCAGCTAAACCATGCATTTCGAATCCCGAACCATTCTGGTCGTGGGTTCGAGTCCCATGTGGGACGACTTTAAAATTCTGTATAAAGTTGTCATTTCAATTCCTTCCGGCTCTGCTCTGCTGTTGGTGCTTAAATGCTCGCTGTGCTTCATTTACATGTATATTCAATTTGTGCTGTTTTTGTTCTTGCGGCTCTGCACTGCTATTGGTGCTTAAATGCTTGATGCGCTGCTGTACTTGCAGTACTTGCTGTACTTGCTGTGCTTGCTGTACTTGCAGTTTGCTGTACTTGCAGTTTGCAGTACTTGTTCTGCTTGCGGTGCCAAGCCTTTCAACTTTGCTGTACTTGTTCTAATTGCGGTGCCAAGCCTTTTAACTTTGCTGTAATTGTTCTAATTGCGGTGCCTTGCAGGGCTTGGCCCCGTGTTGCTGCTTGCAGCTATATTTAGGGGCCAAGCACCGAAGGTGCAGAGGCACCTATTGTATCTGTTGGTTTTCTTATTATTATTATTATTATTCCGTGAATGGGAGTCTATGGCAGCCCTATGAACCGTACATAGGAAAATGATGAAATTTGGCACACTTGTAGTGATGCTAATGAATAGTAATTGGACCAATTTTTGACCCTCTAGGACCAACTCTATAGCGCCACCACCAGTTCAAAAATTCAACATTGAAATGGTTATAACTTTTGAACCCTTTGATCTAGAGACATGAAACTTAGTACACCTGATTCCACTCATCATGCTGATCACAACCAATACCTTACATTAAGACCCCGCCCATTACAGTAGTGGCCATTTTGAAATGTACAGTATTCAGTTATTTCGCTACTCCTCCTTCAAATTTTGTCCAATTTTCTCCAAACATGCACTCAAATGATCTTCAGACTGAGCCGCATAAAAGTACTGTTCCCGATTTTTTTGTTATACTGGAAAAAAAAAAGTTATAATGTCGCAAACTTAACGAGGTCCACCCAAAATTGGCTAAGAGGCTGTATCTCGGCCAAAGTTTGATCAATCGAAACGAAAATTGGTACTCTTCATCGGAAGCATGTTCTGAGGTCCCATGCCAAAGTTGGGAATAGCGCCACCTACGGGTCATGAGATATGACAAATTGCTATTTTGGCCAATAACTTTTGAACAGTTTGTCAGAAATTCATAATTGTGGTATCTATGGATTCCTTGCGTCATGCCGAATCCGTGGATATCGATTTTGCCATGATGGGATGTACCACGTGTCCGCCATTTTGAATTTTGTCATAAATTGCAATATCTTTTAAACTATTTGACATATCAGCACACAATTTGGTAGGGATGACCGACACCATGTCCTAAAGCGACATGAGAAGTTTGATCACAGCGCCACCTAGTGTTCCAGATATATCATTGTTTTTTGAAAAAACGCTTATAACATTTGAAAATATTGTTCAAATTTTGAGTTCTTTATGACATTATGTTCCTTGGTTTATGCCGATTTAGACGATATCTCATTTGTCATTTTCCAACAATGTGACTGGCCGCCATATTGGAGCGAATGTAAAACAGTTTTTTCGCTACTCCTCCTTCAAAATTTGTCCAAAATTGTCCAAAATTTGCTCAAATGATCTTCGGACCGAGCCGCATAAAAGTACTGTTCCCGATTTTTTTGCTATACTGTAATAAAAAAGTTATGATGTCACAAATTTAACAAGGTCAACCCAAAATTGGCTAAGAGGCTGTAACTTGTGAACAGTTTGTCACAAAATCATAAAATTGGTGTCTATCGATTCCTTGCATCATGTCGAATCCGACGATATCTATTTTGCCAGGATTGGATGTACCACGTTATAAGCTAAATTAGCATTAAGCTAGCTTAGCATGCTTATCTGGTTAACATGTCATGGAACTTTTTGTGAACTCATTCTCACACTGAAACCTCTACTCAGCAGGCTGGTGAACGTGCATGAGTGATTAGCTCAACGTGTTACACCACGGATCCCGATGTTCAGCGTCGTGGGTTCGCCACTCAGTGTGACATGTGCCCAGACCGCATGAGGTACTGTGGCAGGAAAAGATGCAGAAGTTGCATCTGTTCCAGGCATTGTGCATAAGAATGATCTCATCTGAAGCTGCCACACACAACATGCAGTGCTTTTACGTCCAATTCATTGTTGTTCTTCTTCCAGAAGGGTAGTCAATGGCAGCCCTATGAACCACAAGTTAGAAAATTGGCACACTTGTAGTGATGGTAATGAGTAGTAATCTGACCAATTTTGGATGATTTAATCTAAACTTTTTAAATACAAAATGTTCTCCATTTACTTCAAAATTCTTAATTTTGACTTGATTCTCTCTTGAAAATATTGAATTTCGGCAGCTGTGTAGATGCATGTCTGGCAAGTGGCTCAACGAGATGAGTGACAGGCATCTAACCCATAGATAGTGGGTTCGAGTCCCGTGTGGGACAACTTTAAAATTGTGTATTATGAAATTAATTGATTATGAAACACTTGTAGTGAGTAGTCCAACGTGTGATCAGATGATCTTTGGACCGAGCTGCACAGAAATGATGAACAGGTTTTTGATAGTAGCCCCCATACCAAAGATCTTCCTCTCTGCAGTTGACCTAGCCTGTGTTTGTTGCCTTATCTTAGTTAGCTTAGCATACTAATTGGTTAGCATGCTAGCCAGATGCCATTCTTTCTAATGTGGCTCTTCAGTTATCAGGCTAAACCATAAGGCTTTAAGTGGTGGACAAGTTGCTTCTGTTCCAGGTGAAGGAGCTAGTAGAATAGAACACACAGATAATTTATTTAAAAATTCTTCATTTTGAGTTGCTTCTCACTTGAACTATGGATCTTCTGCATCTTGGCCAAAACACAACTTCCAAGTGGTGCAATGAGATGAGTGACAGAAATCTGACCCAGAGATAGTGGGTTCAAGCCCCATGTGGGACAACTTTAATTTAAAAAAAAAATGTGTTAAGTTGTCATTTCAATTCCTTTATTATCCAGATAAGCATTGTTGTAATCTTTCTTTTGGGATTAGAAATGTGTTTTTGTTCATTCTATGTTGATTCTTACCTGAAGTCTTAAATATCCAGAAAGGTTTGTGAACAAATGAGCAGTCATTGACTTTCAACTATTCTAATTGCATTGTAAGCAGTTACATAAATTGGTTGTTTTCTTCCTATGTATAGTCGTATCCTCTTTTTTTTTTTGCCTCCATGTGTTAATTCTCAACTTCATATATGTGTTTGTGCATTGTGTGTAAAGTAGTGAACTGGAGAGCAGAAGGGTATGATAAGATGTTTGTGGTGGTCTAGGTAAACCTCTATTTTTTTAAATTGTGCTGCCTTTTTTACATTTCAAGTTAAATACATAAAGCTTCAAACAGAACACAAATGCCTATTCAATTGATCAACCACTGGCAACATTTTATTGCAAAGTATATAGTAAAGAATACTTTCAATTCCATACAAGAAATGGTTTGACCAACTCCACAATATTAACTGATCTGACATTAAACATTTGAATGTGTACATATGCATATCTTTTAATTATTTTAAGTCCCATAAACATTAGACTTACTTAGTGACTTGAATATCAGTTTTTCCTTCTCGTCATGTGGACAATAAATAAAAGTAATTTTATCATAATAGTAAACCATAAAATCACATTAAAATACATGAACATTTTTGTATTATCTAACATTAAGAATTGTTTTAAAAAATAAATTGTAATTGTAAATAGAAGTTAATTAGTTACTACATGAATGTTAAATTACAAATAGTTACTATTCTAACAGTACATTATTTGGATCAACATCAATTAGTTGAGGTATATTGCCAAAAAGACTAGTAAAAGCTAACCTAAAGAATTTACATAATGTATACAATTATTTATTCTCAAATAAGCAACAAAATATCATTACACATCAAACAATACACTATCATTATACACAAAGCTGCACTCCAGGTTTATTGCTGCTCCTGATGCTTTGAATATTTTCCCAAAACAATCAGAGTAAAGCTTAATTAAGTTCAAGAGGCTTCATTTCTCCATCCCTAAAAGGCATTATACAAGTAAATTTACCTTTCAATTATTTCCAGCAGACTTTCAGATCCATTTCTTGCCTCCACTAAACCAAGCTTCCCAATTCTAAAATGATTAACTCAGCAATTTGATGAATGTATTACTAATTCCTGCAATCACCCTAATTGAATCGTTTGTTAATTGCATACCAAGCATTGTCAATTTCTGTTCTAGTAGGCCTAATCTACTATAAATCACACCACTTGCAAACCTCTTTTTTCATGCAACAGCAAAAATGAACAAATATTTAAATGGACCAGAGACCAGTGAATCTGACAACTGCATTTATGTTTACATTCATGCAGTTTCCAGAGTGCAACTGTCTAGAACAAACTCAAAGTTTTTTAATGCAACTTTGCAAACAGGTCGCAGTGAATATCACCAAGCTGTCATCTTTGCGCACGAAAAACATCAAACTTGGACAACATTAGCATTAAATCGGACAGCGGTTAAACTGTCAAACATAACAAAAAAGCCAAGTAAGTGGTAGTCTAGCTATTTAATCCTGTTTTCTATCTGATAAACTTTCAGTAATCGTATTCCTTTCAAATTCATTGTACAAACAAGCCCATATCAATTCTCACTTTTTTCATTCTTTAGGCCTCAATAATTCTGAATATTTCATTCAGTGTGATCGGAGTACTGCTGTGGAAGTCGCAACATCTACATTTCCCCACAAACCACCAAAAGAGATAGAAAAACTCACTGTAGAAGAAGCAAAAACTCTGGGATCACGACAATTGGTAAGCTGTTTTTTTTTCAACCTTCTCACTGTGTAAATAGCCTACAGGGTTGTTTACTTGTTGTAGTAATGCTCTGGAGAGTAGTACAATCACATATATTAGCCCTCTGTAGATTGTGCAAAATCGTTTTTATGGGGAGAAAAACATTTTAAAGTAGCCTGACGTTCAAAAAAATGCTAAAATGTGAAAGATTTTTCAGATGCACAGGCAAAGATTACTCTGCTTCTCAGTTATCTTTGCTAGATGCTTTACAAACATGATTAATGCGTTTCAAATTGGTTAATGTGTGGAAAAGTTTGGCTATTTCCTCTTCTTATGACCACAACAGCAGTTGTATACATTTCCCTTGTAATCATGTTTATTGATGTATATTTTTGATTGTACATGTACGATTTTCTTTAAATTTTCAGATCACTAAAATATCTGCAACAGTATGCAAGCTAAACAACGCAACTACTGTAAAGGCCTGGGGTACAGACTGTGAGATCCAAGAATGTTCCTTGCAAGATCCATCTGGAGAAATTCAACTTACTCTTTGGGAAAACCAAGTTTCAAAACTGCAACTAGGTAACTCCTACACCTTTACCAATCTTAAAACTAGACTGTACAACAGCCTTAAGAGCCTCACAACAACCCTGAAAACAACCATGGAACCTATTGCACAGGACCAAGTTTTCCCACCTGGTCAAGGCCCTAAAATCAGTAAAGAACCCTCTCTACCTAATACAGTGGTGAAACAAAAGCCAATAGGGGTGCAAATAAACATTAAAAAACAATGTCCAAAATGCCACAAATCACAAGAACAATTCAACATCAAACAGCAATTTCACCGTTGCCCGACTTGCAAAATTCTACGGAACACAAAAAGCTATATAACAAAATGCAATGGAATAATTGAGATAAATCAAGACAGTCAAATAACTTCTCTTACGGTTTCGAACTCAACTTTGTCAAAATTCATAGCACCAGAACTTGAACTGTCAACTTGTGATTCACAAGATATAGAAGAACTCTTTCTATCCTCCGATGAACTGACTTTAACATATAATAACTGTTTGGAAGTCACCAATATTGAAAACGCTTCATCCGCTCATCCCAGTGATGAGGATTTATTTGAAGTGAATATCGATGAAATCAACCCTGTCCTCTGTGTCACAGAGACACAAAGCACTCCAGAACCCAAGTCTCCAGTTAAAAGACCATCTGAGCCAACAACGCCTCCTATTACACCAGCTAAAAAAACCTTTGACTAAGAAGAGTGCTGTAAAAATAATACAAAAATGACTTTGTATTGAAATGCACAACTAAGATGGTTGTGTGTGTGTGTGTGTATATATATTGAAATGATGGTATTGGTTTTTTTTTTTTTTTTTTTTTTTTTTAATGAATGGCAAATATTGATTTAAGTCATGTTTTCTATTGAAATTAGGTTAATTTTGTCCATTATGTTCTGAAATGCTACTGATTGATTTTTATTTCATTTTTATGGCAAAGCTTTGTTAAATGTTGTTTAATGTATTTTTTTTTTTATTAAAACAAATGTGTGTCAATTCTTGGAATATGTGACCTTTATTGCATGGGCTTATCTTGCATTTGGAAAGTTGCGTGCATTCTTCTAGCCATTCTTAACTAGGCACTAAGTTTAGTTTCACAAACCATACTGGGAAAAGCAAGTAGTGTAACCATAAGTGTCATTGTGAATAACTAAAGAAACGGTTGGTATTCTGTTCTGTAAAGATTTAAATATGCAACAATGGTGCTTTAAAATCACTTCAAAGGCCCCCTCTAATTTGCTTACTTTATCCAATGTGCTAAATGGTATTTAAACTAAAAATAATCGTTATTTTTAATTCACATTTTTATCACCTCTCACAATATTGTTTCTAGGCAGCATAAAAAAAAAAACTTAATTGTACAAGACATTATCAAAGATGACTGTCAAAGTAATGTACTTGTAGCAAAAATATAGGTTACAGTTGCATATGGCAGTTAACCCATGTAATTCCAATTTCTTTTCCCTGAGATAACATGTATGAATACATAAGGATATTAAACAATCTTTAACAATTACGTCAAAAATATATATCAAAATCCATACAAAAAACTTGATTATTCGTCAGGTCACAATTGTGACCATTAGTAGAACAAAGGGAGGCTAGGTATATGGTGTTAATGGATTTATAAACTGACAAACTTCTACAGTTTAAAGACCAGGTTCAATAATTGTTTTAAGCTTTAGTTAATAGTGTTGTATTACATCAAAGACACACCATGCAAAATTTCCATTTGTCAAACAGTGACCCCTAGAGTCGCTGTGGAGTACTTGTATTTTTTCTGAATATTAACTTAATGACCTAATATCTAATATGCCCATGACAATTTAGAAACTGAAAATAGAACATAAAAATATATGTATTAGATCTAATATAACAAAATTACAAGATTATAAAATGCATTGCGTGAATTCTTGTTTAAAGAGAAGTGTTTAATCTACAATTAAACTAGGAATGTTTGACAGAATAGTGAATATTATCAGGAAACCTGCTCCAGAATTTAGGACCCACATGCAAAAACAAAACATTCTCTCCTTTAGTGCAGTTCAATATCCTAAGTAGTACCAAAAGTCCAGAATTGTAAGATTCTTACAAGAACCTGTTAATCTTAATGTTGTAAAATAATATTTTATTGATCTATATACTGCATCTTGGACTAACTTTATTTGTTAAAGGTGCAGGACAACCACCTAACAGTGAATCACAATAATATCAACTAAACTCATTAAACGTAACATGCTGTCCATTTAAATACTAAATCTTCATTTTGAGTTATTTCTCATTTGAACTATGGAACTTCTACATCTATGGAAACACATGACTTCCCAGGGGCTCAATGAGTGACAGGCATATGACCCAGAGATTGTGGGTTCAAGTCCTTTGTCTTACAACTTTATAAAGTTGTGTCATTTCAATTTCTTTATCATACTGAAAAGCATTGTACTATTCTTTCTTCCTATTAAATACAACGTGTGTTTCATTTATATGCAAAGTCTTTATTTTGAGTCCATTCTCTTTTTTACTACTGAACCTCGGCAGCTGGATGATCTCATTTCTTTTGTGAGGTAAGAAGTTAATGAGTAAGAATACTTTGGTTATTAAAGTTTCTTTTAAAGTTTGGAAAGCAAAGTATTTTTAAGTACTTTTTGAACCCATGGAACCATTGAAGGCTTGGCCCCGTAAGGCTGCTTGCAGCTTTAATAGCAATTGTTATTGTCAGAATAATAGTTTTCTTCTTCTTCCGCAAATGGAAGTCTATGGCAGCCCTATGAACCGTAAGTAGGAAAATGATGAAATTTGGCACACTTGTAGTGATGCTAATGAATAGTAATTGGACCAATTTTTGACCCTCTAGGACCAACTCTATAGCGCCACCACCAGTTCAAAAATTCAACATTGAAATGGTTATAACTTTTGAACCCTTTGATCTAGAGACATGAAACTTAGTACACCTGATTCCACTCATCATGCTGATCACAACCAATACCTTACATTAAGACCCCGCCCATTACAGTAGTGGCCATTTTGAAATGTACAGTATTCAGTTATTTCGCTACTCCTCCTTCAAATTTTGTCCAATTTTCTCCAAACATGCACTCAAATGATCTTCAGACTGAGCCGCATAAAAGTACTGTTCCCGATTTTTTTGTTATACTGGAAAAAAAAAAGTTATAATGTCGCAAACTTAACGAGGTCCACCCAAAATTGGCTAAGAGGCTGTATCTCGGCCAAAGTTTGATCAATCGAAACGAAAATTGGTACACTTCATCGGAAGCATGTTCTGAGGTCCCATGCCAAAGTTGGGAATAGCGCCACCTACGGGTCATGAGATATGACAAATTGCTATTTTGGCCAATAACTTTTGAACAGTTTGTCAGAAATTCATAATTGTGGTATCTATGGATTCCTTGCGTCATGCCGAATCCGTGGATATCGATTTTGCCATGATGGGATGTACCACGTGTCCGCCATTTTGAATTTTGTCATAAATTGCAATATCTTTTAAACTATTTGACATATCAGCACACAATTTGGTAGGGATGACCGACACCATGTCCTAAATGGACATGAGAAGTTTGATCACAGCGCCACCTAGTGTTCCAGATATATCATTGTTTTTTGAAAAAACGCTTATAACATTTGAAAATATTGTTCAAATTTTGAGTTCTTTATGACATTATGTTCCTTGGTTTATGCCGATTTAGACGATATCTCATTTGTCATTTTCCAACAATGTGACTGGCCGCCATATTGGAGCGAATGTAAAACAGTTTTTTCGCTACTCCTCCTTCAAAATTTGTCCAAAATTGTCCAAAATTTGCTCAAATGATCTTCGGACCGAGCCGAATAAAAGTACTGTTCCCGATTTTTTTGCTATACTGTAATAAAAAAGTTATGATGTCACAAATTTAACAAGGTCAACCCAAAATTGGCTAAGAGGCTGTAACTTGTGAACAGTTTGTCACAAAATCATAAAATTGGTGTCTATCGATTCCTTGCATCATGTCGAATCCGATGATATCTATTTTGCCAGGATTGGATGTACCACGTCATAAGCATGCTAATCTGGTTAACATGTCATGGAACTTTTTTGTGAACTCATTCTCACACTGAACCCTCTCCTCTGCTGTTTTGAAATTCATGTCCTCTGAGTGGCGCAATCACTAAACCATGCATCTCGAATCCCGAACCATTCTGGTCGTGGGTTCGAGTCCCATGTGGGACGACTTTAAAATTCTGTATAAAGTTGTCATTTCAATTCCTTCCGGCTCTGCTCTGCTGTTGGTGCTTAAATGCTCGCTGTGCTTCATTTACATGTATATTCAATTTGTGCTGTTTTTGTTCTTGCGGCTCTGCACTGCTATTGGTGCTTAAATGCTTGATGCGCTGCTGTACTTGCAGTACTTGCTGTGCTTGCTGTGCTTGCTGTGCTTGCAGTACTTGCTGTACTTGCTGTGTTTGCAGTACTTGCTGTACTTGCTGTGTTTGCTGTACTTGCAGTACTTGCTGTACTTGCAGCTTGCTGTACTTGCAGTTTGCAGTACTTGTTCTGCTAAGCCTTTGAACTTTGCTGTAATTGTTCTAATTGCGGTGCCTTGCAGGGCTTGGCCCCGTGTTGCTGCTTGCAGCTATATTCTTATTATTATTAGGGGCCAAGCACCGAAGGTGCAGAGGCACCTATTGTATCTGTTGGTTTTCTTATTATTATTCTTCTTCTTCTTCTTCCGCAAATGGAAGTCTATGGCAGCCCTATGAACCGTACATAGGAAAATGATGAAATTTGGCACACTTGTAGTGATGCTAGTGAATAGTAATTGGACCAATTTTTGACCCTCTAGGACCAACTCTATAGCGCCACCACCAGTTCAAAAATTCAACATTGAAATGGTTATAACTTTTGAACCCTTTGATCTAGAGACATGAAACTTAGTACACCTGATTCCACTCATCATGCTGATCACAACCAATACCTTACATTAAGACCCCGCCCATTACAGTAGTGGCCATTTTGAAATGTACAGTATTCAGTTTTTTCGCTACTCCTCCTTCAAATTTTGTCCAATTTTCTCCAAACATGCACTCAAATGATCTTCAGACTGAGCCGCATAAAAGTACTGTTCCCGATTTTTTTGTTATACTGGAAAAAAAAAGTTATAATGTCGCAAACTTAACGAGGTCCACCCAAAATAGGCTAAGAGGCTGTATCTCGGCCAAAGTTTGATCAATCAAAACGAAAATTGGTACACTTCATCAGAAGCATGTGTTGAGGTTCCAATGCAAAGTTGGGAATAGCGCCACCTATGGGTCATGAGATATGAACAATTGCTATTTTGACCAATAACTTTTGAACAGTTTGTCAGAAAATCATAATTGTGGTATCTATGGATTCCTTGCATCATGCCGAATCCGTGGATATCGATTTTGCCATGATGGGATGTACCACGTGTCCGCCATTTTGAATTTTGTCATAAATTGCAATATCTTTTAAACTATTTGACATATCAGCACACAATTTGGTAGGGATGACCGACACCATGTCCTAAAGCGACATGAGAAGTTTGATCACAGCGCCACCTAGTGTTCCAGATATATCATTGTTTTTTGAAAAAACGCTTATAACATTTGAAAATATTGTTCAAATTTTGAGTTCTTTATGACATTATGTTCCTTGGTTTATGCCGATTTAGACGATATCTCATTTGTCATTTTCCAACAATGTGACTGGCCGCCATATTGGAGCGAATGTAAAACAGTTTTTTCGCTACTCCTCCTTCAAAATTTGTCCAAAATTGTCCAAAATTTGCTCAAATGATCTTCGGACCGAGCCGCATAAAAGTACTGTTCCCGATTTTTTTGCTATACTGTAATAAAAAAGTTATGATGTCACAAATTTAACAAGGTCAACCCAAAATTGGCTAAGAGGCTGTAACTTGTGAACAGTTTGTCACAAAATCATAAAATTGGTGTCTATCGATTCCTTGCATCATGTCGAATCTGATGATATCTATTTTGCCAGGATTGGATGTACCACGTCATAAGCTAAATTAGCAATAAGCTAGCTTAGCATGCTAATCTGGTTAACATGTCATGGAACTTTTTTGTGAACTCATTCTCACACTGAACCCTCTCCTCTGCTGTTTTGAAATTCACGTCCTCTGAGTGGGGCAATCGGCTAAACCATGCATCTCTAATCCCGAACCATTGTGGTCGTGGGTTCGAGTCCCATGTGAGACAACTTTAAAATTGTGTATAAAGTTGTCATTTCAATTCCTTCCGGCTCTGCTCTGCTGTTGATGCTTAAATGCTCGCTGTGCTTCATTTACATGTAAATTCAATTTGTTCTCTTTTTGTTCTTGCGGCTCTGCACTGCTATTGGTGCTTAAATGCTTGATGCGCTGCTGTACTTGCAGTACTTGCTGTGCTTGCAGTACTTGCTGTACTTGCTGTGTTTGCAGTACTTGCTGTACTTGCTGTGTTTGCTGTACTTGCAGTACTTGCTGTACTTGCAGCTTGCTGTACTTGCAGTTTGCAGTACTTGTTCTGCTAAGCCTTTGAACTTTGCTGTAATTGTTCTAATTGCGGTGCCTTGCAGGGCTTGGCCCCGTGTTGCTGCTTGCAGCTATATTTATTAGGGGCCAAGCACCGAAGGTGCAGAGGCACCTATTGTATCTGTTGGTTTTCTTATTATTATTCTTCTTCTTCTTCTTCCGCAAATGGAAGTCTATGGCAGCCCTATGAACCGTACATAGGAAAATGATGAAATTTGGCACACTTGTAGTGATGCTAATGAATAGTAATTGGACCAATTTTTGACCCTCTAGGACCAACTCTATAGCGCCACCACCAGTTCAAAAATTCAACATTGAAATGGTTATAACTTTTGAACCCTTTGATCTAGAGACATGAAACTTAGTACACCTGATTCCACTCATCATGCTGATCACAACCAATACCTTACATTAAGACCCCGCCCATTACAGTAGTGGCCATTTTGAAATGTACAGTATTCAGTTATTTCGCTACTCCTCCTTCAAATTTTGTCCAATTTTCTCCAAACATGCACTCAAATGATCTTCAGACTGAGCCGCATAAAAGTACTGTTCCCGATTTTTTTGTTATACTGGAAAAAAAAAGTTATAATGTCGCAAACTTAACGAGGTCCACCCAAAATTGGCTAAGAGGCTGTATCTCGGCCAAAGTTTGATCAATCGAAACGAAAATTGGTACACTTCATCGGAAGCATGTTCTGAGGTCTCATGCCAAAGTTGGGAATAGCGCCACCTACGGGTCATGAGATATGACAAATTGCTATTTTGGCCAATAACTTTTGAACAGTTTGTCAGAAAATCATAATTGTGGTATCTATGGATTCCTTGCATCATGCCGAATCCGTGGATATCGATTTTGCCATGATGGGATGTACCACGTGTCCGCCATTTTGAATTTTGTCATAAATTGCAATATCTTTTAAACTATTTGACATATCAGCACACAATTTGGTAGGGATGACCGACACCATGTCCTAAAGCGACATGAGAAGTTTGATCACAGCGCCACCTAGTGTTCCAGATATATCATTGTTTTTTGAAAAAACGCTTATAACATTTGAAAATATTGTTCAAATTTTGAGTTCTTTATGACATTATGTTCCTTGGTTTATGCCGATTTAGACGATATCTCATTTGTCATTTTCCAACAATGTGACTGGCCGCCATATTGGAGCGAATGTAAAACAGTTTTTTCGCTACTCCTCCTTCAAAATTTGTCCAAAATTGTCCAAAATTTGCTCAAATGATCTTCGGACCGAGCCGCATAAAAGTACTGTTCCCGATTTTTTTGCTATACTGTAATAAAAAAGTTATGATGTCACAAATGTAACAAGGTCAACCCAAAATTGGCTAAGAGGCTGTAACTTGTGAACAGTTTGTCACAAAATCATAAAATTGGTGTCTATCGATTCCTTGCATCATGTCGAATCCGATGATATCTATTTTGCCAGGATTGGATGTACCACGTCATAAGCTAAATTAGCATTAAGCTAGCTTAGCATGCTAATCTGGTTAACATGTCACTCATTCTCACACTGAACCCTCTCCTCTGCCGTTTTGAAATTCACGTCCTCTGACTGGCGCAATCAGCTAAACCATGCATCTCGAATCCCGAACCATTCTGGTCGTGGGTTCGAGTCCCATGTGGGACGACTTTAAAATTGTTTATAAAGTTGTCATTTCAATTCCTTCCGGCTCTGCTCTGCTGTTGGTGCTTAAATGCTAGCTGTGCTTCATTTACATGTATATTCAATTTGTGCTGTTTTTGTTCTTGCGGCTCTGCAGTGCTATTGGTGCTTAAATGCTTGATGCGCTGCTGTACTTGCAGTACTTGCTGTGCTTGCAGTACTTGCTGTACTTGCTGTGTTTGCAGTACTTGCTGTACTTGCTGTGTTTGCTGTACTTGCAGTACTTGCTGTACTTGCAGCTTGCTGTACTTGCAGTTTGCAGTACTTGTTCTGCTTGCGGTGCCAAGCCTTTGAACTTTGCTGTACTTGTTCTAAATTGCGGTGCCAAGCCTTTGAACTTTGCTGTACTTGTTCTAATTGTGGTGCCAAGCCTTTTAACTTTGCTTTAATTGTTCTAATTGCGGTGCCAAGCCTTTGAACTTTGCTGTAATTGTTCTAATTGCGGTGCCTTGCAGGGCTTGGCCCCGTGTTGCTGCTTGCAGCTATATTTAGGGGCCAAGCACCGAAGGTGCAGAGGCACCTATTGTATCTGTTAGTTTTCTTATTAGGGGCCAAGCACCGAAGGTGCAGAGGCACCTATTGTATCTGTTGGTTTTCTTATTATTATTATTATTATTATTATTCCGTGAATGGGAGTCTATGGCAGCCCTATGAACCGTAAGTAGGAAAATGATGAAATTTGGCACACTTGTAGTGATGCTAATGAATAGTAATTGGACCAATTTTTGACCCTCTAGGACCAACTCTATAGCGCCACCACCAGTTCAAAAATTCAACATTGAAATGGTTATAACTTTTGAACCCTTTGATCTAGAGACATGAAACTTAGTACACCTGATTCCACTCATCATGCTGATCACAACCAATACCTTACATTAAGACCCCGCCCATTACAGTAGTGGCCATTTTGAAATGTACAGTATTCAGTTTTTTCGCTACTCCTCCTTCAAATTTTGTCCAATTTTCTCCAAACATGCACTCAAATGATCTTCAGACTGAGCCGCATAAAAGTACTGTTCCCGATTTTTTTGTTATACTGGAAAAAAAAAAGTTATAATGTCGCAAACTTAACGAGGTCCACCCAAAATTGGCTAAGAGGCTGTATCTCGGCCAAAGTTTGATCAATCGAAACGAAAATTGGTACACTTCATCGGAAGCATGTTCTGAGGTCCCATGCCAAAGTTGGGAATAGCGCCACCTACGGGTCATGAGATATGACAAATTGCTATTTTGGCCAATAACTTTTGAACAGTTTGTCAGAAATTCATAATTGTGGTATCTATGGATTCCTTGCGTCATGCCGAATCCGTGGATATCGATTTTGCCATGATGGGATGTACCACGTGTCCGCCATTTTGAATTTTGTCATAAATTGCAATATCTTTTAAACTATTTGACATATCAGCACACAATTTGGTAGGGATGACCGACACCATGTCCTAAAGCGACATGAGAAGTTTGATCACAGCGCCACCTAGTGTTCCAGATATATCATTGTTTTTTGAAAAAACGCTTATAACATTTGAAAATATTGTTCAAATTTTGAGTTCTTTATGACATTATGTTCCTTGGTTTATGCCGATTTAGACGATATCTCATTTGTCATTTTCCAACAATGTGACTGGCCGCCATATTGGAGCGAATGTAAAACAGTTTTTTCGCTACTCCTCCTTCAAAATTTGTCCAAAATTGTCCAAAATTTGCTCAAATGATCTTCGGACCGAGCCGCATAAAAGTACTGTTCCCGATTTTTTTGCTATACTGTAATAAAAAAGTTATGATGTCACAAATTTAACAAGGTCAACCCAAAATTGGCTAAGAGGCTGTAACTTGTGAACAGTTTGTCACAAAATCATAAAATTGGTGTCTATCGATTCCTTGCATCATGTCGAATCCGACGATATCTATTTTGCCAGGATTGGATGTACCACGTTATAAGCTAAATTAGCATTAAGCTAGCTTAGCATGCTTATCTGGTTAACATGTCATGGAACTTTTTGTGAACTCATTCTCACACTGAAACCTCTACTCAGCAGGCTGGTGAACGTGCATGAGTGATTAGCTCAACGTGTTACACCATGGATCCCGATGTTCAGCGTCGTGGGTTCGCCACTCAGTGTGACATGTGCCCAGACCGCATGAGGTACTGTGGCAGGAAAAGATGCAGAAGTTGCATCTGTTCCAGGCATTGTGCATAAGAATGATCTCATCTGAAGCTGCCACACACAACATGCAGTGCTTTTACGTCCAATTCATTGTTGTTCTTCTTCCAGAAGGGCAGTCAATGGCAGCCCTATGAACCACAAGTTAGAAAATTGGCACACTTGTAGTGATGGTAATGAGTAGTAATCTGACCAATTTTGGATGATTTAATCTAAACTTTTTAAATACAAAATGTTCTCCATTTACTTCAAAATTCTTAATTTTGACTTGATTCTCTCTTGAAAATATTGAATTTCGGCAGCTGTGTAGATGCATGTCTGGCAAGTGGCTCAACGAGATGAGTGACAGGCATCTAACCCATAGATAGTGGGTTCGAGTCCCGTGTGGGACAACTTTAAAATTGTGTATTATGAAATTAATTGATTATGAAACACTTGTAGTGAGTAGTCCAACGTGTGATCAGATGATCTTTGGACCGAGCTGCACAGAAATGATGAACAGGTTTTTGATAGTAGCCCCCATACCAAAGATCTTCCTCTCTGCAGTTGACCTAGCCTGTGTTTGTTGCCTTATCTTAGTTAGCTTAGCATACTAATTGGTTAGCATGCTAGCCAGATGCCATTCTTTCTAATGTGGCTCTTCAGTTATCAGGCTAAACCATAAGGCTTTAAGTGGTGGACAAGTTGCTTCTGTTCCAGGTGAAGGAGCTAGTAGAATAGAACACACAGATCATTTATTTAAAAATTCTTCATTTTGAGTTGCTTCTCACTTGAACTATGGATCTTCTGCATCTTGGCCAAAACACAACTTCCAAGTGGTGCAATGAGATGAGTGACAGATATCTGACCCAGAGATAGTGGGTTCAAGCCCCATGTGGGACAACTTTAATTTAAAAAAAAAATGTGTTAAGTTGTCATTTCAATTCCTTTATTATCCAGATAAGCATTGTTGTAATCTTTCTTTTGGGATTAGAAATGTGTTTTTGTTCATTCTATGTTGATTCTTACCTGAAGTCTTAAATATCCAGAAAGGTTTGTGAACAAATGAGCAGTCATTGACTTTCAACTATTCTAATTGCATTGTAAGCAGTTACATAAATTGGTTGTTTTCTTCCTATGTATAGTCGTATCCTCTTTTTTTTTTTGCCTCCATGTGTTAATTCTCAACTTCATATATGTGTTTGTGCATTGTGTGTAAAGTAGTGAACTGGAGAGCAGAAGGGTATGATAAGATGTTTGTGGTGGTCTAGGTAAACCTCTATTTTTTTAAATTGTGCTGCCTTTTTTACATTTCAAGTTAAATACATAAAGCTTCAAACAGAACACAAATGCCTATTCAATTGATCAACCACTGGCAACATTTTATTGCAAAGTATATAGTAAAGAATACTTTCAATTCCATACAAGAAATGGTTTGACCAACTCCACAATATTAACTGATCTGACATTAAACATTTGAATGTGTACATATGCATATCTTTTAATTATTTTAAGTCCCATAAACATTAGACTTACTTAGTGACTTGAATATCAGTTTTTCCTTCTCGTCATGTGGACAATAAATAAAAGTAATTTTATCATAATAGTAAACCATAAAATCACATTAAAATACATGAACATTTTTGTATTATCTAACATTAAGAATTGTTTTAAAAAATAAATTGTAATTGTAAATAGAAGTTAATTAGTTACTACATGAATGTTAAATTACAAATAGTTACTATTCTAACAGTACATTATTTGGATCAACATCAATTAGTTGAGGTATATTGCCAAAAAGACTAGTAAAAGCTAACCTAAAGAATTTACATAATGTATACAATTATTTATTCTCAAATAAGCAACAAAATATCATTACACATCAAACAATACACTATCATTATACACAGAGCTGCACTCCAGGTTTATTGCTGCTCCTGATGCTTTGAATATTTTCCCAAAACAATCAGAGTAAAGCTTAATTAAGTTCAAGAGGCTTCATTTCTCCATCCCTAAAAGGCATTATACAAGTAAATTTACCTTTCAATTATTTCCAGCAGACTTTCAGATCCATTTCTTGCCTCCACTAAACCAAGCTTCCCAATTCTAAAATGATTAACTCAGCAATTTGATGAATGTATTACTAATTCCTGCAATCACCCTAATTGAATCGTTTGTTAATTGCATACCAAGCATTGTCAATTTCTGTTCTAGTAGGCCTAATCTACTATAAATCACACCACTTGCAAACCTCTTTTTTCATGCAACAGCAAAAATGAACAAATATTTAAATAGACCAGAGACCAGTGAATCTGACAACTGCATTTATGTTTACATTCATGCAGTTTCCAGAGTGCAACTGTCTAGAACAAACTCAAAGTTTTTTAATGCAACTTTGCAAACAGGTCGCAGTGAATATCACCAAGCTGTCATCTTTGCGCACGAAAAACATCAAACTTGGACAACATTAGCATTAAATCGGACAGCGGTTAAACTGTCAAACATAACAAAAAAGCCAAGTAAGTGGTAGTCTAGCTATTTAATCCTGTTTTCTATCTGATAAACTTTCAGTAATCGTATTCCTTTCAAATTCATTGTACAAACAAGCCCATATCAATTCTCACTTTTTTCATTCTTTAGGCCTCAATAATTCTGAATATTTCATTCAGTGTGATCGGAGTACTGCTGTGGAAGTCGCAACATCTACATTTCCCCACAAACCACCAAAAGAGATAGAAAAACTCACTGTAGAAGAAGCAAAAACTCTGGGATCACGACAATTGGTAAGCTGTTTTTTTTTTCAACCTTCTCACTGTGTAAATAGCCTACAGGGTTGTTTACTTGTTGTAGTAATGCTCTGGAGAGTAGTACAATCACATATATTAGCCCTCTGTAGATTGTGCAAAATCGTTTTTATGGGGAGAAAAACATTTTAAAGTAGCCTGACGTTCAAAAAAATGCTAAAATGTGAAAGATTTTTCAGATGCACAGGCAAAGATTACTCTGCTTCTCAGTTATCTTTGCTAGATGCTTTACAAACATGATTAATGCGTTTCAAATTGGTTAATGTGTGGAAAAGTTTGGCTATTTCCTCTTCTTATGACCACAACAGCAGTTGTATACATTTCCCTTGTAATCATGTTTATTGATGTATATTTTTGATTGTACATGTACGATTTTCTTTAAATTTTCAGATCACTAAAATATCTGCAACAGTATGCAAGCTAAACAACGCAACTACTGTAAAGGCCTGGGGTACAGACTGTGAGATCCAAGAATGTTCCTTGCAAGATCCATCTGGAGAAATTCAACTTACTCTTTGGGAAAACCAAGTTTCAAAACTGCAACTAGGTAACTCCTACACCTTTACCAATCTTAAAACTAGACTGTACAACAGCCTTAAGAGCCTCACAACAACCCTGAAAACAACCATGGAACCTATTGCACAGGACCAAGTTTTCCCACCTGGTCAAGGCCCTAAAATCAGTAAAGAACCCTCTCTACCTAATACAGTGGTGAAACAAAAGCCAATAGGGGTGCAAATAAACATTAAAAAACAATGTCCAAAATGCCACAAATCACAAGAACAATTCAACATCAAACAGCAATTTCACCGTTGCCCGACTTGCAAAATTCTACGGAACACAAAAAGCTATATAACAAAATGCAATGGAATAATTGAGATAAATCAAGACAGTCAAATAACTTCTCTTACGGTTTCGAACTCAACTTTGTCAAAATTCATAGCACCAGAACTTGAACTGTCAACTTGTGATTCACAAGATATAGAAGAACTCTTTCTATCCTCCGATGAACTGACTTTAACATATAATAACTGTTTGGAAGTCACCAATATTGAAAACGCTTCATCCGCTCATCCCAGTGATGAGGATTTATTTGAAGTGAATATCGATGAAATCAACCCTGTCCTCTGTGTCACAGAGACACAAAGCACTCCAGAACCCAAGTCTCCAGTTAAAAGACCATCTGAGCCAACAACGCCTCCTATTACACCAGCTAAAAAACCTTTGACTAAGAAGAGTGCTGTAAAAATAATACAAAAATGACTTTGTATTGAAATGCACAACTAAGATGGTTGTGTGTGTGTGTGTGTGTATATATATTGAAATGATGGTATTGGTGTTTTTTTTTTTTGTTTTTTTTTTAATGAATGGCAAATATTGATTTAAGTCATGTTTTCTATTGAAATTAGGTTAATTTTGTCCATTATGTTCTGAAATGCTACTGATTGATTTTTATTTCATTTTTATGGCAAAGCTTTGTTAAATGTTGTTTAATGTGTTTTTTTTTTATTAAAACAAATGTGTGTCAATTCTTGGAATATGTGACCTTTATTGCATGGGCTTATCTTGCATTTGGAAAGTTGCGTGCATTCTTCTAGCCATTCTTAACTAGGCACTAAGTTTAGTTTCACAAACCATACTGGGAAAAGCAAGTAGTGTAACCATAAGTGTCATTGTGAATAACTAAAGAAACGGTTGGTATTCTGTTCTGTAAAGATTTAAATATGCAACAATGGTGCTTTAAAATCACTTCAAAGGCCCCCTCTAATTTGCTTACTTTATCCAATGTGCTAAATGGTATTTAAACTAAAAATAATCGTTATTTTTAATTCACATTTTTATCACCTCTCACAATATTGTTTCTAGGCAGCATAAAAAAAAAAACTTAATTGTACAAGACATTATCAAAGATGACTGTCAAAGTAATGTACTTGTAGCAAAAATATAGGTTACAGTTGCATATGGCAGTTAACCCATGTAATTCCAATTTCTTTTCCCTGAGATAACATGTATGAATACATAAGGATATTAAACAATCTTTAACAATTACGTCAAAAATATATATCAAAATCCATACAAAAAACTTGATTATTCGTCAGGTCACAATTGTGACCATTAGTAGAACAAAGGGAGGCTAGGTATATAGTGTTAATGGATTTATAAACTGACAAACTTCTACAGTTTAAAGACCAGGTTCAATAATTGTTTTAAGCTTTAGTTAATAGTGTTGTATTACATCAAAGACACACCATGCAAAATTTCCATTTGTCAAACAGTGACCCCTAGAGTCGCTGTGGAGTACTTGTATTTTTTCTGAATATTAACTTAATGACCTAATATCTAATATGCCCATGACAATTTAGAAACTGAAAATAGAACATAAAAATATGTATTAGATCTAATATAACAAAATTACAAGATTATAAAATGCATTGCGTGAATTCTTGTTTAAAGAGAAGTGTTTAATCTACAATTAAACTAGGAATGTTTGACAAAATAGTGAATATTATCAGGAAACCTGCTCCAGACTTTAGGACCCACATGCAAAAACAAAACATTCTCTCCTTTAGTGCAGTTCAATATTCTTAGTAGTACCAAAAGTCCAGAATTGTAAGATTCTTACAAGAACCTGTTAATCTTAATGTTGTAAAATAATATTTTATCGATCTATATACTGCATCTTGGACTAACTTTATTTGTTAAAGGTGCAGGACAACCACCTAACAGTGAATCACAATAATATCAACTAAACTCATTAAACGTAACATGCTGTCCATTTAAATACTAAATCTTCATTTTGAGTTATTTCTCATTTGAACTATGGAACTTCTACATCTATGGAAACACATGACTTCCCAGGGGCTCAATGAGTGACAGGCATATGACCCAGAGATTGTGGGTTCAAGTCCTTTGTCTTACAACTTTATAAAGTTGTGTCATTTCAATTTCTTTATCATACTGAAAAGCATTGTACTATTCTTTCTTCCTATTAAATACAACGTGTGTTTCATTTATATGCAAAGTCTTTATTTTGAGTCCATTCTCTTTTTTACTACTGAACCTCGGCAGCTGGATGATCTCATTTCTTTTGTGAGGTAAGAAGTTAAAGTAAGAACACTTTGGTTATTAAAGTTTCTTTTAAAGTTTGGAAAGCAAAGTATTTTTAAGTACTTTTTGAACCCATGGAACCATTGAAGGCTTGGCCCCGTAAGGCTGCTTGCAGCTTTAATAGCAATTGTTATTGTCAGAATAACAATTTTCTTCTTCTTACGCAAATGGAAGTCTATGGCAGCCCTATTAACCGTACATAGGAAAATGATGAAATTTGGCACACTTGTAGTGATGCTAATGCATAGTAATTGGACCAATTTTTGACCCTCTAGGACCAACTCTATAGCGCCACCACCAGTTCAAAATTGTAACATTGAAATGGTTATAACTTTTGAACCCTTTGATCTAGAGACATGAAACTTGGTACACCTGATTCCTCTCATCATGTTGATCACAACCAATACCTTACATTAAGACCCCGCCCATTACAGTAGTGGCCATTTTGAAATGTACAGTATTCAGTTATTTCGCTACTCCTCCTTCAAATTTTGTCCAATTTTCTCCAAACATGCACTCAAATGATCTTCAGACTGAGCCGCATAAAAGTACTGTTCCCGATTTTTTTGTTATACTGGAAAAAAAAAAGTTATAATGTCGCAAACTTAACGAGGTCCACCCAAAATTGGCTAAGAGGCTGTATCTCGGCCAAAGTTTGATCAATCGAAACGAAAATTGGTACACTTCATCGGAAGCATGTTCTGAGGTCCCATGCCAAAGTTGGGAATAGCGCCACCTACGGGTCATGAGATATGACAAATTGCTATTTTGGCCAATAACTTTTCAACAGTTTGTCAGAAATTCATAATTGTGGTATCTATGGATTCCTTGCGTCATGCCGAATGCGTGGATATCGATTTTGCCATGATGGGATGTACCACGTGTCCGCCATTTTGAATTTTGTCATAAATTCCAATATCTTTTAAATTATTTGACATATCAGCACACAATTTGGTAGGGATGACCGACACCATGTCCTAAAGCGACATGAGAAGTTTGATCACAGCGCCACCTAGTGTTCCAGATATATCATTGTTTTTTGAAAAAACGCTTATAACATTTGAAAATATTGTTAAAATTTTGAGTTCTTTATGACATTATGTTCCTTGGTTTATGCCGATTTAGACGATATCTCATTTGTCATTTTCCAACAATGTGACTGGCCGCCATATTGGAGCGAATGTAAAACAGTTTTTTCGCTACTCCTCCTTCAAAATTTGTCCAAAATTGTCCAAAATTTGCTCAAATGATCTTCGGACCGAGCCGCACAGAAGTACTGTTCCCGATTTTTTTGCTATACTGTAATAAAAAAAGTTATGATGTCGCAAATTTAACAAGGTCGACCCAACATTGGTTCAGAGGCTGTAACTTGTGAACAGTTTGTCAAAAAATCATAAAATTGGTGTCTATCGATTCCTTGCATCATGTCAAATCCGACGATATCTATTTTGCCAGGATTGGATGTACCACGTTATAAGCTAAATTAGCATTAAGCTAGCTTAGCATGCTTATCTGGTTAACATGTCATGGAACTTTTTGTGAACTCATTCTCACACTGAAACCTCTACTCAGCAGGCTGGTGAACGTGCATGAGTGATTAGCTCAACGTGTTACACCACGGATCCCGATGTTCAGCGTCGTGGGTTCGCCACTCAGTGTGACATGTGCCCAGACCGCATGAGGTACTGTGGCAGGAAAAGATGCAGAAGTTGCATCTGTTCCAGGCATTGTGCATAAGAATGATCTCATCTGAAGCTGCCACACACAACATGCAGTGCTTTTACGTCCAATTCATTGTTGTTCTTCTTCCAGAAGGGTAGTCAATGGCAGCCCTATGAACCACAAGTTAGAAAATTGGCACACTTGTAGTGATGGTAATGAGTAGTAATCTGACCAATTTTGGATGATTTAATCTAAACTTTTTAAATACAAAATGTTCTCCATTTACTTCAAAATTCTTAATTTTGACTTGATTCTCTCTTGAAAATATTGAATTTCGGCAGCTGTGTGGATGCATGTCTGGCAAGTGGCTCAACGAGATGAGTGACAGGCATCTAACCCATAGATAGTGGGTTCGAGTCCCGTGTGGGACAACTTTAAAATTGTGTATTATGAAATTAATTGATTATGAAACACTTGTAGTGAGTAGTCCAACGTGTGATCAGATGATCTTTGGACCGAGCTGCACAGAAATGATGAACAGGTTTTTGATAGTAGCCCCCATACCAAAGATCTTCCTCTCTGCAGTTGATCTAGCCTGTGTTTGTTGCCTTATCTTAGTTAGCTTAGCATACTAATTGGTTAGCATGCTAGCCAGATGCCATTCTTTCTAATGTGGCTCTTCAGTTATCAGGCTAAACCATAAGGCTTTAAGTGGTGGACAAGTTGCTTCTGTTCCAGGTGAAGGAGCTAGTAGAATAGAACACACAGATAATTTATTTAAAAATTCTTCATTTTGAGTTGCTTCTCACTTGAACTATGGATCTTCTGCATCTTGGCCAAAACACAACTTCCAAGTGGTGCAATGAGATGAGTGACAGATATCTGACCCAGAGATAGTGGGTTCAAGCCCCATGTGGGACAACTTTAATTTAAAAAAAAAATGTGTTAAGTTGTCATTTCAATTCCTTTATTATCCAGATAAGCATTGTTGTAATCTTTCTTTTGGGATTAGAAATGTGTTTTTGTTCATTCTATGTTGATTCTTACCTGAAGTCTTAAATATCCAGAAAGGTTTGTGAACAAATGAGCAGTCATTGACTTTCAACTATTCTAATTGCATTGTAAGCAGTTACATAAATTGGTTGTTTTCTTCCTATGTATAGTCGTATCCTCTTTTTTTTTTTGCCTCCATGTGTTAATTCTCAACTTCATATATGTGTTTGTGCATTGTGTGTAAAGTAGTGAACTGGAGAGCAGAAGGGTATGATAAGATGTTTGTGGTGGTCTAGGTAAACCTCTATTTTTTTAAATTGTGCTGCCTTTTTTACATTTCAAGTTAAATACATAAAGCTTCAAACAGAACACAAATGCCTATTCAATTGATCAACCACTGGCAACATTTTATTGCAAAGTATATAGTAAAGAATACTTTCAATTCCATACAAGAAATGGTTTGACCAACTCCACAATATTAACTGATCTGACATTAAACATTTGAATGTGTACATATGCATATCTTTTAATTATTTTAAGTCCCATAAACATTAGACTTACTTAGTGACTTGAATATCAGTTTTTCCTTCTCGTCATGTGGACAATAAATAAAAGTAATTTTATCATAATAGTAAACCATAAAATCACATTAAAATACATGAACATTTTTGTATTATCTAACATTAAGAATTGTTTTAAAAAATAAATTGTAATTGTAAATAGAAGTTAATTAGTTACTACATGAATGTTAAATTACAAATAGTTACTATTCTAACAGTACATTATTTGGATCAACATCAATTAGTTGAGGTATATTGCCAAAAAGACTAGTAAAAGCTAACCTAAAGAATTTACATAATGTATACAATTATTTATTCTCAAATAAGCAACAAAATATCATTACACATCAAACAATACACTATCATTATACACAGAGCTGCACTCCAGGTTTATTGCTGCTCCTGATGCTTTGAATATTTTCCCAAAACAATCAGAGTAAAGCTTAATTAAGTTCAAGAGGCTTCATTTCTCCATCCCTAAAAGGCATTATACAAGTAAATTTACCTTTCAATTATTTCCAGCAGACTTTCAGATCCATTTCTTGCCTCCACTAAACCAAGCTTCCCAATTCTAAAATGATTAACTCAGCAATTTGATGAATGTATTACTAATTCCTGCAATCACCCTAATTGAATCGTTTGTTAATTGCATACCAAGCATTGTCAATTTCTGTTCTAGTAGGCCTAATCTACTATAAATCACACCACTTGCAAACCTCTTTTTTCATGCAACAGCAAAAATGAACAAATATTTAAATAGACCAGAGACCAGTGAATCTGACAACTGCATTTATGTTTACATTCATGCAGTTTCCAGAGTGCAACTGTCTAGAACAAACTCAAAGTTTTTTAATGCAACTTTGCAAACAGGTCGCAGTGAATATCACCAAGCTGTCATCTTTGCGCACGAAAAACATCAAACTTGGACAACATTAGCATTAAATCGGACAGCGGTTAAACTGTCAAACATAACAAAAAAGCCAAGTAAGTGGTAGTCTAGCTATTTAATCCTGTTTTCTATCTGATAAACTTTCAGTAATCGTATTCCTTTCAAATTCATTGTACAAACAAGCCCATATCAATTCTCACTTTTTTCATTCTTTAGGCCTCAATAATTCTGAATATTTCATTCAGTGTGATCGGAGTACTGCTGTGGAAGTCGCAACATCTACATTTCCCCACAAACCACCAAAAGAGATAGAAAAACTCACTGTAGAAGAAGCAAAAACTCTGGGATCACGACAATTGGTAAGCTGTTTTTTTTTCAACCTTCTCACTGTGTAAATAGCCTACAGGGTTGTTTACTTGTTGTAGTAATGCTCTGGAGAGTAGTACAATCACATATATTAGCCCTCTGTAGATTGTGCAAAATCGTTTTTATGGGGAGAAAAACATTTTAAAGTAGCCTGACGTTCAAAAAAATGCTAAAATGTGAAAGATTTTTCAGATGCACAGGCAAAGATTACTCTGCTTCTCAGTTATCTTTGCTAGATGCTTTACAAACATGATTAATGCGTTTCAAATTGGTTAATGTGTGGAAAAGTTTGGCTATTTCCTCTTCTTATGACCACAACAGCAGTTGTATACATTTCCCTTGTAATCATGTTTATTGATGTATATTTTTGATTGTACATGTACGATTTTCTTTAAATTTTCAGATCACTAAAATATCTGCAACAGTATGCAAGCTAAACAACGCAACTACTGTAAAGGCCTGGGGTACAGACTGTGAGATCCAAGAATGTTCCTTGCAAGATCCATCTGGAGAAATTCAACTTACTCTTTGGGAAAACCAAGTTTCAAAACTGCAACTAGGTAACTCCTACACCTTTACCAATCTTAAAACTAGACTGTACAACAGCCTTAAGAGCCTCACAACAACCCTGAAAACAACCATGGAACCTATTGCACAGGACCAAGTTTTCCCACCTGGTCAAGGCCCTAAAATCAGTAAAGAACCCTCTCTACCTAATACAGTGGTGAAACAAAAGCCAATAGGGGTGCAAATAAACATTAAAAAACAATGTCCAAAATGCCACAAATCACAAGAACAATTCAACATCAAACAGCAATTTCACCGTTGCCCGACTTGCAAAATTCTACGGAACACAAAAAGCTATATAACAAAATGCAATGGAATAATTGAGATAAATCAAGACAGTCAAATAACTTCTCTTACGGTTTCGAACTCAACTTTGTCAAAATTCATAGCACCAGAACTTGAACTGTCAACTTGTGATTCACAAGATATAGAAGAACTCTTTCTATCCTCCGATGAACTGACTTTAACATATAATAACTGTTTGGAAGTCACCAATATTGAAAACGCTTCATCCGCTCATCCCAGTGATGAGGATTTATTTGAAGTGAATATCGATGAAATCAACCCTGTCCTCTGTGTCACAGAGACACAAAGCACTCCAGAACCCAAGTCTCCAGTTAAAAGACCATCTGAGCCAACAACGCCTCCTATTACACCAGCTAAAAAACCTTTGACTAAGAAGAGTGCTGTAAAAATAATACAAAAATGACTTTGTATTGAAATGCACAACTAAGATGGTTGTGTGTGTGTATATATATTGAAATGATGGTATTGGTGTTTTTTTTTTTTTTTTTTTTTTAATGAATGGCAAATATTGATTTAAGTCATGTTTTCTATTGAAATTAGGTTAATTTTGTCCATTATGTTCTGAAATGCTACTGATTGATTTTTATTTCATTTTTATGGCAAAGCTTTGTTAAATGTTGTTTAATGTGTTTTTTTTTTATTAAAACAAATGTGTGTCAATTCTTGGAATATGTGACCTTTATTGCATGGGCTTATCTTGCATTTGGAAAGTTGCGTGCATTCTTCTAGCCATTCTTAACTAGGCATTAAGTTTAGTTTCACAAACCATACTGGGAAAAGCAAGTAGTGTAACCATAAGTGTCATTGTGAATAACTAAAGAAACGGTTGGTATTCTGTTCTGTAAAGATTTAAATATGCAACAATGGTGCTTTAAAATCACTTCAAAGGCCCCCTCTAATTTGCTTACTTTATCCAATGTGCTAAATGGTATTTAAACTAAAAATAATCGTTATTTTTAATTCACATTTTTATCACCTCTCACAATATTGTTTCTAGGCAGCATAAAAAAAAAAACTTAATTGTACAAGACATTATCAAAGATGACTGTCAAAGTAATGTACTTGTAGCAAAAATATAGGTTACAGTTGCATATGGCAGTTAACCCATGTAATTCCAATTTCTTTTCCCTGAGATAACATGTATGAATACATAAGGATATTAAACAATCTTTAACAATTACGTCAAAAATATATCTCAAAATCCATACAAAAAACTTGATTATTCGTCAGGTCACAATTGTGACCATTAGTAGAACAAAGGGAGGCTAGGTATATGGTGTTAATGGATTTATAAACTGACAAACTTCTACAGTTTAAAGACCAGGTTCAATAATTGTTTTAAGCTTTAGTTAATAGTGTTGTATTACATCAAAGACACACCATGCAAAATTTCCATTTGTCAAACAGTGACCCCTAGAGTTGCTGTGGAGTACTTGTATTTTTTCTGAATATTAACTTAATGAACTAATATCTAATATGCCCATGACAATTTAGAAACTGAAAATAGAACATAAAAATATGTATTAGATCTAATATAACAAAATTACAAGATTATAAAATGCATTGCGTGAATTCTTGTTTAAAGAGAAGTGTTTAATCTACAATTAAACTAGGAATGTTTGACAGAATAGTGAATATTATCAGGAAACCTGCTCCAGACTTTAGGACCCACATGCAAAAACAAAACATTCTCTCCTTTAGTGCAGTTCAATATCCTAAGTAGTACCAAAAGTCCAGAATTGTAAGATTCTTACAAGAACCTGTTAATCTTAATGTTGTAAAATAATATTTTATTGATCTATATACTGCATCTTGGACTAACTTTATTTGTTAAAGGTGCAGGACAACCACCTAACAGTGAATCACAATAATATCAACTAAACTCATTAAACGTAACATGCTGTCCATTTAAATACTAAATCTTCATTTTGAGTTGATTCTCATTTGAACTATGGAACTTCTACATCTATGGAAACACATGACTTCCCAGGGGCTCAATGAGTGACAGGCATATGACCCAGAGATTGTGGGTTCAAGTCCTTTGTCTTACAACTTTATAAAGTTGTGTCATTTCAATTTCTTTATCATACTGAAAAGCATTGTACTATTCTTTCTTCCTATTAAATACAACGTGTGTTTCATTTATATGCAAAGTCTTTATTTTGAGTTCATTCTCTTTTTTACTACTGAACCTCGGCAGCTGGATGATCTCATTTCTTTTGTGAGGTAAGAAGTTAATGAGTAAGAACACTTTGGTTATTAAAGTTTCTTTTAAAGTTTTGAAAGCAAAGTATTTTTAAGTACCTTTTGAACCCATGGAACCATTGAAGGCTTGGCCCCGTAAGGCTGCTTGCAGCTTTTTATTAGGGGCCAAGCACCGAAGGTGCAGAGGCACCTATTGTATCTGTTAGTTTTTAGGGGCCAAGCACCGAAGGTGCAGAGGCACCTATTGTATCTGTTAGTTTTCTTATTATTATTAGGGGCCAAGCACCGAAGGTGCAGAGGCACCTATTGTATCTGTTGGTTTTCTTATTATTATTCTTCTTCTTCTTCTTCCGCAAATGGAAGTCTATGGCAGCCCTATGAACCGTACATAGGAAAATGATGAAATTTGGCACACTTGTAGTGATGCTAGTGAATAGTAATTGGACCAATTTTTGACCCTCTAGGACCAACTCTATAGCGCCACCACCAGTTCAAAAATTCAACATTGAAATGGTTATAACTTTTGAACCCTTTGATCTAGAGACATGAAACTTAGTACACCTGATTCCACTCATCATGCTGATCACAACCAATACCTTACATTAAGACCCCGCCCATTACAGTAGTGGCCATTTTGAAATGTACAGTATTCAGTTATTTCGCTACTCCTCCTTCAAATTTTGTCCAATTTTCTCCAAACATGCACTCAAATGATCTTCAGACTGAGCCGCATAAAAGTACTGTTCCCGATTTTTTTGTTATACTGGAAAAAAAAAAGTTATAATGTCGCAAACTTAACGAGGTCCACCCAAAATTGGCTAAGAGGCTGTATCTCGGCCAAAGTTTGATCAATCGAAACGAAAATTGGTACACTTCATCGGAAGCATGTTCTGAGGTCCCATGCCAAAGTTGGGAATAGCGCCACCTACGGGTCATGAGATATGACAAATTGCTATTTTGGCCAATAACTTTTGAACAGTTTGTCAGAAATTCATAATTGTGGTATCTATGGATTCCTTGCGTCATGCCGAATCCGTGGATATCGATTTTGCCATGATGGGATGTACCACGTGTCCGCCATTTTGAATTTTGTCATAAATTGCAATATCTTTTAAACTATTTGACATATCAGCACACAATTTGGTAGGGATGACCGACACCATGTCCTAAAGCGACATGAGAAGTTTGATCACAGCGCCACCTAGTGTTCCAGATATATCATTGTTTTTTGAAAAAACGCTTATAACATTTGAAAATATTGTTCAAATTTTGAGTTCTTTATGACATTATGTTCCTTGGTTTATGCCGATTTAGACGATATCTCATTTGTCATTTTCCAACAATGTGACTGGCCGCCATATTGGAGCGAATGTAAAACAGTTTTTTCGCTACTCCTCCTTCAAAATTTGTCCAAAATTGTCCAAAATTTGCTCAAATGATCTTCGGACCGAGCCGCATAAAAGTACTGTTCCCGATTTTTTTGCTATACTGTAATAAAAAAGTTATGATGTCACAAATTTAACAAGGTCAACCCAAAATTGGCTAAGAGGCTGTAACTTGTGAACAGTTTGTCACAAAATCATAAAATTGGTGTCTATCGATTCCTTGCATCATGTCGAATCCGACGATATCTATTTTGCCAGGATTGGATGTACCACGTTATAAGCTAAATTAGCATTAAGCTAGCTTAGCATGCTTATCTGGTTAACATGTCATGGAACTTTTTGTGAACTCATTCTCACACTGAAACCTCTACTCAGCAGGCTGGTGAACGTGCATGAGTGATTAGCTCAACGTGTTACACCACGGATCCCGATGTTCAGCGTCGTGGGTTCGCCACTCAGTGTGACATGTGCCCAGACCGCATGAGGTACTGTGGCAGGAAAAGATGCAGAAGTTGCATCTGTTCCAGGCATTGTGCATAAGAATGATCTCATCTGAAGCTGCCACACACAACATGCAGTGCTTTTACGTCCAATTCATTGTTGTTCTTCTTCCAGAAGGGTAGTCAATGGCAGCCCTATGAACCACAAGTTAGAAAATTGGCACACTTGTAGTGATGGTAATGAGTAGTAATCTGACCAATTTTGGATGATTTAATCTAAACTTTTTAAATACAAAATGTTCTCCATTTACTTCAAAATTCTTAATTTTGACTTGATTCTCTCTTGAAAATATTGAATTTCGGCAGCTGTGTAGATGCATGTCTGGCAAGTGGCTCAACGAGATGAGTGACAGGCATCTAACCCATAGATAGTGGGTTCGAGTCCCGTGTGGGACAACTTTAAAATTGTGTATTATGAAATTAATTGATTATGAAACACTTGTAGTGAGTAGTCCAACGTGTGATCAGATGATCTTTGGACCGAGCTGCACAGAAATGATGAACAGGTTTTTGATAGTAGCCCCCATACCAAAGATCTTCCTCTCTGCAGTTGACCTAGCCTGTGTTTGTTGCCTTATCTTAGTTAGCTTAGCATACTAATTGGTTAGCATGCTAGCCAGATGCCATTCTTTCTAATGTGGCTCTTCAGTTATCAGGCTAAACCATAAGGCTTTAAGTGGTGGACAAGTTGCTTCTGTTCCAGGTGAAGGAGCTAGTAGAATAGAACACACAGATAATTTATTTAAAAATTCTTCATTTTGAGTTGCTTCTCACTTGAACTATGGATCTTCTGCATCTTGGCCAAAACACAACTTCCAAGTGGTGCAATGAGATGAGTGACAGATATCTGACCCAGAGATAGTGGGTTCAAGCCCCATGTGGGACAACTTTAATTTAAAAAAAAAATGTGTTAAGTTGTCATTTCAATTCCTTTATTATCCAGATAAGCATTGTTGTAATCTTTCTTTTGGGATTAGAAATGTGTTTTTGTTCATTCTATGTTGATTCTTACCTGAAGTCTTAAATATCCAGAAAGGTTTGTGAACAAATGAGCAGTCATTGACTTTCAACTATTCTAATTGCATTGTAAGCAGTTACATAAATTGGTTGTTTTCTTCCTATGTATAGTCGTATCCTCTTTTTTTTTTTGCCTCCATGTGTTAATTCTCAACTTCATATATGTGTTTGTGCATTGTGTGTAAAGTAGTGAACTGGAGAGCAGAAGGGTATGATAAGATGTTTGTGGTGGTCTAGGTAAACCTCTATTTTTTTAAATTGTGCTGCCTTTTTTACATTTCAAGTTAAATACATAAAGCTTCAAACAGAACACAAATGCCTATTCAATTGATCAACCACTGGCAACATTTTATTGCAAAGTATATAGTAAAGAATACTTTCAATTCCATACAAGAAATGGTTTGACCAACTCCACAATATTAACTGATCTGACATTAAACATTTGAATGTGTACATATGCATATCTTTTAATTATTTTAAGTCCCATAAACATTAGACTTACTTAGTGACTTGAATATCAGTTTTTCCTTCTCGTCATGTGGACAATAAATAAAAGTAATTTTATCATAATAGTAAACCATAAAATCACATTAAAATACATGAACATTTTTGTATTATCTAACATTAAGAATTGTTTTAAAAAATAAATTGTAATTGTAAATAGAAGTTAATTAGTTACTACATGAATGTTAAATTACAAATAGTTACTATTCTAACAGTACATTATTTGGATCAACATCAATTAGTTGAGGTATATTGCCAAAAAGACTAGTAAAAGCTAACCTAAAGAATTTACATAATGTATACAATTATTTATTCTCAAATAAGCAACAAAATATCATTACACATCAAACAATACACTATCATTATACACAGAGCTGCACTCCAGGTTTATTGCTGCTCCTGATGCTTTGAATATTTTCCCAAAACAATCAGAGTAAAGCTTAATTAAGTTCAAGAGGCTTCATTTCTCCATCCCTAAAAGGCATTATACAAGTAAATTTACCTTTCAATTATTTCCAGCAGACTTTCAGATCCATTTCTTGCCTCCACTAAACCAAGCTTCCCAATTCTAAAATGATTAACTCAGCAATTTGATGAATGTATTACTAATTCCTGCAATCACCCTAATTGAATCGTTTGTTAATTGCATACCAAGCATTGTCAATTTCTGTTCTAGTAGGCCTAATCTACTATAAATCACACCACTTGCAAACCTCTTTTTTCATGCAACAGCAAAAATGAACAAATATTTAAATAGACCAGAGACCAGTGAATCTGACAACTGCATTTATGTTTACATTCATGCAGTTTCCAGAGTGCAACTGTCTAGAACAAACTCAAAGTTTTTTAATGCAACTTTGCAAACAGGTCGCAGTGAATATCACCAAGCTGTCATCTTTGCGCACGAAAAACATCAAACTTGGACAACATTAGCATTAAATCGGACAGCGGTTAAACTGTCAAACATAACAAAAAAGCCAAGTAAGTGGTAGTCTAGCTATTTAATCCTGTTTTCTATCTGATAAACTTTCAGTAATCGTATTCCTTTCAAATTCATTGTACAAACAAGCCCATATCAATTCTCACTTTTTTCATTCTTTAGGCCTCAATAATTCTGAATATTTCATTCAGTGTGATCGGAGTACTGCTGTGGAAGTCGCAACATCTACATTTCCCCACAAACCACCAAAAGAGATAGAAAAACTCACTGTAGAAGAAGCAAAAACTCTGGGATCACGACAATTGGTAAGCTGTTTTTTTTTCAACCTTCTCACTGTGTAAATAGCCTACAGGGTTGTTTACTTGTTGTAGTAATGCTCTGGAGAGTAGTACAATCACATATATTAGCCCTCTGTAGATTGTGCAAAATCGTTTTTATGGGGAGAAAAACATTTTAAAGTAGCCTGACGTTCAAAAAAATGCTAAAATGTGAAAGATTTTTCAGATGCACAGGCAAAGATTACTCTGCTTCTCAGTTATCTTTGCTAGATGCTTTACAAACATGATTAATGCGTTTCAAATTGGTTAATGTGTGGAAAAGTTTGGCTATTTCCTCTTCTTATGACCACAACAGCAGTTGTATACATTTCCCTTGTAATCATGTTTATTGATGTATATTTTTGATTGTACATGTACGATTTTCTTTAAATTTTCAGATCACTAAAATATCTGCAACAGTATGCAAGCTAAACAACGCAACTACTGTAAAGGCCTGGGGTACAGACTGTGAGATCCAAGAATGTTCCTTGCAAGATCCATCTGGAGAAATTCAACTTACTCTTTGGGAAAACCAAGTTTCAAAACTGCAACTAGGTAACTCCTACACCTTTACCAATCTTAAAACTAGACTGTACAACAGCCTTAAGAGCCTCACAACAACCCTGAAAACAACCATGGAACCTATTGCACAGGACCAAGTTTTCCCACCTGGTCAAGGCCCTAAAATCAGTAAAGAACCCTCTCTACCTAATACAGTGGTGAAACAAAAGCCAATAGGGGTGCAAATAAACATTAAAAAACAATGTCCAAAATGCCACAAATCACAAGAACAATTCAACATCAAACAGCAATTTCACCGTTGCCCGACTTGCAAAATTCTACGGAACACAAAAAGCTATATAACAAAATGCAATGGAATAATTGAGATAAATCAAGACAGTCAAATAACTTCTCTTACGGTTTCGAACTCAACTTTGTCAAAATTCATAGCACCAGAACTTGAACTGTCAACTTGTGATTCACAAGATATAGAAGAACTCTTTCTATCCTCCGATGAACTGACTTTAACATATAATAACTGTTTGGAAGTCACCAATATTGAAAACGCTTCATCCGCTCATCCCAGTGATGAGGATTTATTTGAAGTGAATATCGATGAAATCAACCCTGTCCTCTGTGTCACAGAGACACAAAGCACTCCAGAACCCAAGTCTCCAGTTAAAAGACCATCTGAGCCAACAACGCCTCCTATTACACCAGCTAAAAAACCTTTGACTAAGAAGAGTGCTGTAAAAATAATACAAAAATGACTTTGTATTGAAATGCACAACTAAGATGGTTGTGTGTGTGTGTGTATATATATTGAAATGATGGTATTGGTGTTTTTTTTTTTTTGTTTTTTTTTTAATGAATGGCAAATATTGATTTAAGTCATGTTTTCTATTGAAATTAGGTTAATTTTGTCCATTATGTTCTGAAATGCTACTGATTGATTTTTATTTCATTTTTATGGCAAAGCTTTGTTAAATGTTGTTTAATGTGTTTTTTTTTTATTAAAACAAATGTGTGTCAATTCTTGGAATATGTGACCTTTATTGCATGGGCTTATCTTGCATTTGGAAAGTTGCGTGCATTCTTCTAGCCATTCTTAACTAGGCACTAAGTTTAGTTTCACAAACCATACTGGGAAAAGCAAGTAGTGTAACCATAAGTGTCATTGTGAATAACTAAAGAAACGGTTGGTATTCTGTTCTGTAAAGATTTAAATATGCAACAATGGTGCTTTAAAATCACTTCAAAGGCCCCCTCTAATTTGCTTACTTTATCCAATGTGCTAAATGGTATTTAAACTAAAAATAATCGTTATTTTTAATTCACATTTTTATCACCTCTCACAATATTGTTTCTAGGCAGCATAAAAAAAAAACTTAATTGTACAAGACATTATCAAAGATGACTGTCAAAGTAATGTACTTGTAGCAAAAATATAGGTTACAGTTGCATATGGCAGTTAACCCATGTAATTCCAATTTCTTTTCCCTGAGATAACATGTATGAATACATAAGGATATTAAACAATCTTTAACAATTACGTCAAAAATATATATCAAAATCCATACAAAAAACTTGATTATTCGTCAGGTCACAATTGTGACCATTAGTAGAACAAAGGGAGGCTAGGTATATGGTGTTAATGGATTTATAAACTGACAAACTTCTACAGTTTAAAGACCAGGTTCAATAATTGTTTTAAGCTTTAGTTAATAGTGTTGTATTACATCAAAGACACACCATGCAAAATTTCCATTTGTCAAACAGTGACCCCTAGAGTCGCTGTGGAGTACTTGTATTTTTTCTGAATATTAACTTAATGACCTAATATCTAATATGCCCATGACAATTTAGAAACTGAAAATAGAACATAAAAATATGTATTAGATCTAATATAACAAAATTACAAGATTATAAAATGCATTGCGTGAATTCTTGTTTAAAGAGAAGTGTTTAATCTACAATTAAACTAGGAATGTTTGACAGAATAGTGAATATTATCAGGAAACCTGCTCCAGACTTTAGGACCCACATGCAAAAACAAAACATTCTCTCCTTTAGTGCAGTTCAATATTCTTAGTAGTACCAAAAGTCCAGAATTGTAAGATTCTTACAAGAACCTGTTAATCTTAATGTTGTAAAATAATATTTTATCGATCTATATACTGCATCTTGGACTAACTTTATTTGTTAAAGGTGCAGGACAACCACCTAACAGTGAATCACAATAATATCAACTAAACTCATTAAACGTAACATGCTGTCCATTTAAATACTAAATCTTCATTTTGAGTTGATTCTCATTTGAACTATGGAACTTCTACATCTATGGAAACACATGACTTTCCAGGGGCTCAATGAGTGACAGGCATATGACCCAGAGATTGTGGGTTCAAGTCCTTTGTCTTACAACTTTATAAAGTTGTGTCATTTCAATTTCTTTATCATCCTGAAACGCATTGTACTATTCTTTCTTCCTATTAAATACAACGTGTGTTTCATTTATATGCAAAGTCTTTATTTTGAGTTCATTCTCTTTTTTACTACTGAACCTCGGCAGCTGGATGATCTCATTTCTTTTGTGAGGTAAGAAGTTAATGAGTAAGAATACTTTGGTTATTAAAGTTTCTTTTAAAGTTTTGAAAGCAAAGTATTTTTAAGTACTTTTTGAACCCATGGAACCATTGAAGGCTTGGCCCCGTAAGGCTGCTTGCAGCTTTAATAGCAATTGTTATTGTCAGAATAATAGTTTTCTTCTTCTTCCGCAAATGGAAGTCTATGGCAGCCCTATGAACCGTACATAGGAAAATGATGAAATTTGGCACACTTATAGTGATGGTCATGAAAAGTAATTGAGCCAAATATTGAGTCTCTAGAACCAACTCTATAGCGCCACCACCAGTTCAAAAATTCAACATTGAAATGGTTATAACTTTTGAACCCTTTGATCTAGAGACATGAAACTTGGTACACCTGATTCCTCTCATCATGCTGATCACAACCAATACCTTACATTAAGACCCCGCCCATTACAGTAGTGGCCATTTTGAAATGTACAGTATTCAGTTTTTTCGCTACTCCTCCTTCAAATTTTGTCCAATTTTCTCCAAACATGCACTCAAATGATCTGCAGGCTGAGCCGCATAAAAGTACTGTTCCCGATTTTTTTGTTATACTGGAAAAAAAAAAGTTATAATGTCGCAAACTTAACGAGGTCCACCCAAAATAGGCTAAGAGGCTGTATCTCGGCCAAAGTTTGATCAATCAAAACGAAAATTGGTACACTTCATCGGAAGCATGTTCTGAGGCCCCATGCCAAAGTTGGGAATAGCGCCACCTACGGGTCATGAGATATGACAAATTGCTATTTTGGCCAATAACTTTTCAACAGTTTGTCAGAAATTCATAATTGTGGTATCTATGGATTCCTTGCATCATGCCGAATCCGTGGATATCGATTTTGCCATGATGGGATGTACCACGTGTCCGCCATTTTGAATTTTGTCATAAATTCCAATATCTTTTAAACTATTTGACATATCAGCACACAATTTGGTAGGGATGACCGACACCATGTCCTAAAGCGACATGAGAAGTTTGATCACAGCGCCACCTAGTGTTCCAGATATATCATTGTTTTTTGAAAAAACGCTTATAACATTTGAAAATATTGTTCAAATTTTGAGTTCTTTATGACATTATGTTCCTTGGTTTATGCCGATTTAGACGATATCTCATTTGTCATTTTCCAACAATGTGACTGGCCGCCATATTGGAGCGAATGTAAAACAGTTTTTTCGCTACTCCTCCTTCAAAATTTGTCCAAAATTGTCCAAAATTTGCTCAAATGATCTTCGGACCGAGCCGCATAAAAGTACTGTTCCCGATTTTTTTTGCTATACTGTAATAAAAAAGTTATGATGTCACAAATGTAACAAGGTCAACCCAAAATTGGCTAAGAGGCTGTAATTTGAGAACAGTTTGTCACAAAATCATAAAATTGGTGTCTATCGATTCCTTGCATCATGTCGAATCCGATGATATCTATTTTGCCAGGATTGGATGTACCACGTCATAAGCTAAATTAGCATTAAGCTAGCTTAGCATGCTAATCTGGTTAACATGTCATGGAACTTTTTTGTTAACTCATTCTCACACTGAACCCTCTCCTCTGCTGTTTTGAAATACACGTCCTCTGAGTGGGGCAATCGGCTAAACCATGCATCTCGAATCCCGAACCATTGTGGTCGTGGGTTCGAGTCCCATGTGAGATGACTTTAAAATTGTGTATAAAGTTGTCATTTCAATTCCTTCCGGCTCTGCTCTGCTGTTGGTGCTTAAATGCTCGCTGTGCTTCATTTACATGTATATTCAGTTTGTTCTCTTTTTGTTCTTGCGGCTCTGCACTGCTATTGGTGCTTAAATGCTTGATGCGCTGCTGTACTTGCAGTACTTGCTGTGCTTGCAGTACTTGCTGTACTTGCTGTGTTTGCAGTACTTGCTGTACTTGCTGTGTTTGCTGTACTTGCTGTACTTGCAGCTTGCTGTACTTGCAGTTTGCAGTACTTGTTCTGCTTGCGGTGCCAAGCCTTTGAACTTTGCTGTACTTGTTCTAAATTGCGGTGCCAAGCCTTTGAACTTTGCTGTACTTGTTCTAATTGCGGTGCCAAGCCTTTTAACTTTGCTTTAATTGTTCTAATTGCGGTGCCAAGCCTTTGAACTTTGCTGTAATTGTTCTAATTGCGGTGCCTTGCAGGGCTTGGCCCCGTGTTGCTGCTTGCAGCTATATTTATTATTATTATTATTATTCTTCTTCTTCTTCTTCCGCAAATGGAAGTCTATGGCAGCCCTATGAACCGTACATAGGAAAATGATGAAATTTGGCACACTTGTAGTGATGCTAATGAATAGTAATTGGACCAATTTTTGACCCTCTAGGACCAACTCTATAGCGCCACCACCAGTTCAAAAATTCAACATTGAAATGGTTATAACTTTTGAACCCTTTGATCTAGAGACATGAAACTTAGTACACCTGATTCCACTCATCATGCTGATCACAACCAATACCTTACATTAAGACCCCGCCCATTACAGTAGTGGCCATTTTGAAATGTACAGTATTCAGTTATTTCGCTACTCCTCCTTCAAATTTTGTCCAATTTTCTCCAAACATGCACTCAAATGATCTTCAGACTGAGCCGCATAAAAGTACTGTTCCCGATTTTTTTGTTATACTGGAAAAAAAAAGTTATAATGTCGCAAACTTAACGAGGTCCACCCAAAATTGGCTAAGAGGCTGTATCTCGGCCAAAGTTTGATCAATCGAAACGAAAATTGGTACACTTCATCGGAAGCATGTTCTGAGGTCTCATGCCAAAGTTGGGAATAGCGCCACCTACGGGTCATGAGATATGACAAATTGCTATTTTGGCCAATAACTTTTGAACAGTTTGTCAGAAAATCATAATTGTGGTATCTATGGATTCCTTGCATCATGCCGAATCCGTGGATATCGATTTTGCCATGATGGGATGTACCACGTGTCCGCCATTTTGAATTTTGTCATAAATTGCAATATCTTTTAAACTATTTGACATATCAGCACACAATTTGGTAGGGATGACCGACACCATGTCCTAAAGCGACATGAGAAGTTTGATCACAGCGCCACCTAGTGTTCCAGATATATCATTGTTTTTTGAAAAAACGCTTATAACATTTGAAAATATTGTTCAAATTTTGAGTTCTTTATGACATTATGTTCCTTGGTTTATGCCGATTTAGACGATATCTCATTTGTCATTTTCCAACAATGTGACTGGCCGCCATATTGGAGCGAATGTAAAACAGTTTTTTCGCTACTCCTCCTTCAAAATTTGTCCAAAATTGTCCAAAATTTGCTCAAATGATCTTCGGACCGAGCCGCATAAAAGTACTGTTCCCGATTTTTTTGCTATACTGTAATAAAAAAGTTATGATGTCACAAATGTAACAAGGTCAACCCAAAATTGGCTAAGAGGCTGTAACTTGTGAACAGTTTGTCACAAAATCATAAAATTGGTGTCTATCGATTCCTTGCATCATGTCGAATCCGATGATATCTATTTTGCCAGGATTGGATGTACCACGTCATAAGCTAAATTAGCATTAAGCTAGCTTAGCATGCTAATCTGGTTAACATGTCACTCATTCTCACACTGAACCCTCTCCTCTGCCGTTTTGAAATTCACGTCCTCTGAGTGGCGCAATCAGCTAAACCATGCATCTCGAATCCCGAACCATTCTGGTCGTGGGTTCGAGTCCCATGTGGGACGACTTTAAAATTGTTTATAAAGTTGTCATTTCAATTCCTTCCGGCTCTGCTCTGCTGTTGGTGCTTAAATGCTAGCTGTGCTTCATTTACATGTATATTCAATTTGTGCTGTTTTTGTTCTTGCGGCTCTGCAGTGCTATTGGTGCTTAAATGCTTGATGCGCTGCTGTACTTGCAGTACTTGCTGTGCTTGCAGTACTTGCTGTACTTGCTGTGTTTGCAGTACTTGCTGTACTTGCTGTGTTTGCTGTACTTGCAGTACTTGCTGTACTTGCAGCTTGCTGTACTTGCAGTTTGCAGTACTTGTTCTGCTTGCGGTGCCAAGCCTTTGAACTTTGCTGTACTTGTTCTAAATTGCGGTGCCAAGCCTTTGAACTTTGCTGTACTTGTTCTAATTGTGGTGCCAAGCCTTTTAACTTTGCTTTAATTGTTCTAATTGCGGTGCCAAGCCTTTGAACTTTGCTGTAATTGTTCTAATTGCGGTGCCTTGCAGGGCTTGGCCCCGTGTTGCTGCTTGCAGCTATATTTAGGGGCCAAGCACCGAAGGTGCAGAGGCACCTATTGTATCTGTTGGTTTTCTTATTATTATTCTTCTTCTTCTTCTTCCGCAAATGGAAGTCTATGGCAGCCCTATGAACCGTACATAGGAAAATGATGAAATTTGGCACACTTGTAGTGATGCTAGTGAATAGTAATTGGACCAATTTTTGACCCTCTAGGACCAACTCTATAGCGCCACCACCAGTTCAAAAATTCAACATTGAAATGGTTATAACTTTTGAACCCTTTGATCTAGAGACATGAAACTTAGTACACCTGATTCCACTCATCATGCTGATCACAACCAATACCTTACATTAAGACCCCGCCCATTACAGTAGTGGCCATTTTGAAATGTACAGTATTCAGTTTTTTCGCTACTCCTCCTTCAAATTTTGTCCAATTTTCTCCAAACATGCACTCAAATGATCTTCAGACTGAGCCGCATAAAAGTACTGTTCCCGATTTTTTTGTTATACTGGAAAAAAAAAGTTATAATGTCGCAAACTTAACGAGGTCCACCCAAAATAGGCTAAGAGGCTGTATCTCGGCCAAAGTTTGATCAATCAAAACGAAAATTGGTACACTTCATCAGAAGCATGTGTTGAGGTTCCAATGCAAAGTTGGGAATAGCGCCACCTATGGGTCATGAGATATGAACAATTGCTATTTTGACCAATAACTTTTGAACAGTTTGTCAGAAAATCATAATTGTGGTATCTATGGATTCCTTGCATCATGCCGAATCCGTGGATATCGATTTTGCCATGATGGGATGTACCACGTGTCCGCCATTTTGAATTTTGTCATAAATTGCAATATCTTTTAAACTATTTGACATATCAGCACACAATTTGGTAGGGATGACCGACACCATGTCCTAAAGCGACATGAGAAGTTTGATCACAGCGCCACCTAGTGTTCCAGATATATCATTGTTTTTTGAAAAAACGCTTATAACATTTGAAAATATTGTTCAAATTTTGAGTTCTTTATGACAGTATGTTCCTTGGTTTATGCCGATTTAGACGATATCTCATTTGTCATTTTCCAACAATGTGACTGGCCGCCATATTGGAGCGAATGTAAAACAGTTTTTTCGCTACTCCTCCTTCAAAATTTGTCCAAAATTGTCCAAAATTTGCTCAAATGATCTTCGGACCGAGCCGCATAAAAGTACTGTTCCCGATTTTTTTGCTATACTGTAATAAAAAAGTTATGATGTCACAAATTTAACAAGGTCAACCCAAAATTGGCTAAGAGGCTGTAACTTGTGAACAGTTTATCACAAAATCATAAAATTGGTGTCTATCGATTCCTTGCATCATGTCGAATCCGATGATATCTATTTTGCCAGGATTGGATGTACCACGTCATAAGCTAAATTAGCAATAAGCTAGCTTAGCATGCTAATCTGGTTAACATGTCATGGAACTTTTTTGTGAACTCATTCTCACACTGAACCCTCTCCTCTGCTGGTTTGAAATTCACGTCCTCTGAGTGGCGCAATCGGCTAAACCATGCTTCTCGAATCCCAAACCATTGTGGTTGTGGGTTCGAGTCCCATGTGAGACGACTTTAAAATTGTGTATAAAGTTGTCATTTCAATTCCTTCCGGCTCTGCTCTGCTGTTGGTGCTTAAATGCTCGCTGTGCTTCATTTACATGTATATTCAATTTGTTCTCTTTTTGTTCTTGCGGCTCTGCACTGCTATTGGTGCTTAAATGCTTGATGCGCTGCTGTACTTGCAGTACTTGCTGTGCTTGCTGTGCTTGCAGTACTTGCTGTACTTGCTGTGTTTGCAGTACTTGCTGTACTTGCTGTGTTTGCTGTACTTGCAGTACTTGCTGTACTTGCAGCTTGCTGTACTTGCAGTTTGCAGTACTTGTTCTGCTAAGCCTTTGAACTTTGCTGTACTTGTTCTAATTGCGGTGCCTTGCAGGGCTTGGCCCCGTGTTGCTGCTTGCAGCTATATTTAGGGGCCAAGCACCGAAGGTGCAGAGGCACCTATTGTATCTGTTGGTTTTCTTATTATTATTATTATTATTATTCTTCTTCTTCTTCTTCCGCAAATGGAAGTCTATGGCAGCCCTATGAACCGTACATAGGAAAATGATGAAATTTGGCACACTTGTAGTGATGCTAATGAATAGTAATTGGACCAATTTTTGACCCTCTAGGACCAACTCTATAGCGCCACCACCAGTTCAAAAATTCAACATTGAAATGGTTATAACTTTTGAACCCTTTGATCTAGAGACATGAAACTTAGTACACCTGATTCCACTCATCATGCTGATCACAACCAATACCTTACATTAAGACCCCGCCCATTACAGTAGTGGCCATTTTGAAATGTACAGTATTCAGTTATTTCGCTACTCCTCCTTCAAATTTTGTCCAATTTTCTCCAAACATGCACTCAAATGATCTTCAGACTGAGCCGCATAAAAGTACTGTTCCCGATTTTTTTGTTATACTGGAAAAAAAAAGTTATAATGTCGCAAACTTAACGAGGTCCACCCAAAATTGGCTAAGAGGCTGTATCTCGGCCAAAGTTTGATCAATCGAAACGAAAATTGGTACACTTCATCGGAAGCATGTTCTGAGGTCTCATGCCAAAGTTGGGAATAGCGCCACCTACGGGTCATGAGATATGACAAATTGCTATTTTGGCCAATAACTTTTGAACAGTTTGTCAGAAAATCATAATTGTGGTATCTATGGATTCCTTGCATCATGCCGAATCCGTGGATATCGATTTTGCCATGATGGGATGTACCACGTGTCCGCCATTTTGAATTTTGTCATAAATTGCAATATCTTTTAAACTATTTGACATATCAGCACACAATTTGGTAGGGATGACCGACACCATGTCCTAAAGCGACATGAGAAGTTTGATCACAGCGCCACCTAGTGTTCCAGATATATCATTGTTTTTTGAAAAAACGCTTATAACATTTGAAAATATTGTTCAAATTTTGAGTTCTTTATGACATTATGTTCCTTGGTTTATGCCGATTTAGACGATATCTCATTTGTCATTTTCCAACAATGTGACTGGCCGCCATATTGGAGCGAATGTAAAACAGTTTTTTCGCTACTCCTCCTTCAAAATTTGTCCAAAATTGTCCAAAATTTGCTCAAATGATCTTCGGACCGAGCCGCATAAAAGTACTGTTCCCGATTTTTTTGCTATACTGTAATAAAAAAGTTATGATGTCACAAATGTAACAAGGTCAACCCAAAATTGGCTAAGAGGCTGTAACTTGTGAACAGTTTGTCACAAAATCATAAAATTGGTGTCTATCGATTCCTTGCATCATGTCGAATCCGATGATATCTATTTTGCCAGGATTGGATGTACCACGTCATAAGCTAAATTAGCATTAAGCTAGCTTAGCATGCTAATCTGGTTAACATGTCACTCATTCTCACACTGAACCCTCTCCTCTGCCGTTTTGAAATTCACGTCCTCTGAGTGGCGCAATCAGCTAAACCATGCATCTCGAATCCCGAACCATTCTGGTCGTGGGTTCGAGTCCCATGTGGGACGACTTTAAAATTGTTTATAAAGTTGTCATTTCAATTCCTTCCGGCTCTGCTCTGCTGTTGGTGCTTAAATGCTAGCTGTGCTTCATTTACATGTATATTCAATTTGTGCTGTTTTTGTTCTTGCGGCTCTGCAGTGCTATTGGTGCTTAAATGCTTGATGCGCTGCTGTACTTGCAGTACTTGCTGTGCTTGCAGTACTTGCTGTACTTGCTGTGTTTGCAGTACTTGCTGTACTTGCTGTGTTTGCTGTACTTGCAGTACTTGCTGTACTTGCAGCTTGCTGTACTTGCAGTTTGCAGTACTTGTTCTGCTTGCGGTGCCAAGCCTTTGAACTTTGCTGTACTTGTTCTAAATTGCGGTGCCAAGCCTTTGAACTTTGCTGTACTTGTTCTAATTGTGGTGCCAAGCCTTTTAACTTTGCTTTAATTGTTCTAATTGCGGTGCCAAGCCTTTGAACTTTGCTGTAATTGTTCTAATTGCGGTGCCTTGCAGGGCTTGGCCCCGTGTTGCTGCTTGCAGCTATATTTAGGGGCCAAGCACCGAAGGTGCAGAGGCACCTATTGTATCTGTTGGTTTTCTTATTATTATTCTTCTTCTTCTTCTTCCGCAAATGGAAGTCTATGGCAGCCCTATGAACCGTACATAGGAAAATGATGAAATTTGGCACACTTGTAGTGATGCTAGTGAATAGTAATTGGACCAATTTTTGACCCTCTAGGACCAACTCTATAGCGCCACCACCAGTTCAAAAATTCAACATTGAAATGGTTATAACTTTTGAACCCTTTGATCTAGAGACATGAAACTTAGTACACCTGATTCCACTCATCATGCTGATCACAACCAATACCTTACATTAAGACCCCGCCCATTACAGTAGTGGCCATTTTGAAATGTACAGTATTCAGTTTTTTCGCTACTCCTCCTTCAAATTTTGTCCAATTTTCTCCAAACATGCACTCAAATGATCTTCAGACTGAGCCGCATAAAAGTACTGTTCCCGATTTTTTTGTTATACTGGAAAAAAAAAGTTATAATGTCGCAAACTTAACGAGGTCCACCCAAAATAGGCTAAGAGGCTGTATCTCGGCCAAAGTTTGATCAATCAAAACGAAAATTGGTACACTTCATCAGAAGCATGTGTTGAGGTTCCAATGCAAAGTTGGGAATAGCGCCACCTATGGGTCATGAGATATGAACAATTGCTATTTTGACCAATAACTTTTGAACAGTTTGTCAGAAAATCATAATTGTGGTATCTATGGATTCCTTGCATCATGCCGAATCCGTGGATATCGATTTTGCCATGATGGGATGTACCACGTGTCCGCCATTTTGAATTTTGTCATAAATTGCAATATCTTTTAAACTATTTGACATATCAGCACACAATTTGGTAGGGATGACCGACACCATGTCCTAAAGCGACATGAGAAGTTTGATCACAGCGCCACCTAGTGTTCCAGATATATCATTGTTTTTTGAAAAAACGCTTATAACATTTGAAAATATTGTTCAAATTTTGAGTTCTTTATGACAGTATGTTCCTTGGTTTATGCCGATTTAGACGATATCTCATTTGTCATTTTCCAACAATGTGACTGGCCGCCATATTGGAGCGAATGTAAAACAGTTTTTTCGCTACTCCTCCTTCAAAATTTGTCCAAAATTGTCCAAAATTTGCTCAAATGATCTTCGGACCGAGCCGCATAAAAGTACTGTTCCCGATTTTTTTGCTATACTGTAATAAAAAAGTTATGATGTCACAAATTTAACAAGGTCAACCCAAAATTGGCTAAGAGGCTGTAACTTGTGAACAGTTTATCACAAAATCATAAAATTGGTGTCTATCGATTCCTTGCATCATGTCGAATCCGATGATATCTATTTTGCCAGGATTGGATGTACCACGTCATAAGCTAAATTAGCAATAAGCTAGCTTAGCATGCTAATCTGGTTAACATGTCATGGAACTTTTTTGTGAACTCATTCTCACACTGAACCCTCTCCTCTGCTGGTTTGAAATTCACGTCCTCTGAGTGGCGCAATCGGCTAAACCATGCTTCTCGAATCCCAAACCATTGTGGTTGTGGGTTCGAGTCCCATGTGAGACGACTTTAAAATTGTGTATAAAGTTGTCATTTCAATTCCTTCCGGCTCTGCTCTGCTGTTGGTGCTTAAATGCTCGCTGTGCTTCATTTACATGTATATTCAATTTGTTCTCTTTTTGTTCTTGCGGCTCTGCACTGCTATTGGTGCTTAAATGCTTGATGCGCTGCTGTACTTGCAGTACTTGCTGTGCTTGCTGTGCTTGCAGTACTTGCTGTACTTGCTGTGTTTGCAGTACTTGCTGTACTTGCTGTGTTTGCTGTACTTGCAGTACTTGCTGTACTTGCAGCTTGCTGTACTTGCAGTTTGCAGTACTTGTTCTGCTAAGCCTTTGAACTTTGCTGTACTTGTTCTAATTGCGGTGCCTTGCAGGGCTTGGCCCCGTGTTGCTGCTTGCAGCTATATTTAGGGGCCAAGCACCGAAGGTGCAGAGGCACCTATTGTATCTGTTGGTTTTCTTATTAGGGGCCAAGCACCGAAGGTGCAGAGGCACCTATTGTATCTGTTGGTTTTCTTATTATTATTCTTCTTCTTCTTCTTCCGCAAATGGAAGTCTATGGCAGCCCTATGAACCGTACATAGGAAAATGATGAAATTTGGCACACTTGTAGTGATGCTAGTGAATAGTAATTGGACCAATTTTTGACCCTCTAGGACCAACTCTATAGCGCCACCACCAGTTCAAAAATTCAACATTGAAATGGTTATAACTTTTGAACCCTTTGATCTAGAGACATGAAACTTAGTACACCTGATTCCACTCATCATGCTGATCACAACCAATACCTTACATTAAGACCCCGCCCATTACAGTAGTGGCCATTTTGAAATGTACAGTATTCAGTTTTTTCGCTACTCCTCCTTCAAATTTTGTCCAATTTTCTCCAAACATGCACTCAAATGATCTTCAGACTGAGCCGCATAAAAGTACTGTTCCCGATTTTTTTGTTATACTGGAAAAAAAAAGTTATAATGTCGCAAACTTAACGAGGTCCACCCAAAATAGGCTAAGAGGCTGTATCTCGGCCAAAGTTTGATCAATCAAAACGAAAATTGGTACACTTCATCAGAAGCATGTGTTGAGGTTCCAATGCAAAGTTGGGAATAGCGCCACCTATGGGTCATGAGATATGAACAATTGCTATTTTGACCAATAACTTTTGAACAGTTTGTCAGAAAATCATAATTGTGGTATCTATGGATTCCTTGCATCATGCCGAATCCGTGGATATCGATTTTGCCATGATGGGATGTACCACGTGTCCGCCATTTTGAATTTTGTCATAAATTGCAATATCTTTTAAACTATTTGACATATCAGCACACAATTTGGTAGGGATGACCGACACCATGTCCTAAAGCGACATGAGAAGTTTGATCACAGCGCCACCTAGTGTTCCAGATATATCATTGTTTTTTGAAAAAACGCTTATAACATTTGAAAATATTGTTCAAATTTTGAGTTCTTTATGACAGTATGTTCCTTGGTTTATGCCGATTTAGACGATATCTCATTTGTCATTTTCCAACAATGTGACTGGCCGCCATATTGGAGCGAATGTAAAACAGTTTTTTCGCTACTCCTCCTTCAAAATTTGTCCAAAATTGTCCAAAATTTGCTCAAATGATCTTCGGACCGAGCCGCATAAAAGTACTGTTCCCGATTTTTTTGCTATACTGTAATAAAAAAGTTATGATGTCACAAATTTAACAAGGTCAACCCAAAATTGGCTAAGAGGCTGTAACTTGTGAACAGTTTATCACAAAATCATAAAATTGGTGTCTATCGATTCCTTGCATCATGTCGAATCCGATGATATCTATTTTGCCAGGATTGGATGTACCACGTCATAAGCTAAATTAGCAATAAGCTAGCTTAGCATGCTAATCTGGTTAACATGTCATGGAACTTTTTTGTGAACTCATTCTCACACTGAACCCTCTCCTCTGCTGGTTTGAAATTCACGTCCTCTGAGTGGCGCAATCGGCTAAACCATGCTTCTCGAATCCCAAACCATTGTGGTTGTGGGTTCGAGTCCCATGTGAGACGACTTTAAAATTGTGTATAAAGTTGTCATTTCAATTCCTTCCGGCTCTGCTCTGCTGTTGGTGCTTAAATGCTCGCTGTGCTTCATTTACATGTATATTCAATTTGTTCTCTTTTTGTTCTTGCGGCTCTGCACTGCTATTGGTGCTTAAATGCTTGATGCGCTGCTGTACTTGCAGTACTTGCTGTGCTTGCTGTGCTTGCAGTACTTGCTGTACTTGCTGTGTTTGCAGTACTTGCTGTACTTGCTGTGTTTGCTGTACTTGCAGTACTTGCTGTACTTGCAGCTTGCTGTACTTGCAGTTTGCAGTACTTGTTCTGCTAAGCCTTTGAACTTTGCTGTACTTGTTCTAATTGCGGTGCCTTGCAGGGCTTGGCCCCGTGTTGCTGCTTGCAGCTATATTTATTATTATTATTATTATTCTTCTTCTTCTTCTTCCGCAAATGGAAGTCTATGGCAGCCCTATGAACCGTACATAGGAAAATGATGAAATTTGGCACACTTGTAGTGATGCTAATGAATAGTAATTGGACCAATTTTTGACCCTCTAGGACCAACTCTATAGCGCCACCACCAGTTCAAAAATTCAACATTGAAATGGTTATAACTTTTGAACCCTTTGATCTAGAGACATGAAACTTAGTACACCTGATTCCACTCATCATGCTGATCACAACCAATACCTTACATTAAGACCCCGCCCATTACAGTAGTGGCCATTTTGAAATGTACAGTATTCAGTTATTTCGCTACTCCTCCTTCAAATTTTGTCCAATTTTCTCCAAACATGCACTCAAATGATCTTCAGACTGAGCCGCATAAAAGTACTGTTCCCGATTTTTTTGTTATACTGGAAAAAAAAAGTTATAATGTCGCAAACTTAACGAGGTCCACCCAAAATTGGCTAAGAGGCTGTATCTCGGCCAAAGTTTGATCAATCGAAACGAAAATTGGTACACTTCATCGGAAGCATGTTCTGAGGTCTCATGCCAAAGTTGGGAATAGCGCCACCTACGGGTCATGAGATATGACAAATTGCTATTTTGGCCAATAACTTTTGAACAGTTTGTCAGAAAATCATAATTGTGGTATCTATGGATTCCTTGCATCATGCCGAATCCGTGGATATCGATTTTGCCATGATGGGATGTACCACGTGTCCGCCATTTTGAATTTTGTCATAAATTGCAATATCTTTTAAACTATTTGACATATCAGCACACAATTTGGTAGGGATGACCGACACCATGTCCTAAAGCGACATGAGAAGTTTGATCACAGCGCCACCTAGTGTTCCAGATATATCATTGTTTTTTGAAAAAACGCTTATAACATTTGAAAATATTGTTCAAATTTTGAGTTCTTTATGACATTATGTTCCTTGGTTTATGCCGATTTAGACGATATCTCATTTGTCATTTTCCAACAATGTGACTGGCCGCCATATTGGAGCGAATGTAAAACAGTTTTTTCGCTACTCCTCCTTCAAAATTTGTCCAAAATTGTCCAAAATTTGCTCAAATGATCTTCGGACCGAGCCGCATAAAAGTACTGTTCCCGATTTTTTTGCTATACTGTAATAAAAAAGTTATGATGTCACAAATGTAACAAGGTCAACCCAAAATTGGCTAAGAGGCTGTAACTTGTGAACAGTTTGTCACAAAATCATAAAATTGGTGTCTATCGATTCCTTGCATCATGTCGAATCCGATGATATCTATTTTGCCAGGATTGGATGTACCACGTCATAAGCTAAATTAGCATTAAGCTAGCTTAGCATGCTAATCTGGTTAACATGTCACTCATTCTCACACTGAACCCTCTCCTCTGCCGTTTTGAAATTCACGTCCTCTGAGTGGCGCAATCAGCTAAACCATGCATCTCGAATCCCGAACCATTCTGGTCGTGGGTTCGAGTCCCATGTGGGACGACTTTAAAATTGTTTATAAAGTTGTCATTTCAATTCCTTCCGGCTCTGCTCTGCTGTTGGTGCTTAAATGCTAGCTGTGCTTCATTTACATGTATATTCAATTTGTGCTGTTTTTGTTCTTGCGGCTCTGCAGTGCTATTGGTGCTTAAATGCTTGATGCGCTGCTGTACTTGCAGTACTTGCTGTGCTTGCAGTACTTGCTGTACTTGCTGTGTTTGCAGTACTTGCTGTACTTGCTGTGTTTGCTGTACTTGCAGTACTTGCTGTACTTGCAGCTTGCTGTACTTGCAGTTTGCAGTACTTGTTCTGCTTGCGGTGCCAAGCCTTTGAACTTTGCTGTACTTGTTCTAAATTGCGGTGCCAAGCCTTTGAACTTTGCTGTACTTGTTCTAATTGTGGTGCCAAGCCTTTTAACTTTGCTTTAATTGTTCTAATTGCGGTGCCAAGCCTTTGAACTTTGCTGTAATTGTTCTAATTGCGGTGCCTTGCAGGGCTTGGCCCCGTGTTGCTGCTTGCAGCTATATTTAGGGGCCAAGCACCGAAGGTGCAGAGGCACCTATTGTATCTGTTAGTTTTCTTATTATTATTATTATTATTATTATTATTCTTCCGCAAATGGAAGTCTATGGCAGCCCTATGAACCGTACATAGGAAAATGATGAAATTTGGCAGACTTGTAGTGATGCTAATGAATAGTAATTGGACCAATTTTTGACCCTCTAGGACCAACTCTATAGCGCCACCACCAGTTCAAAAATTCAACATTGAAATGGTTATAACTTTTGAACCCTTTGATCTAGAGACATGAAACTTAGTACACCTGATTCCACTCATCATGCTGATCACAACCAATACCTTACATTAAGACCCCGCCCATTACAGTAGTGGCCATTTTGAAATGTACAGTATTCAGTTATTTCGCTACTCCTCCTTCAAATTTTGTCCAATTTTCTCCAAACATGCACTCAAATGATCTTCAGACTGAGCCGCATAAAAGTACTGTTCCCGATTTTTTTGTTATACTGGAAAAAAAAAAGTTATAATGTCGCAAACTTAACGAGGTCCACCCAAAATTGGCTAAGAGGCTGTATCTCGGCCAAAGTTTGATCAATCGAAACGAAAATTGGTACACTTCATCGGAAGCATGTTCTGAGGTCCCATGCCAAAGTTGGGAATAGCGCCACCTACGGGTCATGAGATATGACAAATTGCTATTTTGGCCAATAACTTTTGAACAGTTTGTCAGAAATTCATAATTGTGGTATCTATGGATTCCTTGCGTCATGCCGAATCCGTGGATATCGATTTTGCCATGATGGGATGTACCACGTGTCCGCCATTTTGAATTTTGTCATAAATTGCAATATCTTTTAAACTATTTGACATATCAGCACACAATTTGGTAGGGATGACCGACACCATGTCCTAAAGCGACATGAGAAGTTTGATCACAGCGCCACCTAGTGTTCCAGATATATCATTGTTTTTTGAAAAAACGCTTATAACATTTGAAAATATTGTTCAAATTTTGAGTTCTTTATGACATTATGTTCCTTGGTTTATGCCGATTTAGACGATATCTCATTTGTCATTTTCCAACAATGTGACTGGCCGCCATATTGGAGCGAATGTAAAACAGTTTTTTCGCTACTCCTCCTTCAAAATTTGTCCAAAATTGTCCAAAATTTGCTCAAATGATCTTCGGACCGAGCCGCACAGAAGTACTGTTCCCGATTTTTTTGCTATACTGTAATAAAAAAAGTTATGATGTCGCAAATTTAACAAGGTCGACCCAACATTGGTTCAGAGGCTGTAACTTGTGAACAGTTTGTCAAAAAATCATAAAATTGGTGTCTATCGATTCCTTGCATCATGTCAAATCCGACGATATCTATTTTGCCAGGATTGGATGTACCACGTTATAAGCTAAATTAGCATTAAGCTAGCTTAGCATGCTTATCTGGTTAACATGTCATGGAACTTTTTGTGAACTCATTCTCACACTGAAACCTCTACTCAGCAGGCTGGTGAACGTGCATGAGTGATTAGCTCAACGTGTTACACCACGGATCCCGATGTTCAGCGTCGTGGGTTCGCCACTCAGTGTGACATGTGCCCAGACCGCATGAGGTACTGTGGCAGGAAAAGATGCAGAAGTTGCATCTGTTCCAGGCATTGTGCATAAGAATGATCTCATCTGAAGCTGCCACACACAACATGCAGTGCTTTTACGTCCAATTCATTGTTGTTCTTCTTCCAGAAGGGCAGTCAATGGCAGCCCTATGAACCACAAGTTAGAAAATTGGCACACTTGTAGTGATGGTAATGAGTAGTAATCTGACCAATTTTGGATGATTTAATCTAAACTTTTTAAATACAAAATGTTCTCCATTTACTTCAAAATTCTTAATTTTGACTTGATTCTCTCTTGAAAATATTGAATTTCGGCAGCTGTGTAGATGCATGTCTGGCAAGTGGCTCAACGAGATGAGTGACAGGCATCTAACCCATAGATAGTGGGTTCGAGTCCCGTGTGGGACAACTTTAAAATTGTGTATTATGAAATTAATTGATTATGAAACACTTGTAGTGAGTAGTCCAACGTGTGATCAGATGATCTTTGGACCGAGCTGCACAGAAATGATGAACAGGTTTTTGATAGTAGCCCCCATACCAAAGATCTTCCTCTCTGCAGTTGACCTAGCCTGTGTTTGTTGCCTTATCTTAGTTAGCTTAGCATACTAATTGGTTAGCATGCTAGCCAGATGCCATTCTTTCTAATGTGGCTCTTCAGTTATCAGGCTAAACCATAAGGCTTTAAGTGGTGGACAAGTTGCTTCTGTTCCAGGTGAAGGAGCTAGTAGAATAGAACACACAGATAATTTATTTAAAAATTCTTCATTTTGAGTTGCTTCTCACTTGAACTATGGATCTTCTGCATCTTGGCCAAAACACAACTTCCAAGTGGTGCAATGAGATGAGTGACAGATATCTGACCCAGAGATAGTGGGTTCAAGCCCCATGTGGGACAACTTTAATTTAAAAAAAAAATGTGTTAAGTTGTCATTTCAATTCCTTTATTATCCAGATAAGCATTGTTGTAATCTTTCTTTTGGGATTAGAAATGTGTTTTTGTTCATTCTATGTTGATTCTTACCTGAAGTCTTAAATATCCAGAAAGGTTTGTGAACAAATGAGCAGTCATTGACTTTCAACTATTCTAATTGCATTGTAAGCAGTTACATAAATTGGTTGTTTTCTTCCTATGTATAGTCGTATCCTCTTTTTTTTTTTGCCTCCATGTGTTAATTCTCAACTTCATATATGTGTTTGTGCATTGTGTGTAAAGTAGTGAACTGGAGAGCAGAAGGGTATGATAAGATGTTTGTGGTGGTCTAGGTAAACCTCTATTTTTTTAAATTGTGCTGCCTTTTTTACATTTCAAGTTAAATACATAAAGCTTCAAACAGAACACAAATGCCTATTCAATTGATCAACCACTGGCAACATTTTATTGCAAAGTATATAGTAAAGAATACTTTCAATTCCATACAAGAAATGGTTTGACCAACTCCACAATATTAACTGATCTGACATTAAACATTTGAATGTGTACATATGCATATCTTTTAATTATTTTAAGTCCCATAAACATTAGACTTACTTAGTGACTTGAATATCAGTTTTTCCTTCTCGTCATGTGGACAATAAATAAAAGTAATTTTATCATAATAGTAAACCATAAAATCACATTAAAATACATGAACATTTTTGTATTATCTAACATTAAGAATTGTTTTAAAAAATAAATTGTAATTGTAAATAGAAGTTAATTAGTTACTACATGAATGTTAAATTACAAATAGTTACTATTCTAACAGTACATTATTTGGATCAACATCAATTAGTTGAGGTATATTGCCAAAAAGACTAGTAAAAGCTAACCTAAAGAATTTACATAATGTATACAATTATTTATTCTCAAATAAGCAACAAAATATCATTACACATCAAACAATACACTATCATTATACACAGAGCTGCACTCCAGGTTTATTGCTGCTCCTGATGCTTTGAATATTTTCCCAAAACAATCAGAGTAAAGCTTAATTAAGTTCAAGAGGCTTCATTTCTCCATCCCTAAAAGGCATTATACAAGTAAATTTACCTTTCAATTATTTCCAGCAGACTTTCAGATCCATTTCTTGCCTCCACTAAACCAAGCTTCCCAATTCTAAAATGATTAACTCAGCAATTTGATGAATGTATTACTAATTCCTGCAATCACCCTAATTGAATCGTTTGTTAATTGCATACCAAGCATTGTCAATTTCTGTTCTAGTAGGCCTAATCTACTATAAATCACACCACTTGCAAACCTCTTTTTTCATGCAACAGCAAAAATGAACAAATATTTAAATAGACCAGAGACCAGTGAATCTGACAACTGCATTTATGTTTACATTCATGCAGTTTCCAGAGTGCAACTGTCTAGAACAAACTCAAAGTTTTTTAATGCAACTTTGCAAACAGGTCGCAGTGAATATCACCAAGCTGTCATCTTTGCGCACGAAAAACATCAAACTTGGACAACATTAGCATTAAATCGGACAGCGGTTAAACTGTCAAACATAACAAAAAAGCCAAGTAAGTGGTAGTCTAGCTATTTAATCCTGTTTTCTATCTGATAAACTTTCAGTAATCGTATTCCTTTCAAATTCATTGTACAAACAAGCCCATATCAATTCTCACTTTTTTCATTCTTTAGGCCTCAATAATTCTGAATATTTCATTCAGTGTGATCGGAGTACTGCTGTGGAAGTCGCAACATCTACATTTCCCCACAAACCACCAAAAGAGATAGAAAAACTCACTGTAGAAGAAGCAAAAACTCTGGGATCACGACAATTGGTAAGCTGTTTTTTTTTCAACCTTCTCACTGTGTAAATAGCCTACAGGGTTGTTTACTTGTTGTAGTAATGCTCTGGAGAGTAGTACAATCACATATATTAGCCCTCTGTAGATTGTGCAAAATCGTTTTTATGGGGAGAAAAACATTTTAAAGTAGCCTGACGTTCAAAAAAATGCTAAAATGTGAAAGATTTTTCAGATGCACAGGCAAAGATTACTCTGCTTCTCAGTTATCTTTGCTAGATGCTTTACAAACATGATTAATGCGTTTCAAATTGGTTAATGTGTGGAAAAGTTTGGCTATTTCCTCTTCTTATGACCACAACAGCAGTTGTATACATTTCCCTTGTAATCATGTTTATTGATGTATATTTTTGATTGTACATGTACGATTTTCTTTAAATTTTCAGATCACTAAAATATCTGCAACAGTATGCAAGCTAAACAACGCAACTACTGTAAAGGCCTGGGGTACAGACTGTGAGATCCAAGAATGTTCCTTGCAAGATCCATCTGGAGAAATTCAACTTACTCTTTGGGAAAACCAAGTTTCAAAACTGCAACTAGGTAACTCCTACACCTTTACCAATCTTAAAACTAGACTGTACAACAGCCTTAAGAGCCTCACAACAACCCTGAAAACAACCATGGAACCTATTGCACAGGACCAAGTTTTCCCACCTGGTCAAGGCCCTAAAATCAGTAAAGAACCCTCTCTACCTAATACAGTGGTGAAACAAAAGCCAATAGGGGTGCAAATAAACATTAAAAAACAATGTCCAAAATGCCACAAATCACAAGAACAATTCAACATCAAACAGCAATTTCACCGTTGCCCGACTTGCAAAATTCTACGGAACACAAAAAGCTATATAACAAAATGCAATGGAATAATTGAGATAAATCAAGACAGTCAAATAACTTCTCTTACGGTTTCGAACTCAACTTTGTCAAAATTCATAGCACCAGAACTTGAACTGTCAACTTGTGATTCACAAGATATAGAAGAACTCTTTCTATCCTCCGATGAACTGACTTTAACATATAATAACTGTTTGGAAGTCACCAATATTGAAAACGCTTCATCCGCTCATCCCAGTGATGAGGATTTATTTGAAGTGAATATCGATGAAATCAACCCTGTCCTCTGTGTCACAGAGACACAAAGCACTCCAGAACCCAAGTCTCCAGTTAAAAGACCATCTGAGCCAACAACGCCTCCTATTACACCAGCTAAAAAACCTTTGACTAAGAAGAGTGCTGTAAAAATAATACAAAAATGACTTTGTATTGAAATGCACAACTAAGATGGTTGTGTGTGTGTGTGTATATATATTGAAATGATGGTATTGGTGTTTTTTTTTTTTGTTTTTTTTTTAATGAATGGCAAATATTGATTTAAGTCATGTTTTCTATTGAAATTAGGTTAATTTTGTCCATTATGTTCTGAAATGCTACTGATTGATTTTTATTTCATTTTTATGGCAAAGCTTTGTTAAATGTTGTTTAATGTGTTTTTTTTTTATTAAAACAAATGTGTGTCAATTCTTGGAATATGTGACCTTTATTGCATGGGCTTATCTTGCATTTGGAAAGTTGCGTGCATTCTTCTAGCCATTCTTAACTAGGCACTAAGTTTAGTTTCACAAACCATACTGGGAAAAGCAAGTAGTGTAACCATAAGTGTCATTGTGAATAACTAAAGAAACGGTTGGTATTCTGTTCTGTAAAGATTTAAATATGCAACAATGGTGCTTTAAAATCACTTCAAAGGCCCCCTCTAATTTGCTTACTTTATCCAATGTGCTAAATGGTATTTAAACTAAAAATAATCGTTATTTTTAATTCACATTTTTATCACCTCTCACAATATTGTTTCTAGGCAGCATAAAAAAAAAACTTAATTGTACAAGACATTATCAAAGATGACTGTCAAAGTAATGTACTTGTAGCAAAAATATAGGTTACAGTTGCATATGGCAGTTAACCCATGTAATTCCAATTTCTTTTCCCTGAGATAACATGTATGAATACATAAGGATATTAAACAATCTTTAACAATTACGTCAAAAATATATATCAAAATCCATACAAAAAACTTGATTATTCGTCAGGTCACAATTGTGACCATTAGTAGAACAAAGGGAGGCTAGGTATATGGTGTTAATGGATTTATAAACTGACAAACTTCTACAGTTTAAAGACCAGGTTCAATAATTGTTTTAAGCTTTAGTTAATAGTGTTGTATTACATCAAAGACACACCATGCAAAATTTCCATTTGTCAAACAGTGACCCCTAGAGTCGCTGTGGAGTACTTGTATTTTTTCTGAATATTAACTTAATGACCTAATATCTAATATGCCCATGACAATTTAGAAACTGAAAATAGAACATAAAAATATGTATTAGATCTAATATAACAAAATTACAAGATTATAAAATGCATTGCGTGAATTCTTGTTTAAAGAGAAGTGTTTAATCTACAATTAAACTAGGAATGTTTGACAGAATAGTGAATATTATCAGGAAACCTGCTCCAGACTTTAGGACCCACATGCAAAAACAAAACATTCTCTCCTTTAGTGCAGTTCAATATTCTTAGTAGTACCAAAAGTCCAGAATTGTAAGATTCTTACAAGAACCTGTTAATCTTAATGTTGTAAAATAATATTTTATCGATCTATATACTGCATCTTGGACTAACTTTATTTGTTAAAGGTGCAGGACAACCACCTAACAGTGAATCACAATAATATCAACTAAACTCATTAAACGTAACATGCTGTCCATTTAAATACTAAATCTTCATTTTGAGTTGATTCTCATTTGAACTATGGAACTTCTACATCTATGGAAACACATGACTTTCCAGGGGCTCAATGAGTGACAGGCATATGACCCAGAGATTGTGGGTTCAAGTCCTTTGTCTTACAACTTTATAAAGTTGTGTCATTTCAATTTCTTTATCATCCTGAAACGCATTGTACTATTCTTTCTTCCTATTAAATACAACGTGTGTTTCATTTATATGCAAAGTCTTTATTTTGAGTTCATTCTCTTTTTTACTACTGAACCTCGGCAGCTGGATGATCTCATTTCTTTTGTGAGGTAAGAAGTTAATGAGTAAGAATACTTTGGTTATTAAAGTTTCTTTTAAAGTTTTGAAAGCAAAGTATTTTTAAGTACTTTTTGAACCCATGGAACCATTGAAGGCTTGGCCCCGTAAGGCTGCTTGCAGCTTTAATAGCAATTGTTATTGTCAGAATAATAGTTTTCTTCTTCTTCCGCAAATGGAAGTCTATGGCAGCCCTATGAACCGTACATAGGAAAATGATGAAATTTGGCACACTTATAGTGATGGTCATGAAAAGTAATTGAGCCAAATATTGAGTCTCTAGAACCAACTCTATAGCGCCACCACCAGTTCAAAAATTCAACATTGAAATGGTTATAACTTTTGAACCCTTTGATCTAGAGACATGAAACTTGGTACACCTGATTCCTCTCATCATGCTGATCACAACCAATACCTTACATTAAGACCCCGCCCATTACAGTAGTGGCCATTTTGAAATGTACAGTATTCAGTTTTTTCGCTACTCCTCCTTCAAATTTTGTCCAATTTTCTCCAAACATGCACTCAAATGATCTGCAGGCTGAGCCGCATAAAAGTACTGTTCCCGATTTTTTTGTTATACTGGAAAAAAAAAAGTTATAATGTCGCAAACTTAACGAGGTCCACCCAAAATAGGCTAAGAGGCTGTATCTCGGCCAAAGTTTGATCAATCAAAACGAAAATTGGTACACTTCATCGGAAGCATGTTCTGAGGCCCCATGCCAAAGTTGGGAATAGCGCCACCTACGGGTCATGAGATATGACAAATTGCTATTTTGGCCAATAACTTTTGAACAGTTTGTCAGAAATTCATAATTGTGGTATCTATGGATTCCTTGCGTCATGCCGAATCCGTGGATATCGATTTTGCCATGATGGGATGTACCACGTGTCCGCCATTTTGAATTTTGTCATAAATTGCAATATCTTTTAAACTATTTGACATATCAGCACACAATTTGGTAGGGATGACCGACACCATGTCCTAAAGCGACATGAGAAGTTTGATCACAGCGCCACCTAGTGTTCCAGATATATCATTGTTTTTTGAAAAAACGCTTATAACATTTGAAAATAATGTTCAAATTTTGAGTTCTTTATGACATTATGTTCCTTGGTTTATGCCGATTTAGACAATATCTCATTTGTCATTTTCCAACAATGTGACTGGCCGCCATATTGGAGCGAATGTAAAACAGTTTTTTCGCTACTCCTCCTTCAAAATTTGTCCAAAATTGTCCAAAATTTGCTCAAATGATCTTCGGACCGAGCCGCATAAAAGTACTGTTCCCGATTTTTTTGCTATACTGTAATAAAAAAGTTATGATGTCACAAATTTAACAAGGTCAACCCAAAATTGGCTAAGAGGCTGTAACTTGTGAACAGTTTGTCACAAAATCATAAAATTGGTGTCTATCGATTCCTTGCATCATGTCGAATCCGATGATATCTATTTTGCCAGGATTGGATGTACCACGTCATAAGCTAAATTAGCAATAAGCTAGCTTAGCATGCTTATCTGGTTAACATGTCATGGAACTTTTTGTGAACTCATTCTCACACTGAAACCTCTACTCAGCAGGCTGGTGAACGTGCATGAGTGATTAGCTCAACGTGTTACACCACGGATCCCGATGTTCAGCGTCGTGGGTTCGCCACTCAGTGTGACATGTGCCCAGACCGCATGAGGTACTGTGGCAGGAAAAGATGCAGAAGTTGCATCTGTTCCAGGCATTGTGCATAAGAATGATCTCATCTGAAGCTGCCACACACAACATGCAGTGCTTTTACGTCCAATTCATTGTTGTTCTTCTTCCAGAAGGGTAGTCAATGGCAGCCCTATGAACCACAAGTTAGAAAATTGGCACACTTGTAGTGATGGTAATGAGTAGTAATCTGACCAATTTTGGATGATTTAATCTAAACTTTTTAAATACAAAATGTTCTCCATTTACTTCAAAATTCTTAATTTTGACTTGATTCTCTCTTGAAAATATTGAATTTCGGCAGCTGTGTAGATGCATGTCTGGCAAGTGGCTCAACGAGATGAGTGACAGGCATCTAACCCATAGATAGTGGGTTCGAGTCCCGTGTGGGACAACTTTAAAATTGTGTATTATGAAATTAATTGATTATGAAACACTTGTAGTGAGTAGTCCAACGTGTGATCAGATGATCTTTGGACCGAGCTGCACAGAAATGATGAACAGGTTTTTGATAGTAGCCCCCATACCAAAGATCTTCCTCTCTGCAGTTGATCTAGCCTGTGTTTGTTGCCTTATCTTAGTTAGCTTAGCATACTAATTGGTTAGCATGCTAGCCAGATGCCATTCTTTCTAATGTGGCTCTTCAGTTATCAGGCTAAACCATAAGGCTTTAAGTGGTGGACAAGTTGCTTCTGTTCCAGGTGAAGGAGCTAGTAGAATAGAACACACAGATAATTTATTTAAAAATTCTTCATTTTGAGTTGCTTCTCACTTGAACTATGGATCTTCTGCATCTTGGCCAAAACACAACTTCCAAGTGGTGCAATGAGATGAGTGACAGATATCTGACCCAGAGATAGTGGGTTCAAGCCCCATGTGGGACAACTTTAATTTAAAAAAAAAATGTGTTAAGTTGTCATTTCAATTCCTTTATTATCCAGATAAGCATTGTTGTAATCTTTCTTTTGGGATTAGAAATGTGTTTTTGTTCATTCTATGTTGATTCTTACCTGAAGTCTTAAATATCCAGAAAGGTTTGTGAACAAATGAGCAGTCATTGACTTTCAACTATTCTAATTGCATTGTAAGCAGTTACATAAATTGGTTGTTTTCTTCCTATGTATAGTCGTATCCTCTTTTTTTTTTGCCTCCATGTGTTAATTCTCAACTTCATATATGTGTTTGTGCATTGTGTGTAAAGTAGTGAACTGGAGAGCAGAAGGGTATGATAAGATGTTTGTGGTGGTCTAGGTAAACCTCTATTTTTTTTAATTGTGCTGCCTTTTTTACATTTCAAGTTAAATACATAAAGCTTCAAACAGAACACAAATGCCTATTCAATTGATCAACCACTGGCAACATTTTATTGCAAAGTATATAGTAAAGAATACTTTCAATTCCATACAAGAAATGGTTTGACCAACTCCACAATATTAACTGATCTGACATTAAACATTTGAATGTGTACATATGCATATCTTTTAATTATTTTAAGTCCCATAAACATTAGACTTACTTAGTGACTTGAATATCAGTTTTTCCTTCTCGTCATGTGGACAATAAATAAAAGTAATTTTATCATAATAGTAAACCATAAAATCACATTAAAATACATGAACATTTTTGTATTATCTAACATTAAGAATTGTTTTAAAAAATAAATTGTAATTGTAAATAGAAGTTAATTAGTTACTACATGAATGTTAAATTACAAATAGTTACTATTCTAACAGTACATTATTTGGATCAACATCAATTAGTTGAGGTATATTGCCAAAAAGACTAGTAAAAGCTAACCTAAAGAATTTACATAATGTATACAATTATTTATTCTCAAATAAGCAACAAAATATCATTACACATCAAACAATACACTATCATTATACACAGAGCTGCACTCCAGGTTTATTGCTGCTCCTGATGCTTTGAATATTTTCCCAAAACAATCAGAGTAAAGCTTAATTAAGTTCAAGAGGCTTCATTTCTCCATCCCTAAAAGGCATTATACAAGTAAATTTACCTTTCAATTATTTCCAGCAGACTTTCAGATCCATTTCTTGCCTCCACTAAACCAAGCTTCCCAATTCTAAAATGATTAACTCAGCAATTTGATGAATGTATTACTAATTCCTGCAATCACCCTAATTGAATCGTTTGTTAATTGCATACCAAGCATTGTCAATTTCTGTTCTAGTAGGCCTAATCTACTATAAATCACACCACTTGCAAACCTCTTTTTTCATGCAACAGCAAAAATGAACAAATATTTAAATAGACCAGAGACCAGTGAATCTGACAACTGCATTTATGTTTACATTCATGCAGTTTCCAGAGTGCAACTGTCTAGAACAAACTCAAAGTTTTTTAATGCAACTTTGCAAACAGGTCGCAGTGAATATCACCAAGCTGTCATCTTTGCGCACGAAAAACATCAAACTTGGACAACATTAGCATTAAATCGGACAGCGGTTAAACTGTCAAACATAACAAAAAAGCCAAGTAAGTGGTAGTCTAGCTATTTAATCCTGTTTTCTATCTGATAAACTTTCAGTAATCGTATTCCTTTCAAATTCATTGTACAAACAAGCCCATATCAATTCTCACTTTTTTCATTCTTTAGGCCTCAATAATTCTGAATATTTCATTCAGTGTGATCGGAGTACTGCTGTGGAAGTCGCAACGTCTACATTTCCCCACAAACCACCAAAAGAGATAGAAAAACTCACTGTAGAAGAAGCAAAAACTCTGGGATCACGACAATTGGTAAGCTGTTTTTTTTTCAACCTTCTCACTGTGTAAATAGCCTACAGGGTTGTTTACTTGTTGTAGTAATGCTCTGGAGAGTAGTACAATCACATATATTAGCCCTCTGTAGATTGTGCAAAATCGTTTTTATGGGGAGAAAAACATTTTAAAGTAGCCTGACGTTCAAAAAAATGCTAAAATGTGAAAGATTTTTCAGATGCACAGGCAAAGATTACTCTGCTTCTCAGTTATCTTTGCTAGATGCTTTACAAACATGATTAATGCGTTTCAAATTGGTTAATGTGTGGAAAAGTTTGGCTATTTCCTCTTCTTATGACCACAACAGCAGTTGTATACATTTCCCTTGTAATCATGTTTATTGATGTATATTTTTGATTGTACATGTACGATTTTCTTTAAATTTTCAGATCACTAAAATATCTGCAACAGTATGCAAGCTAAACAACGCAACTACTGTAAAGGCCTGGGGTACAGACTGTGAGATCCAAGAATGTTCCTTGCAAGATCCATCTGGAGAAATTCAACTTACTCTTTGGGAAAACCAAGTTTCAAAACTGCAACTAGGTAACTCCTACACCTTTACCAATCTTAAAACTAGACTGTACAACAGCCTTAAGAGCCTCACAACAACCCTGAAAACAACCATGGAACCTATTGCACAGGACCAAGTTTTCCCACCTGGTCAAGGCCCTAAAATCAGTAAAGAACCCTCTCTACCTAATACAGTGGTGAAACAAAAGCCAATAGGGGTGCAAATAAACATTAAAAAACAATGTCCAAAATGCCACAAATCACAAGAACAATTCAACATCAAACAGCAATTTCACCGTTGCCCGACTTGCAAAATTCTACGGAACACAAAAAGCTATATAACAAAATGCAATGGAATAATTGAGATAAATCAAGACAGTCAAATAACTTCTCTTACGGTTTCGAACTCAACTTTGTCAAAATTCATAGCACCAGAACTTGAACTGTCAACTTGTGATTCACAAGATATAGAAGAACTCTTTCTATCCTCCGATGAACTGACTTTAACATATAATAACTGTTTGGAAGTCACCAATATTGAAAACGCTTCATCCGCTCATCCCAGTGATGAGGATTTATTTGAAGTTAATATCGATGAAATCAACCCTGTCCTCTGTGTCACAGAGACACAAAGCACTCCAGAACCCAAGTCTCCAGTTAAAAGACCATCTGAGCCAACAACGCCTCCTATTACACCAGCTAAAAAACCTTTGACTAAGAAGAGTGCTGTAAAAATAATACAAAAATGACTTTGTATTGAAATGCACAACTAAGATGGTTGTGTGTGTGTGTATATATATTGAAATGATGGTATTGGTGTTTTTTTTTTTTGTGTTTTTTTAATGAATGGCAAATATTGATTTAAGTCATGTTTTCTATTGAAATTAGGTTAATTTTGTCCATTATGTTCTGAAATGCTACTGATTGATTTTTATTTCATTTTTATGGCAAAGCTTTGTTAAATGTTGTTTAATGTATTTTTTTATTTTATTAAAACAAATGTGTGTCAATTCTTGGAATATGTGACCTTTATTGCATGGGCTTATCTTACATTTGGAAAGTTGCGTGCATTCTTCTAGCCATTCTTAACTAGGCACTAAGTTTAGTTTCACAAACCATACTGGGAAAAGCAAGTAGTGTAACCATAAGTGTCATTGTGAATAACTAAATAAACGGTTGGTATTCTTTTCTGTAAATATTTAAATATGCAACAATGGTGCTTTAAAATCACTTCAAAGGCCCCCTCTAATTTGCTTACTTTATCCAATGTGCTAAATGGTATTTAAACTAAAAATAATCGTTATTTTTAATTCACATTTTTATCACCTCTCACAATATTGTTTCTAGGCAGCATAAAAAAAAAAACTTAATTGTACAAGACATTATCAAAGATGACTGTCAAAGTAATGTACTTGTAGCAAAAATATAGGTTACAGTTGCATATGGCAGTTAACCCATGTAATTCCAATTTCTTTTCCCTGAGATAACATGTATGAATACATAAGGATATTAAACAATCTTTAACAATTACGTCAAAAATATATATCAAAATCCATACAAAAAACTTGATTATTCGTCAGGTCACAATTGTGACCATTAGTAGAACAAAGGGAGGCTAGGTATATGGTGTTAATGGATTTATAAACTGACAAACTTCTACAGTTTAAAGACCAGGTTCAATAATTGTTTTAAGCTTTAGTTAATAGTGTTGTATTACATCAAAGACACACCATGCAAAATTTCCATTTGTCAAACAGTGACCCCTAGAGTCGCTGTGGAGTACTTGTATTTTTTCTGAATATTAACTTAATGACCTAATATCTAATATGCCCATGACAATTTAGAAACTGAAAATAGAACATAAAAATATGTATTAGATCTAATATAACAAAATTACAAGATTATAAAATGCATTGCGTGAATTCTTGTTTAAAGAGAAGTGTTTAATCTACAATTAAACTAGGAATGTTTGACAGAATAGTGAATATTATCAGGAAACCTGCTCCAGACTTTAGGACCCACATGCAAAAACAAAACATTCTCTCCTTTAGTGCAGTTCAATATCCTAAGTAGTACCAAAAGTCCAGAATTGTAAGATTCTTACAAGAACCTGTTAATCTTAATGTTGTAAAATAATATTTTATTGATCTATATACTGCATCTTGGACTAACTTTATTTGTTAAAGGTGCAGGACAACCACCTAACAGTGAATCACAATAATATCAACTAAACTCATTAAACGTAACATGCTGTCCATTTAAATACTAAATCTTCATTTTGAGTTATTTCTCATTTGAACTATGGAACTTCTACATCTATGGAAACACATGACTTTCCAGGGGCTCAATGAGTGACAGGCATATGACCCAGAGATTGTGGGTTCAAGTCCTTTGTCTTACAACTTTATAAAGTTGTGTCATTTCAATTTCTTTATCATACTGAAAAGCATTGTACTATTCTTTCTTCCTATTAAATACAACGTGTGTTTCATTTATATGCAAAGTCTTTATTTTGAGTCCATTCTCTTTTTTACTACTGAACCTCGGCAGCTGGATGATCTCATTTCTTTTGTGAGGTAAGAAGTTAATAAGTAAGAATACTTTGGTTATTAAAGTTTCTTTTAAAGTTTGGAAAGCAAAGTATTTTTAAGTACTTTTTGAACCCATGGAACCATTGAAGGCTTGGCCCCGTAAGGCTGCTTGCAGCTTTAATTATTATTATTATTAGGGGCCAAGCACCGAAGGTGCAGAGGCACCTATTGTATCTGTTAGTTTTCTTATTATTATTATTATTATTATTATTATTCTTCTTCCGCAAATGGAAGTCTATGGCAGCCCTATGAACCGTACATAGGAAAATGATGAAATTTGGCAGACTTGTAGTGATGCTAATGAATAGTAATTGGACCAATTTTTGACCCTCTAGGACCAACTCTATAGCGCCACCACCAGTTCAAAAATTCAACATTGAAATGGTTATAACTTTTGAACCCTTTGATCTAGAGACATGAAACTTAGTACACCTGATTCCACTCATCATGCTGATCACAACCAATACCTTACATTAAGACCCCGCCCATTACAGTAGTGGCCATTTTGAAATGTACAGTATTCAGTTATTTCGCTACTCCTCCTTCAAATTTTGTCCAATTTTCTCCAAACATGCACTCAAATGATCTTCAGACTGAGCCGCATAAAAGTACTGTTCCCGATTTTTTTGTTATACTGGAAAAAAAAAAGTTATAATGTCGCAAACTTAACGAGGTCCACCCAAAATTGGCTAAGAGGCTGTATCTCGGCCAAAGTTTGATCAATCGAAACGAAAATTGGTACACTTCATCGGAAGCATGTTCTGAGGTCCCATGCCAAAGTTGGGAATAGCGCCACCTACGGGTCATGAGATATGACAAATTGCTATTTTGGCCAATAACTTTTGAACAGTTTGTCAGAAATTCATAATTGTGGTATCTATGGATTCCTTGCGTCATGCCGAATCCGTGGATATCGATTTTGCCATGATGGGATGTACCACGTGTCCGCCATTTTGAATTTTGTCATAAATTGCAATATCTTTTAAACTATTTGACATATCAGCACACAATTTGGTAGGGATGACCGACACCATGTCCTAAAGCGACATGAGAAGTTTGATCACAGCGCCACCTAGTGTTCCAGATATATCATTGTTTTTTGAAAAAACGCTTATAACATTTGAAAATATTGTTCAAATTTTGAGTTCTTTATGACATTATGTTCCTTGGTTTATGCCGATTTAGACGATATCTCATTTGTCATTTTCCAACAATGTGACTGGCCGCCATATTGGAGCGAATGTAAAACAGTTTTTTCGCTACTCCTCCTTCAAAATTTGTCCAAAATTGTCCAAAATTTGCTCAAATGATCTTCGGACCGAGCCGCATAAAAGTACTGTTCCCGATTTTTTTGCTATACTGTAATAAAAAAGTTATGATGTCACAAATTTAACAAGGTCAACCCAAAATTGGCTAAGAGGCTGTAACTTGTGAACAGTTTGTCACAAAATCATAAAATTGGTGTCTATCGATTCCTTGCATCATGTCGAATCCGACGATATCTATTTTGCCAGGATTGGATGTACCACGTTATAAGCTAAATTAGCATTAAGCTAGCTTAGCATGCTTATCTGGTTAACATGTCATGGAACTTTTTGTGAACTCATTCTCACACTGAAACCTCTACTCAGCAGGCTGGTGAACGTGCATGAGTGATTAGCTCAACGTGTTACACCACGGATCCCGATGTTCAGCGTCGTGGGTTCGCCACTCAGTGTGACATGTGCCCAGACCGCATGAGGTACTGTGGCAGGAAAAGATGCAGAAGTTGCATCTGTTCCAGGCATTGTGCATAAGAATGATCTCATCTGAAGCTGCCACACACAACATGCAGTGCTTTTACGTCCAATTCATTGTTGTTCTTCTTCCAGAAGGGTAGTCAATGGCAGCCCTATGAACCACAAGTTAGAAAATTGGCACACTTGTAGTGATGGTAATGAGTAGTAATCTGACCAATTTTGGATGATTTAATCTAAACTTTTTAAATACAAAATGTTCTCCATTTACTTCAAAATTCTTAATTTTGACTTGATTCTCTCTTGAAAATATTGAATTTCGGCAGCTGTGTAGATGCATGTCTGGCAAGTGGCTCAACGAGATGAGTGACAGGCATCTAACCCATAGATAGTGGGTTCGAGTCCCGTGTGGGACAACTTTAAAATTGTGTATTATGAAATTAATTGATTATGAAACACTTGTAGTGAGTAGTCCAACGTGTGATCAGATGATCTTTGGACCGAGCTGCACAGAAATGATGAACAGGTTTTTGATAGTAGCCCCCATACCAAAGATCTTCCTCTCTGCAGTTGACCTAGCCTGTGTTTGTTGCCTTATCTTAGTTAGCTTAGCATACTAATTGGTTAGCATGCTAGCCAGATGCCATTCTTTCTAATGTGGCTCTTCAGTTATCAGGCTAAACCATAAGGCTTTAAGTGGTGGACAAGTTGCTTCTGTTCCAGGTGAAGGAGCTAGTAGAATAGAACACACAGATAATTTATTTAAAAATTCTTCATTTTGAGTTGCTTCTCACTTGAACTATGGATCTTCTGCATCTTGGCCAAAACACAACTTCCAAGTGGTGCAATGAGATGAGTGACAGATATCTGACCCAGAGATAGTGGGTTCAAGCCCCATGTGGGACAACTTTAATTTAAAAAAAAAATGTGTTAAGTTGTCATTTCAATTCCTTTATTATCCAGATAAGCATTGTTGTAATCTTTCTTTTGGGATTAGAAATGTGTTTTTGTTCATTCTATGTTGATTCTTACCTGAAGTCTTAAATATCCAGAAAGGTTTGTGAACAAATGAGCAGTCATTGACTTTCAACTATTCTAATTGCATTGTAAGCAGTTACATAAATTGGTTGTTTTCTTCCTATGTATAGTCGTATCCTCTTTTTTTTTTTGCCTCCATGTGTTAATTCTCAACTTCATATATGTGTTTGTGCATTGTGTGTAAAGTAGTGAACTGGAGAGCAGAAGGGTATGATAAGATGTTTGTGGTGGTCTAGGTAAACCTCTATTTTTTTAAATTGTGCTGCCTTTTTTACATTTCAAGTTAAATACATAAAGCTTCAAACAGAACACAAATGCCTATTCAATTGATCAACCACTGGCAACATTTTATTGCAAAGTATATAGTAAAGAATACTTTCAATTCCATACAAGAAATGGTTTGACCAACTCCACAATATTAACTGATCTGACATTAAACATTTGAATGTGTACATATGCATATCTTTTAATTATTTTAAGTCCCATAAACATTAGACTTACTTAGTGACTTGAATATCAGTTTTTCCTTCTCGTCATGTGGACAATAAATAAAAGTAATTTTATCATAATAGTAAACCATAAAATCACATTAAAATACATGAACATTTTTGTATTATCTAACATTAAGAATTGTTTTAAAAAATAAATTGTAATTGTAAATAGAAGTTAATTAGTTACTACATGAATGTTAAATTACAAATAGTTACTATTCTAACAGTACATTATTTGGATCAACATCAATTAGTTGAGGTATATTGCCAAAAAGACTAGTAAAAGCTAACCTAAAGAATTTACATAATGTATACAATTATTTATTCTCAAATAAGCAACAAAATATCATTACACATCAAACAATACACTATCATTATACACAGAGCTGCACTCCAGGTTTATTGCTGCTCCTGATGCTTTGAATATTTTCCCAAAACAATCAGAGTAAAGCTTAATTAAGTTCAAGAGGCTTCATTTCTCCATCCCTAAAAGGCATTATACAAGTAAATTTACCTTTCAATTATTTCCAGCAGACTTTCAGATCCATTTCTTGCCTCCACTAAACCAAGCTTCCCAATTCTAAAATGATTAACTCAGCAATTTGATGAATGTATTACTAATTCCTGCAATCACCCTAATTGAATCGTTTGTTAATTGCATACCAAGCATTGTCAATTTCTGTTCTAGTAGGCCTAATCTACTATAAATCACACCACTTGCAAACCTCTTTTTTCATGCAACAGCAAAAATGAACAAATATTTAAATAGACCAGAGACCAGTGAATCTGACAACTGCATTTATGTTTACATTCATGCAGTTTCCAGAGTGCAACTGTCTAGAACAAACTCAAAGTTTTTTAATGCAACTTTGCAAACAGGTCGCAGTGAATATCACCAAGCTGTCATCTTTGCGCACGAAAAACATCAAACTTGGACAACATTAGCATTAAATCGGACAGCGGTTAAACTGTCAAACATAACAAAAAAGCCAAGTAAGTGGTAGTCTAGCTATTTAATCCTGTTTTCTATCTGATAAACTTTCAGTAATCGTATTCCTTTCAAATTCATTGTACAAACAAGCCCATATCAATTCTCACTTTTTTCATTCTTTAGGCCTCAATAATTCTGAATATTTCATTCAGTGTGATCGGAGTACTGCTGTGGAAGTCGCAACATCTACATTTCCCCACAAACCACCAAAAGAGATAGAAAAACTCACTGTAGAAGAAGCAAAAACTCTGGGATCACGACAATTGGTAAGCTGTTTTTTTTTCAACCTTCTCACTGTGTAAATAGCCTACAGGGTTGTTTACTTGTTGTAGTAATGCTCTGGAGAGTAGTACAATCACATATATTAGCCCTCTGTAGATTGTGCAAAATCGTTTTTATGGGGAGAAAAACATTTTAAAGTAGCCTGACGTTCAAAAAAATGCTAAAATGTGAAAGATTTTTCAGATGCACAGGCAAAGATTACTCTGCTTCTCAGTTATCTTTGCTAGATGCTTTACAAACATGATTAATGCGTTTCAAATTGGTTAATGTGTGGAAAAGTTTGGCTATTTCCTCTTCTTATGACCACAACAGCAGTTGTATACATTTCCCTTGTAATCATGTTTATTGATGTATATTTTTGATTGTACATGTACGATTTTCTTTAAATTTTCAGATCACTAAAATATCTGCAACAGTATGCAAGCTAAACAACGCAACTACTGTAAAGGCCTGGGGTACAGACTGTGAGATCCAAGAATGTTCCTTGCAAGATCCATCTGGAGAAATTCAACTTACTCTTTGGGAAAACCAAGTTTCAAAACTGCAACTAGGTAACTCCTACACCTTTACCAATCTTAAAACTAGACTGTACAACAGCCTTAAGAGCCTCACAACAACCCTGAAAACAACCATGGAACCTATTGCACAGGACCAAGTTTTCCCACCTGGTCAAGGCCCTAAAATCAGTAAAGAACCCTCTCTACCTAATACAGTGGTGAAACAAAAGCCAATAGGGGTGCAAATAAACATTAAAAAACAATGTCCAAAATGCCACAAATCACAAGAACAATTCAACATCAAACAGCAATTTCACCGTTGCCCGACTTGCAAAATTCTACGGAACACAAAAAGCTATATAACAAAATGCAATGGAATAATTGAGATAAATCAAGACAGTCAAATAACTTCTCTTACGGTTTCGAACTCAACTTTGTCAAAATTCATAGCACCAGAACTTGAACTGTCAACTTGTGATTCACAAGATATAGAAGAACTCTTTCTATCCTCCGATGAACTGACTTTAACATATAATAACTGTTTGGAAGTCACCAATATTGAAAACGCTTCATCCGCTCATCCCAGTGATGAGGATTTATTTGAAGTGAATATCGATGAAATCAACCCTGTCCTCTGTGTCACAGAGACACAAAGCACTCCAGAACCCAAGTCTCCAGTTAAAAGACCATCTGAGCCAACAACGCCTCCTATTACACCAGCTAAAAAACCTTTGACTAAGAAGAGTGCTGTAAAAATAATACAAAAATGACTTTGTATTGAAATGCACAACTAAGATGGTTGTGTGTGTGTGTGTATATATATTGAAATGATGGTATTGGTTTTTTTTTTTTTTTTGTTTTTTTTTTAATGAATGGCAAATATTGATTTAAGTCATGTTTTCTATTGAAATTAGGTTAATTTTGTCCATTATGTTCTGAAATGCTACTGATTGATTTTTATTTCATTTTTATGGCAAAGCTTTGTTAAATGTTGTTTAATGTATTTTTTTATTTTTATTAAAACAAATGTGTGTCAATTCTTGGAATATGTGACCTTTATTGCATGGGCTTATCTTGCATTTGGAAAGTTGCGTGCATTCTTCTAGCCATTCTTAACTAGGCACTAAGTTTAGTTTCACAAACCATACTGGGAAAAGCAAGTAGTGTAACCATAAGTGTCATTGTGAATAACTAAAGAAACGGTTGGTATTCTGTTCTGTAAAGATTTAAATATGCAACAATGGTGCTTTAAAATCACTTCAAAGGCCCCCTCTAATTTGCTTACTTTATCCAATGTGCTAAATGGTATTTAAACTAAAAATAATAGTTATTTTTAATTCACATTTTTATCACCTCTCACAATATTGTTTCTAGGCAGCATAAAAAAAAAAACTTAATTGTACAAGACATTATCAAAGATGACTGTCAAAGTAATGTACTTGTAGCAAAAATATAGGTTACAGTTGCATATGGCAGTTAACCCATGTAATTCCAATTTCTTTTCCCTGAGATAACATGTATGAATACATAAGGATATTAAACAATCTTTAACAATTACGTCAAAAATATATCTCAAAATCCATACAAAAAACTTGATTATTCGTCAGGTCACAATTGTGACCATTAGTAGAACAAAGGGAGGCTAGGTATATGGTGTTAATGGATTTATAAACTGACAAACTTCTACAGTTTAAAGACCAGGTTCAATAATTGTTTTAAGCTTTAGTTAATAGTGTTGTATTACATCAAAGACACACCATGCAAAATTTCCATTTGTCAAACAGTGACCCCTAGAGTTGCTGTGGAGTACTTGTATTTTTTCTGAATATTAACTTAATGAACTAATATCTAATATGCCCATGACAATTTAGAAACTGAAAATAGAACATAAAAATATGTATTAGATCTAATATAACAAAATTACAAGATTATAAAATGCATTGCGTGAATTCTTGTTTAAAGAGAAGTGTTTAATCTACAATTAAACTAGGAATGTTTGACAGAATAGTGAATATTATCAGGAAACCTGCTCCAGACTTTAGGACCCACATGCAAAAACAAAACATTCTCTCCTTTAGTGCAGTTCAATATTCTTAGTAGTACCAAAAGTCCAGAATTGTAAGATTCTTACAAGAACCTGTTAATCTTAATGTTGTAAAATAATATTTTATCGATCTATATACTGCATCTTGGACTAACTTTATTTGTTAAAGGTGCAGGACAACCACCTAACAGTGAATCACAATAATATCAACTAAACTCATTAAACGTAACATGCTGTCCATTTAAATACTAAATCTTCATTTTGAGTTGATTCTCATTTGAACTATGGAACTTCTACATCTATGGAAACACATGACTTTCCAGGGGCTCAATGAGTGACAGGCATATGACCCAGAGATTGTGGGTTCAAGTCCTTTGTCTTACAACTTTATAAAGTTGTGTCATTTCAATTTCTTTATCATCCTGAAACGCATTGTACTATTCTTTCTTCCTATTAAATACAACGTGTGTTTCATTTATATGCAAAGTCTTTATTTTGAGTTCATTCTCTTTTTTACTACTGAACCTCGGCAGCTGGATGATCTCATTTCTTTTGTGAGGTAAGAAGTTAATGAGTAAGAACACTTTGGTTATTAAAGTTTCTTTTAAAGTTTTGAAAGCAAAGTATTTTTAAGTACTTTTTGAACCCATGGAACCATTGAAGGCTTGGCCCCGTAAGGCTGCTTGCAGCTTTAATTATTATTATTATTCTTCTTCTTCTTCTTCCGCAAATGGAAGTCTATGGCAGCCCTATGAACCGTACATAGGAAAATGATGAAATTTGGCATACTTGTAGTGATGCTAATGAATAGTAATTGGACCAATTTTTGACCCTCTAGGACCAACTCTATAGCGCCACCACCAGTTCAAAAATTCAACATTGAAATGGTTATAACTTTTGAACCCTTTGATCTAGAGACATGAAACTTAGTACACCTGATTCCACACATCATGCTGATCACAACCAATACCTTACATTAAGACCCCGCCCATTACAGTAGTGGCCATTTTGAAATGTACAGTATTCAGTTATTTCGCTACTCCTCCTTCAAATTTTGTCCAATTTTCTCCAAACATGCACTCAAATGATCTTCAGACTGAGCCGCATAAAAGTACTGTTCCCGATTTTTTTGTTATACTGGAAAAAAAAAAGTTATAATGTCGCAAACTTAACGAGGTCCACCCAAAATTGGCTAAGAGGCTGTATCTCGGCCAAAGTTTGATCAATCGAAACGAAAATTGGTACTCTTCATCGGAAGCATGTTCTGAGGTCCCATGCCAAAGTTGGGAATAGCGCCACCTACGGGTCATGAGATATGACAAATTGCTATTTTGGCCAATAACTTTTGAACAGTTTGTCAGAAATTCATAATTGTGGTATCTATGGATTCCTTGCGTCATGCCGAATCCGTGGATATCGATTTTGCCATGATGGGATGTACCACGTGTCCGCCATTTTGAATTTTGTCATAAATTGCAATATCTTTTAAACTATTTGACATATCAGCACACAATTTGGTAGGGATGACCGACACCATGTCCTAAAGCGACATGAGAAGTTTGATCACAGCGCCACCTAGTGTTCCAGATATATCATTGTTTTTTGAAAAAACGCTTATAACATTTGAAAATATTGTTCAAATTTTGAGTTCTTTATGACATTATGTTCCTTGGTTTATGCCGATTTAGACGATATCTCATTTGTCATTTTCCAACAATGTGACTGGCCGCCATATTGGAGCGAATGTAAAACAGTTTTTTCGCTACTCCTCCTTCAAAATTTGTCCAAAATTGTCCAAAATTTGCTCAAATGATCTTCGGACCGAGCCGCATAAAAGTACTGTTCCCGATTTTTTTGCTATACTGTAATAAAAAAGTTATGATGTCACAAATTTAACAAGGTCAACCCAAAATTGGCTAAGAGGCTGTAACTTGTGAACAGTTTGTCACAAAATCATAAAATTGGTGTCTATCGATTCCTTGCATCATGTCGAATCCGACGATATCTATTTTGCCAGGATTGGATGTACCACGTTATAAGCTAAATTAGCATTAAGCTAGCTTAGCATGCTTATCTGGTTAACATGTCATGGAACTTTTTGTGAACTCATTCTCACACTGAACCCTCTACTCAGCAGGCTGGTGAACGTGCATGAGTGATTAGCTCAACGTGTTACACCACGGATCCCGATGTTCAGCGTCGTGGGTTCGCCACTCAGTGTGACATGTGCCCAGACCGCATGAGGTACTGTGGCAGGAAAAGATGCAGAAGTTGCATCTGTTCCAGGCATTGTGCATAAGAATGATCTCATCTGAAGCTGCCACACACAACATGCAGTGCTTTTACGTCCAATTCATTGTTGTTCTTCTTCCAGAAGGGTAGTCAATGGCAGCCCTATGAACCACAAGTTAGAAAATTGGCACACTTGTAGTGATGGTAATGAGTAGTAATCTGACCAATTTTGGATGATTTAATCTAAACTTTTTAAATACAAAATGTTCTCCATTTACTTCAAAATTCTTAATTTTGACTTGATTCTCTCTTGAAAATATTGAATTTCGGCAGCTGTGTAGATGCATGTCTGGCAAGTGGCTCAACGAGATGAGTGACAGGCATCTAACCCATAGATAGTGGGTTCGAGTCCCGTGTGGGACAACTTTAAAATTGTGTATTATGAAATTAATTGATTATGAAACACTTGTAGTGAGTAGTCCAACGTGTGATCAGATGATCTTTGGACCGAGCTGCACAGAAATGATGAACAGGTTTTTGATAGTAGCCCCCATACCAAAGATCTTCCTCTCTGCAGTTGACCTAGCCTGTGTTTGTTGCCTTATCTTAGTTAGCTTAGCATACTAATTGGTTAGCATGCTAGCCAGATGCCATTCTTTCTAATGTGGCTCTTCAGTTATCAGGCTAAACCATAAGGCTTTAAGTGGTGGACAAGTTGCTTCTGTTCCAGGTGAAGGAGCTAGTAGAATAGAACACACAGATAATTTATTTAAAAATTCTTCATTTTGAGTTGCTTCTCACTTGAACTATGGATCTTCTGCATCTTGGCCAAAACACAACTTCCAAGTGGTGCAATGAGATGAGTGACAGATATCTGACCCAGAGATAGTGGGTTCAAGCCCCATGTGGGACAACTTTAATTTAAAAAAAAAATGTGTTAAGTTGTCATTTCAATTCCTTTATTATCCAGATAAGCATTGTTGTAATCTTTCTTTTGGGATTAGAAATGTGTTTTTGTTCATTCTATGTTGATTCTTACCTGAAGTCTTAAATATCCAGAAAGGTTTGTGAACAAATGAGCAGTCATTGACTTTCAACTATTCTAATTGCATTGTAAGCAGTTACATAAATTGGTTGTTTTCTTCCTATGTATAGTCGTATCCTCTTTTTTTTTTTGCCTCCATGTGTTAATTCTCAACTTCATATATGTGTTTGTGCATTGTGTGTAAAGTAGTGAACTGGAGAGCAGAAGGGTATGATAAGATGTTTGTGGTGGTCTAGGTAAACCTCTATTTTTTTAAATTGTGCTGCCTTTTTTACATTTCAAGTTAAATACATAAAGCTTCAAACAGAACACAAATGCCTATTCAATTGATCAACCACTGGCAACATTTTATTGCAAAGTATATAGTAAAGAATACTTTCAATTCCATACAAGAAATGGTTTGACCAACTCCACAATATTAACTGATCTGACATTAAACATTTGAATGTGTACATATGCATATCTTTTAATTATTTTAAGTCCCATAAACATTAGACTTACTTAGTGACTTGAATATCAGTTTTTCCTTCTCGTCATGTGGACAATAAATAAAAGTAATTTTATCATAATAGTAAACCATAAAATCACATTAAAATACATGAACATTTTTGTATTATCTAACATTAAGAATTGTTTTAAAAAATAAATTGTAATTGTAAATAGAAGTTAATTAGTTACTACATGAATGTTAAATTACAAATAGTTACTATTCTAACAGTACATTATTTGGATCAACATCAATTAGTTGAGGTATATTGCCAAAAAGACTAGTAAAAGCTAACCTAAAGAATTTACATAATGTATACAATTATTTATTCTCAAATAAGCAACAAAATATCATTACACATCAAACAATACACTATCATTATACACAGAGCTGCACTCCAGGTTTATTGCTGCTCCTGATGCTTTGAATATTTTCCCAAAACAATCAGAGTAAAGCTTAATTAAGTTCAAGAGGCTTCATTTCTCCATCCCTAAAAGGCATTATACAAGTAAATTTACCTTTCAATTATTTCCAGCAGACTTTCAGATCCATTTCTTGCCTCCACTAAACCAAGCTTCCCAATTCTAAAATGATTAACTCAGCAATTTGATGAATGTATTACTAATTCCTGCAATCACCCTAATTGAATCGTTTGTTAATTGCATACCAAGCATTGTCAATTTCTGTTCTAGTAGGCCTAATCTACTATAAATCACACCACTTGCAAACCTCTTTTTTCATGCAACAGCAAAAATGAACAAATATTTAAATAGACCAGAGACCAGTGAATCTGACAACTGCATTTATGTTTACATTCATGCAGTTTCCAGAGTGCAACTGTCTAGAACAAACTCAAAGTTTTTTAATGCAACTTTGCAAACAGGTCGCAGTGAATATCACCAAGCTGTCATCTTTGCGCACGAAAAACATCAAACTTGGACAACATTAGCATTAAATCGGACAGCGGTTAAACTGTCAAACATAACAAAAAAGCCAAGTAAGTGGTAGTCTAGCTATTTAATCCTGTTTTCTATCTGATAAACTTTCAGTAATCGTATTCCTTTCAAATTCATTGTACAAACAAGCCCATATCAATTCTCACTTTTTTCATTCTTTAGGCCTCAATAATTCTGAATATTTCATTCAGTGTGATCGGAGTACTGCTGTGGAAGTCGCAACATCTACATTTCCCCACAAACCACCAAAAGAGATAGAAAAACTCACTGTAGAAGAAGCAAAAACTCTGGGATCACGACAATTGGTAAGCTGTTTTTTTTTCAACCTTCTCACTGTGTAAATAGCCTACAGGGTTGTTTACTTGTTGTAGTAATGCTCTGGAGAGTAGTACAATCACATATATTAGCCCTCTGTAGATTGTGCAAAATCGTTTTTATGGGGAGAAAAACATTTTAAAGTAGCCTGACGTTCAAAAAAATGCTAAAATGTGAAAGATTTTTCAGATGCACAGGCAAAGATTACTCTGCTTCTCAGTTATCTTTGCTAGATGCTTTACAAACATGATTAATGCGTTTCAAATTGGTTAATGTGTGGAAAAGTTTGGCTATTTCCTCTTCTTATGACCACAACAGCAGTTGTATACATTTCCCTTGTAATCATGTTTATTGATGTATATTTTTGATTGTACATGTACGATTTTCTTTAAATTTTCAGATCACTAAAATATCTGCAACAGTATGCAAGCTAAACAACGCAACTACTGTAAAGGCCTGGGGTACAGACTGTGAGATCCAAGAATGTTCCTTGCAAGATCCATCTGGAGAAATTCAACTTACTCTTTGGGAAAACCAAGTTTCAAAACTGCAACTAGGTAACTCCTACACCTTTACCAATCTTAAAACTAGACTGTACAACAGCCTTAAGAGCCTCACAACAACCCTGAAAACAACCATGGAACCTATTGCACAGGACCAAGTTTTCCCACCTGGTCAAGGCCCTAAAATCAGTAAAGAACCCTCTCTACCTAATACAGTGGTGAAACAAAAGCCAATAGGGGTGCAAATAAACATTAAAAAACAATGTCCAAAATGCCACAAATCACAAGAACAATTCAACATCAAACAGCAATTTCACCGTTGCCCGACTTGCAAAATTCTACGGAACACAAAAAGCTATATAACAAAATGCAATGGAATAATTGAGATAAATCAAGACAGTCAAATAACTTCTCTTACGGTTTCGAACTCAACTTTGTCAAAATTCATAGCACCAGAACTTGAACTGTCAACTTGTGATTCACAAGATATAGAAGAACTCTTTCTATCCTCCGATGAACTGACTTTAACATATAATAACTGTTTGGAAGTCACCAATATTGAAAACGCTTCATCCGCTCATCCCAGTGATGAGGATTTATTTGAAGTGAATATCGATGAAATCAACCCTGTCCTCTGTGTCACAGAGACACAAAGCACTCCAGAACCCAAGTCTCCAGTTAAAAGACCATCTGAGCCAACAACGCCTCCTATTACACCAGCTAAAAAACCTTTGACTAAGAAGAGTGCTGTAAAAATAATACAAAAATGACTTTGTATTGAAATGCACAACTAAGATGGTTGTGTGTGTGTGTGTATATATATTGAAATGATGGTATTGGTGTTTTTTTTTTTTGTTTTTTTTTTAATGAATGGCAAATATTGATTTAAGTCATGTTTTCTATTGAAATTAGGTTAATTTTGTCCATTATGTTCTGAAATGCTACTGATTGATTTTTATTTCATTTTTATGGCAAAGCTTTGTTAAATGTTGTTTAATGTGTTTTTTTTTTATTAAAACAAATGTGTGTCAATTCTTGGAATATGTGACCTTTATTGCATGGGCTTATCTTGCATTTGGAAAGTTGCGTGCATTCTTCTAGCCATTCTTAACTAGGCACTAAGTTTAGTTTCACAAACCATACTGGGAAAAGCAAGTAGTGTAACCATAAGTGTCATTGTGAATAACTAAAGAAACGGTTGGTATTCTGTTCTGTAAAGATTTAAATATGCAACAATGGTGCTTTAAAATCACTTCAAAGGCCCCCTCTAATTTGCTTACTTTATCCAATGTGCTAAATGGTATTTAAACTAAAAATAATCGTTATTTTTAATTCACATTTTTATCACCTCTCACAATATTGTTTCTAGGCAGCATAAAAAAAAAAACTTAATTGTACAAGACATTATCAAAGATGACTGTCAAAGTAATGTACTTGTAGCAAAAATATAGGTTACAGTTGCATATGGCAGTTAACCCATGTAATTCCAATTTCTTTTCCCTGAGATAACATGTATGAATACATAAGGATATTAAACAATCTTTAACAATTACGTCAAAAATATATATCAAAATCCATACAAAAAACTTGATTATTCGTCAGGTCACAATTGTGACCATTAGTAGAACAAAGGGAGGCTAGGTATATGGTGTTAATGGATTTATAAACTGACAAACTTCTACAGTTTAAAGACCAGGTTCAATAATTGTTTTAAGCTTTAGTTAATAGTGTTGTATTACATCAAAGACACACCATGCAAAATTTCCATTTGTCAAACAGTGACCCCTAGAGTCGCTGTGGAGTACTTGTATTTTTTCTGAATATTAACTTAATGACCTAATATCTAATATGCCCATGACAATTTAGAAACTGAAAATAGAACATAAAAATATGTATTAGATCTAATATAACAAAATTACAAGATTATAAAATGCATTGCGTGAATTCTTGTTTAAAGAGAAGTGTTTAATCTACAATTAAACTAGGAATGTTTGACAGAATAGTGAATATTATCAGGAAACCTGCTCCAGACTTTAGGACCCACATGCAAAAACAAAACATTCTCTCCTTTAGTACAGTTCAATATTCTTAGTAGTACCAAAAGTCCAGAATTGTAAGATTCTTACAAGAACCTGTTAATCTTAATGTTGTAAAATAATATTTTATCGATCTATATACTGCATCTTGGACTAACTTTATTTGTTAAAGGTGCAGGACAACCACCTAACAGTGAATCACAATAATATCAACTAAACTCATTAAACGTAACATGCTGTCCATTTAAATACTAAATCTTCATTTTGAGTTGATTCTCATTTGAACTATGGAACTTCTACATCTATGGAAACACATGACTTTCCAGGGGCTCAATGAGTGACAGGCATATGACCCAGAGATTGTGGGTTCAAGTCCTTTGTCTTACAACTTTATAAAGTTGTGTCATTTCAATTTCTTTATCATCCTGAAACGCATTGTACTATTCTTTCTTCCTATTAAATACAACGTGTGTTTCATTTATATGCAAAGTCTTTATTTTGAGTTCATTCTCTTTTTTACTACTGAACCTCGGCAGCTGGATGATCTCATTTCTTTTGTGAGGTAAGAAGTTAATGAGTAAGAATACTTTGGTTATTAAAGTTTCTTTTAAAGTTTTGAAAGCAAAGTATTTTTAAGTACTTTTTGAACCCATGGAACCATTGAAGGCTTGGCCCCGTAAGGCTGCTTGCAGCTTTAATATTTAAATGTTATTCTATTTGCTCTATTTAATTTAAATTATATATACTGTATATATATATATATATATATATATATATATATATATATATATATATATATATATATATATGTGTGTGTGTGTGTGTGCTGTAGTTTGTGACTCTTAAACTCTGGTGTCAATAAAAATGTATCTTTGTTCAGTGAAAATCACTTTATCTGTCTTTTTATTCAGCAAGTTAATCAGTGTGTGTGTGTGTGTGTCTTGCACTGCCATTCAGCTCAGTGGTATCATAATTTTCCTGTTAGACATCAAACATAGTATATACATAATATATATATAGTATAATAGTATATTATATAATATATATATATAGTATGGCATAGTTATAAGGTAGTCATTGCTTTTCTTTAGGCCTTAAAATGGTCAAAGGGGCCTCCAACCAAATTTTGCTTAGGGCCCCCAAAGGTCTAGGGCCGGCTCTGGATGTATAGATAAATATCTTTCCTAATCAGGGTATCTTCCGTCCATTTCATTTCCAATTTGAAATGAAATAAGCAAAAACGAGAAAACGCGCCTTTATTCGTTATTTCGTTTTTTATAAAAAACGAAAAAACGAGATTTCGGCTTGATTTTTCGTTTTTTGGTTAACGGGTCAAAAACGGATAAATGACTTCAAAATCAGTTTTGCACATGTGGGCGGTCATTAGACGCCCCTTTCAGCCGATTGGTCAAGCAAATCTGAGCCTGTGACATCATCAGTAATTTCCCATGTCTTTTCAACAAAATAATAGTCCTATATGGCTCTGCGTACCGCTTCTTAAACTGTACAGGGCTGTGCAACTTAACGCGTTTCACAGAAATATTTATTTCAGAAATATTAAATATTAATCTGATTCTGCACCCAGCCGGTTTTATTTAGCTGTGCAGAGTTAAATCTGTGTAGCGCTGCACTAGACCGCGCAGAGCGGGTGAAGCATAGACCAATGTTCTGTCAAGTGTAAACTCTTCTTTTAGACAATATGCTCAGTTTTGGACAAGGGGTGGTCATTGCAAATACTGTAATGCAAAACTGCTGATGGTGGGTACCGATGATCGTAAATTAAAATGTAACTAATCATAGCCGCGAGAGTGAGACAGCGAGATGATTGACAGGACGATAGCGGAGGAAAAAACTCAAGATAGCCTAACATGTGTTGGTTAAAAAATATTTCTTTCTTTAATATAAGTGAGTTTGTATTTGAAAACAACAACAACAAAACAATAAAATAACAGTGTGAACCACAAACTGAGCGTTCATTTTAAAGGGAAATTTCCAAATATCTAATATTTATTTGTTATAATGTTGTTGTTTTATGCATTCCGTCTTAATCGTTTTGTTAATAAAAGTAGGCCTACTATGCTATTACTATACTATTTTATTGTATATATACCGAGGCACTTCATAAATCCAATTAGAAAGCTAAACAGTTCTAAGCATGAACTCTAGCAAGATCAATTAAGATTTTCATTTGGGTTTATGAAGTGCCTCGGTAAATATACATAGGCTACACATTACATTATTTATGGGTATAGAGTTCATGGTAGCCTACTAATTGCATAAGCTCCTGTGGTTTTGATGCAATACATTTTATTGACGCATGCATGTTTCTCATTTTAATTTTTTGATTATACCGCCATGATTATGAGTAATGCCACCAAATAAACTGAGACCAATGCAACTGAGTTAATGTATCGTGTTTTTATGATATAATTATGTAATTGGCTTATGGCTGACTTGGCGCCACCTACTGGCGGTCTTTCATATTGAAAGTATTGTTACATGTAACTTCATATTTTTCATCACTAGTGGACTGCCGAGTCGCTTTCACCCCAAAATGGCGGAAGCATAGCGCTGCTGCTGGGCGCTGGTGTTGCAATGGAACGTTCTATTGGCTTTCACTTCTTGTCAATATACGTTCTTTGGTTTCGGTTCATTTATGAGAGGAGCTCCAGTTCACGCGCCGGCGCCTCCTGGTCGTGATTATCTACTGCTATATTTACTTCTTATTTATTAAATCCAGGAAATTGGTTGATGAAACATTGATTAAAATTAAGATACAATTAATACAACACGAAATTCACTTTAAAGAAAGGCTTTGTGCTTTCTGTTTGAGGTCTCTGTAAACGTTTTAAAGTATTTTAGTGCCGCTTTCAGAGCGGTCACGTCCGCTACATTGTTTTTTCCTCATAAATGCAAACACGAAAAAATTAAATAAAATGAATATTTTATGTTCTGTGGAGAGCCCACCCTTCTTCATCCGGTGGGTAGTATTACTTTTGGTTTGCGCATTGTAAATCACTGAATTACTAAAACATATTTTGCCACATATTTTTTGTGTCACGTCCGTAACGCATGTGTATTTTATATTAAATATAAAACGCATGTGTATTACCCTCATATTAAATATAAAACGCATGTGTAGACTGATATTTTCTAATGTCTGGACTATATATTTGTTATTTCTTTTTGGTAGTGCTTAACAAGCATAATTTAATTTTGCCCAGTTGTGGTCTGTTGAGGGGCAATAAATATCAAAGGTCTCAAAACATCTATTGTGTTAGCCTATTTGTATCGATCCACATTATCTACATGGCATTTGATTGGAGGCTAGTCTCACTTTGTCCCACGGCAACATTAAAATAGTTTAGATTTGTGTACATTGTTTCTGTTGAGTGTCCATTTCATTATAATATTCAGGTTTATCGTTAATAATTGAACATGCACATGTAGGCTATTTTAAGTTCCGTTAAAGAGGGGTGGAGGTGGGGTTACATTTGACCATTTAAAAATGTACTTGAAAGTAGGCCTAACGCAATAGTTACTTTCAGAAGTAACTAGTTACTTTTATAATTTGTAACTGAGTAACTAATTTAGTTACTTTAAGGAAGTAGTGACTAGTAACTGTAAGTAATTACTTTTTTTAAAGTAACTTACCCAACACTGATTATAACAAATAAATAAAAGATATTTGGAAATGTCCCTTTAAAATGAACGCTCAGCTCAGTTTGTGGTTCACACTGTTATTTGATTGTTTCTTTGTTGTTGTTGTTTTCAAATACAAACTCACTTATATTAAAGAAAGAAATATTTTTTAACCAACACATGTTAGGCTATCTTGAGTTTTTTCCTCCGCTATCGTCCTGTCAATCATCTCGCTGTCTCACTCTCGCGGCTATGATTAGTTACATTTTAATTTACGATCATCGGTACCCACCATCAGCAGTTTTGCATTACAGTATTTGCAATGACCACCCCTTGTCCAAAACTGAGCATATTGTCTAAAAGAAGAGTTTACACTTGACAGAACATTGGTCTATGCTTCACCCGCTCTGCGCGGTCTAGTGCAGCGCTACACAGATTTAACTCTGCACAGCTAAATAAAACCGGCTGGGTGCAGAATCAGATTAATATTTAATATTTCTGAAATAAATATTTCTGTGAAACGCGTTAAGTTGCACAGCCCTGTACAGTTTAAGAAGCGGTACGCAGAGCCATATAGGACTATTATTTTGTTGAAAAGACATGGGAAATTACTGATGATGTCACAGGCTCAGATTTGCTTGACCAATCGGCTGAAAGGGGCGTCTAATGACCGCCCACATGTGCAAAACTGATTTTGAAGTCATTTATCCGTTTTTGACCCGTTAACCAAAAAACGAAAAATCAAGCCGAAATTTCGTTTTTTCGTTTTTTATAAAAAACGAAATAACGAATAAAGGCGCGTTTTCTCGTTTTTGCTTATTTCATTTCAAATTGGAAATGAAATGGACGGAAGATACCCTGATTTTTCCTTCATGTTTTTCTTCTCTATCTTTTAATTTATTTATTTTAGTTTCCTGCTCATTGTTCTTTTCTCATTTGTATTCTGATGACATTGAACATATTGTTAATACATTTTGTATATTGTATACAAGTTGTATGTCATAAATATCTATGCCAGCACGTCCCAGCCGGGTTCGTCACTTATTTGGTTCCCTGGAAACATTTCCGTTGTGCTCTGTGTTATTTGCAGCATGTTTCTGTATTTGGTGTTGTTGTGAGTATTTGGAGCTCACGTGTGTTGTGAAACTGATGAAGATGTTTTCTTAATTTGCGGGTGTTTTTTTGTTTGCATGTGGTTTTTTCTATTTGCATGTGTTTTCTTCAGTTGCAGCGTGTTGAGCTCTCTCGGCCACCGTACAAAAATCCATAAGATCTGACTTTCATGCTCTGGAAATACAAACCGGAAGACATGACCTAAATTTAGCAAATAGACAAAATCCACATGCTTAGATTCAGTCCTTGCACAGTATAGGCTACCTTGTGTTTTTAAAGCACATGCAGTGAACAAACAAACGTTCACAACAGGAAATGCAACTTGGTTTGATTTTGTACATTTATAGCCAATGTAGTCAATATAGTCAATGTTTTGGATTTATTGTCAGTAACAGTTTTTGTTAAAATCCTGGTTCTCTTGCTCAACACTGCCCTCTTCTGGCCAGGAGGCGTTTCCTTTGTGCTGTGGATTCATTCTTTTGTTTCAACAGAAATAAAACAAACTCCAAAAGCATTGAACAGCAGCAGGAAACATGAAAACATTATTTACGGTCACATATTTCTGATTCTAGGACATATTATGAAAATGAAAATCTGACATGCATAATTGGTTATTATATTTTTTATTACTTGCCCCTAAACAGCACATACATTTATGTATAAATCAATATCAAGCTCTCAGTCGCACTGTTGGCCTGAATATCAGCACATATGCATAATTATAACCATATTTATAAGCTTTATACATTAACATAGAGGGAGATATATTGTGTTACTTTATATTTTCATGTAACATATCAGTGTTTGTGTTGAGTCTTGAGGTTGTTCAAAATCCATATCTTGAAGATTTTGTAGGTCTGTACTTTGAAATTGTTTCAAGTCGTCTCCGTTTCTTGCATGAACAAACATCTTTAATAGTCCTTAAAAGTGAAATCAGATTTAACATTAAATGAGTAGTTCAGACAAAAACATTATTTATTCAACCCACATTTCATGGTTTTGTTATTTCTGTAACATAACAATTGTAGTCACTATAAAGAGCTGTAACTGCAAGAGCTGTTATTTAAAAAATGTACAATAGCATACTGATATTATAGTGATAATTCAAGAGCACAATGTCCACGTTTGGAGACATACATGTATAATTTCACCAAAGAGCTCACCTATGATCACTATGATCAGAACAGCGTTCACCAGAGCAGATATGAAGATAATAATCTGCCAATGTGTCTGATTCCTCTCAATGTTCTTCACCGCTGTATGATTCTGGATCTCTGGAGTTGGAGTTGGTACTGTGTATTCATTGAAGGGGTTTAATATTAATATTTCATATGTATTTGTCTAACAGTGATTAAGTGTTTAGCTTGATGATCACTGAATGTTCACTCACCGCTGATGTGTATTCTGGTGCCGTCGCTGTATTTTGGAGGAGCGTCTTTGGTCTCACAGTAATAAAGTCCTAAATCATCAATAGTGACATTATTTATGAACAGGCGATGATTACTTTGCACTGAATATTTCTGCCTAAAAGCTTTACTGTAGTAAAAAGTAGCTGAAGTTGTGGAAGAGCGTAATATGACAACCGGAGAATCTGGAAGTTTCAGCAAAAACCAATAAACCTCCGTTACATCAAAATCACAGTTTATAGACACATTTTGACCCAAATCTGTTAGTTGATCAGTTAAAGTCTCCGCAGCTTCACACCATATGAGCAGATCTGTGAAATAAACACCACACACACATAATATGGATTATTGTGTCATTAAACATTATAAATGATCTTACAAAAAAACAATCATATATTGATAAAGTACATTAACTCACAGAGGCGAAGCTGCACAATCTTCATGATGTTAACACACTTGTTTCTTTCACACGACTGTAGAGATGTAACTTTACCTCAGAGCTTTCAGACGGATAGAGTGATTTAACCACAGTCAAGAGGAAGTTAAAGGCAGGTTTGCTCTGGCCACACGTTTAGTTCTGGTGTCTATTTGTTCAAAACTCAACCATTGACCTATACATCATTTCTTGTCTTTAAAAAAATATATATTTATCTCTAATTCACTGCAGCAAAAGGACCCAAGACACTGAGAACAGCCCCGTTTTCTTTTTTTCAGTGTCATTCAAACACAAATATGATGTTTTCTTCAACTATTCTCGTTCTTTGATTATTAACTCATAAGTTTAGATGAGGTTTTTAGTTTCTGTCTCTTGATATTACAACCATAAACAATATTTATCCTGAAGACAAGTGAGTACTCTATGTATTTTAATTAATCTGGATTGAATTTCTTTTTGTCTAGTACTTCTTTTTAACTAGAAAATAGTAAGAAGTGTGAAACTTATTTCTAACATTTGTTATACAAATTATTAATCTTTGTTAATGTTAGTTAATCTTATTCTTTGTTAATGTTAGTTAATACAAATTCAGCAGTTAGTTCATGTTAGCTCAGGTTCATTAAATAATATTAACAAATACAGCTTGTGTTTTAATACTTCAATAAATTGCAATAACAATTCAATTAGTATGAACTAAAATTAATAACTGCTGTAGAAGTATTTCCTTTTTTATTGTTAGTTCATGATAACTAATGAGGTTAACTTTTGGAAACATAATTGTAAAGTGTTTTCATGGTGTCTGATGTCATGTTCACTTGGTTAAAGTTGAAACCGCTTGATGCATGCGAGTGTGTGTGATCGTGTTGTTCATCAAGTGACCAAACCAGTGGAACACTTCATTTGCACGAAACCATGCTTGTGTTAACCACAAAACAGAGAGCAGAAGATGTTTTTAAATATGTGAAAAAAATATTTAAAAATATTACTATGCATGCCAGAATATAACTTTAGATTTATTGACATGTGTTCAAGCTTAGTCAAATCTCTGTAAAAAATAAACTAGCAGAAAATGTCATGATTTCAAAAAATTGTTTAATGTGAAGTGTGATTTAATATCAGGAATAACTACATTTTTACTGATAAAAAGCTGCTTCAGCCCCAAAAAAGCTCATTTTGAGGTTTACAACTTTTACTGCTGAGTATGTCAGCGCACTTATAATAGAGAGAGAACAATGATTATATTATTATATATAAGGAAGATCTCCACTTAAAACACCAGCAAAAAGTGTTACTATCCACACTGCATATTTACATACAAATCAGCAAACTCATAAATGAAAATGGAAATTAAAATCCACACATTTAAAATATAATAACAGTCAATTTTAGTTTGTAAAAAAAACTTTATATTCATAACGCGTATCACATCGTACATTGGCTGTAGACAGTAGAGCTCTGCTCCTGACTAGACCTGGTGTTTCTGGAGCTCATGAAGAAATCAACTTCAGCACACTGAAAGAGGACCATATTATATATGGATGGACATATACAGTATATTAGACATAATGTACAGTCAGCTGGTCATAAACAGTTCAGATCATTTAATGAATCTTGTGTATGCAGCTTGAAGTTGCACTGTAAGAATCACCAGGATAATAGAGGACAAAATAAGATCATATATATTAATATTGAAGATGCATCTTACCTGTGGATTATTCGAGTTTTGAGCAGCAGATTTTCCAGTTGCATCATTGAATCTCTTCACCAAACCTGAAACACACTGGATATGAAACATCACTGAATTCACACATTGTAACAGTCCAAGAGCTGATTCACAGAGAATGTGTTTTACTGTGAAAAATGTGAGATTCAGGCCTGGGGAACGAAAAAAGTGTCTATAGAAATGCGTTTTTTAAAAGTTGAACTTTTTTTAGGAACTTTAAGAACGGCATGTCTCGCACGAGACACTAAAAAAGAAGACAGACGTGAGCGCAACTGTTAAATTAGTGTAGTGTGTGTTTAAATTAAAAAACAATGCAAAAGTAGCGCAGCGGAATAGAAAAACACGTTCTGTGTGAACCGGCTACATTTGTGTAGTTCTAGAGTTTGTCTCCTTGTAGTTCACTGACACTTTTACTGTAGTAAAACAAGAACAAACCTATTAATGCAATGATCAGAAGCACATTCAGCAGGACAGAAATGATGATGGTCATATTTCTCCATGGTATCTGGTGTTGTGGAGCGTCATCTGTCTGATTCCTGTGGACCGAGTCTGTAATATTCTTTTGGACAAAATCTGTAAAATGTTTGTAGTTCAATCTTTCAATTTCAGTCTTTAACAGAACAATAAAACTATTATTAGATCTTCATACAGTATTTTCAAGGAATCCATGTGGTTTATAAAGACATGAAATGATAAAATAACTCACCGCTGATGTAGATTTTGGTGCCGTTGTTGAATTTTAGTGGTTCACTAGTTTTCACACAATAATAAACTCCTAATTCATCAATGGTGATATTCTTGATGAACAGACGACTGTTAGTTTTCACTGAGTATTTGTGTATAAAGATGCTGTTTTCATATTTACCTCGTCCTTCAACTGTTCTGCTGAAAGTGCGTAAGATAAACACTGGAGGATCCGGTAATTTCAGTTTGTACCAGTAAATCTCCTTTATATCAAGATCACAGGTTATAATCACATCAGATCCTAAAGTTACTGGTGTGTTTGTTAGACTCTCTGTAGCTTGATGCAACATGAACAGATCTATGACAGAAAGAAAAACACATTTATTGAGATATAAAATCAAAATAAAACTGACTCATTCAAATGTGAGATGAGAAACTCACAGATCTGCAGCTGTATGATCTTCATGATCTGATCCAGATGAATAATATCTGCTATAGTGATCATTCACACATCTCGTACTGTGAGGAAACACAAACCTCGACCACACAGACGAGAGGGGAAGTCAGAGCTGGGCTTCTCTGAGAGCATCATCATTCTTAGTGCTTTAAATCAACAAGTTATTAGAAGATATAGTTTGTATTAATATGCCAGTGCGTTTTATTTGAATAAACAGATGTGTGCATTTTGATTTCCTCATAAAAAAAACCACATAATCATATAAAATTGTATTTATTTCTTTTTTTTGCTACCAGCACCAGGTGACATCAGATTGAGCTGTGACTAAAATGCCATTGCAAAGACTCATGCTTCAAGAAAACATCTGATGATATTTTGATGAACAGAGGAAACCAAAGCCATCAATGTGCAATGTGTGTGTTCAGATGTTTAGTGGTAAAAACATGCAGTGTTTCCACGTTTTTATAATGCAAGAATTTAATTTCAGAATTTAGTTTAATTTACATATATTTTGTGGTTTGCTTATATTGTTGATTGTTGATTGTGAACATTGCTATTGCCAGTCCTACATTTTAATAATCAATCCCATTTATAAATTTGCACTGCAATTCATATCTCTACCACATGATGTCCCTGTAAACTTGTGTACAGACTTAAATCAAGAGAGATTTACCTGAAATATGTCCATGACTAATATCGTGAATGATCAGTCAATCTATTCATTTATGTGTTCGTTCATCAGTCAGGTTTTATTGATTTTTAATATTCATCCAGGTTTTATTTACTACATTTGTGTTTACAACAACTCAATGTATTTAAACAGGCTTTAATCTAAGGATTGTTCATTCACATGTGGTGAATATTTCCATGTATTCATGTGCACTGTTGTCTGAATGACTGGATCACATCTTGACTCCATGCAAACATCTCTTTGACTAAACATCCCTCGAATCTGAAATCTCACGCTCATAACAAATCGAATCTAATCTTTAAAGATTCACCGGAGAAATAAACACACACTACAGTCCCGTATGCAGCCACAGACATGCTCCTCGTGACACAGCGAAGCGAAGGATGCGTTTGATAGTTTTAACTCTCAGGCTGAGCACAACATCTTTCATCTGGAGAATTCTCAGCTGAATCGCGATGACTCAGTGCTGTTCGTGTTTCAGGGCCTCTCTTAAGTCTTTTGAATCACAGCCAGCAAGAGTAACAAATAGAAATTCCCATCCCTCCATATGCTGTTTTATACATCACACTGGAGGCTGAAAATACAAACTATTAAAGACGAATATTTTGGTATGCTTTGCCCTTACAGCATCGATATATACACTCTAAAAAATGCTGGGTTGTTTCAGGTCAAATATGGACAAACCCAAATGTTGGGTTAAAAATGTAATTAAAAAATGTACAGTTGAAAGTGAAAGTTGAAGTTGGGTTAAAATGTTAAAATACATCTTTAACCCAACATTTGGGTTTGTCCATATTTGACCCAAATTTGGGTTAAAACAACCCAGCATTGTTTAGAGTGTACAGACCTATTTGGCTGATACGTGTTGCTGCATACATAGACATGCATGTGAATGCATTTGGATTGCAAAAACACAAGAATTTAAGTTCTCATGACTACACAAGGTTGCACTGGAACTGCAATATTATATTGAAATGCAATAAATATGGACTTGGAATGAACAGATGAGATTATGAATCTGATATAGGCACTTGCTCAGCAGGGTCAGGAGGATCCGCAACACCCACAATGACCATTAAGACGCCTCGGAAAATGCGGCAGGTTGCCGTTGGCATCACCATGGTTACCTCATGTCCGGAATGTTTATTCAGTTCTCGCAGGATCTGGGTGTTAGCAGACAATCACCTTTACATCTAAAAATAAACAATGAAACGGAGTTTATGCATCAGTGGCTCGGGAAAAAACAACCTGATTTTGAAGTGGCTCGTGGAACTTTATAATATTAATATTTAAAATGATCATTATATGTAATTATCAATATTAACTGTAATCATAATAATACATATTTAAAAATAATGTTTATTTTATTTATTATTACTGTAAAAAATACCACAAATTGAATTATTCTGTCATTTTTCTGATGCTCAAAAGACTTGCAAAAGAGAACGTGCCTATAATCTAAACACACACACACACACACACACACTAATGGACTCTGTCATTTCTAAATGAAAGCTTGAGTAAATGAGATGGGAAGGGCAGAAGAGCGACTCCCACCCCCGCCTGGTTCCCCCCTTCACCTGCTCTTGTCATGATAATGTTCCTCTGCAGTCTCATCATTGTTTTCTTCCTGCAAGATAGTTGCTGGGTTTGAACCCTTCTGGATCCAGTGTGCAAGTCTGTAGAGAAATGAAGAAAAACGACACAAAAATAAGTAAAGCGAGAGGCTTGTTTTCTAATATAGCCACTGGGGGCTTAAAGGCGAGGGTATAACTGCTGTCTTGAGCAGTTTTTATACAGTCTCCGGGACCCATTATACATCAACAGGTACTGAAATTGTTATAGTAAATGAGAGGTGCGAAAACATCCCTGACACTGGCACACTTGCCGTAACAAAAAGACAATATGGCCTGGCAACGTAATTATGCCCATGATAAGTGTAGTTTAAGAATTAGGCCTATAACATGTTTGGACAATGGCTGGTTAACCCATATTCAAACATGGCATTTTAATTTCATAGGTCTTATCAGTCACCCTGCTGAAAAAAAAGAAAGAAAAGAAAACCCAGCTAAAACCAGTCTAAACTGGTCATTTTGGGATTAGCAGGTTGGTTTTAGAGGGGTTTTGGCAACATCTAGGCTGGTCTGATCATCTTAAACTAGCTAAATCCATCTTAAGCCAGCCAACTAGCTTAGTTCTCTCTCTCTCTCTCTCTCTCTCTCTCTCTCTCTCTCTCTCTCTCTCTCTCTCTCTCTCTCTCTCTCTCTCTCTTTTATAGCTTTTCCAGGGTAACGACAGTAGCCTATATAGAGTTTGTATTGTGTCTTAAGGGATTTAATTTGTATTCCAAAATATTTTAGGTCACTACCGCTGCTTTAATCCTCTCAAACATGAGGTCAAATATTCATTCTTGTCCAATTTAGTTTTTCCCTCAACGCCCAAACGCATAACAGGTGTTTTGTCTCTCGCTGACTGCACAACATCCCTAAATCGTGCCATATTTTTCACAACAAAAGAGCGGTTGGTAGTTGTATTAGTTATTGACATTTCTGTGGTACTTACAACTTCCGTTCATACAGAACACGTCATCCGAACTCACGCGCGTTTGAAAATAACCGTTCAGCTGCAGTGCTGTGTGAGTCATTCTGAATAAAACTGAGGTAAAAACAACAATAATTTAACTAAATAACAAAACCAAACGCCAGAAAGATTGTGAAATCGTCGTACACAGTTGAGAAATCGAAAATACAAATTAATTTATTAGGCTATAATTCTACAGAATAATTATTTTAGTTGAAAGACGCTGGTAGCCTACACATTGTTTAGTATTGTGCCTAATTGTAACACGAAAACTAATGTGAAGTGCCTGTCAAGTGTTTAAAAAATCGACCATACTAAAAACTCAAACATGAGTCAATAATAATCCAGCGCGCGCTCTGTCGAGCGTTTACTGCTACTGTAAAGCGCGTGTCCCGTTTGAGCGACAATCTGCGTCATGTGACGGCGGACGGACGGACGGACGGAGAGATGAAGATGGCGCAGCACCGGCGATGAAGAGTCTCTCGTTCACACCGGAAAATCACGGAAAACCGTATCGATTAGGCGTAGAAGAACACCACGCGCGCGCACGACTCGAGAAACCCTTAAGGTTAGTTTGTCCTCGCGCTGTTTTGTCGGATTCCAGAGCTAAATCACGACTGACCGAGTCAATGAAATAAATAAATGATCGTCTCCATCCTCAGATGTTGCTGCCGTCGCATCCATAACGGGAGATCCAGGCGCGCGGGTGGGAAACCTGAGCTGACGTGTGAAATATGTCGTTTGTTTTATGAAACACACTGCTGTGAGATAAACACGTCTGAGCTTCTGCCTGAACTTTAATGTGTCATCGTACATGACATTTAACCGAAACTCTTCTGATATCTTGGTTATTTTACCGGGATCATGTGGACACCGACCGAGGACGAGAAAATCGGAGTGGGTGAGTTGAAAATATGTTTATTTATCATTCTTGATGTAAACATACACATTAAACTATTAGTCAGCGACTGATTTCAAGTGTTTTATGTGTCATTTAATGATTTGAAAAGGCAAATGACACACTGTCATATGAAACTATGCATATAAAAAGGCATGTTGAGTGTGGAGAAATTCGTAACCTGTTTTATACATGTAATACTGGTACTTTCACCAGGGTATTACTATGAATTGTATTGAATTGCTTGTGTAAAATCTGTCTGCACGACTGTTGAATACTAAGGTGATGTTACAGTAGTACACACACACACACACACACACACACACTGCTGATGTTGAAGATGCTCGACTGACCGACAGGGGGCGATACGAGCGGTGCGTTTCCAACAGGTGCATATGGTGGAAAACATCTAACATTTAGGTCCATCGCACATCATCCACATCACCATCATCATCACCATCATCATCATCATCTCAGCTTCCAAAACAAAAGGACACCGTCTTCATTGTTGAAATGCACCATCAGCATGTTGCAGTGGTCACCGTTTATCCGAAATCTTCGCGTCAGTTTGTGAAATGCCAGTGCTGTTTGCACCTCCCCTACTGTTCCTGACACAAGCACACAAGCTTCGTGTACAAACAGAAGCAAATTCAAACGCAGAGGTCATTAGTATCCTACCCTCAAAAGAATGAATCATACAGGGGGGTAACATTGCTGCAGTAGCCTATATACAGGGAACTTGACTTATTATTCTCATAAGGGCCTGATGAGTCACCATTTTCAGGGAGAACAGCATTAAGGGTGGGTGTATGATTGGTCTTGTACAATCTAGTTGTCATATCGGTCAGATGAATGCAGATTAATAAAATGCATTGTTGTGTAGACTCAGTCCCATTGGTTCACTTCCTGTGCTCGTGTGAGTCACAATACAAAATGGCAGCCTTCACTACTATATCTTAGCTTGATGATATTTGTTGGGTGTTTTGTTGTGGTGTTAGTGGGTTTGAGTAAATTCCTCCTATTTTCAACAAGCCTTTTTAAGCGCTTCAAAATGTAATTACTCATACTGTATGGGTGATTCTTTAATCAGATAATTAGGGCAACTTTTTTTTTGTCTCCAAGGATAATTCTAAAGAAAAAATACCTTTTTTGATTTTATCTTACACAAAGATATTGACATACTGTTACTATTGACATACAAAGACATACTGTGCACTTACCTGAGAAAATACTGGGTAATATAAGGTAACTACATGGGTTAAGGATAGGTTTAGCTATTGGCATGAGTAATTTTTAGTAGTTAGCAGCATTTTTAGTAGTTTTCGCTGATCCTTGTGAACGGGGACCGTTTTGACAACGTCGTCGTCTGTACGCGAAAAACACGAAGGAATTTGTTGTTTTTAGTACATCATTGTCGTGTAAATGTACTCCATGGCATATAACTTTTCCTCCAAAAAAAAAGAGTAAAATTTCATTACCATCACACACAACATCAATATTATCATTAGCTAAAACTATTCAAAATAGTTTTCGTTAATTAAAATACAGCTGAAATAAAATATAAATATTAGTTTAGTTAAAAAAACATGAAAAACTTGCATGAAAATAAATGTTGTTTTGGCAACTAACTGAATTAAAATAATATTAAGGTATAAGCACATAACAAAATTACTCAAATTTAAACTAAAATAATAAGTCAAAATATTAATACGTATTTTAATAGTATATATACAGTACATAATATTAAAATATCACTATACAATATACCAAAATACACTTCTTGTTGATCAGGTTTGAAGAAGTTAATCAGCTTTTAGGTCGTCATAAGTGTCCCTAATTGAAGAATAACACGTGAAATGATGAGGCGACATTCAGTGCCATTTTTCAGTCATTTTTCTTCTTCTTTGATGCTGCATCTTGTTTGCAGGGAACAGCAAAGCAGTCAAAGTAAATACGAGCAAGTTTGAACTTTAAAATCTCTCCTCAGGGAGCCATATAACCTCAGATACGGCCCATTTGTCAGAGCTGTCATCCGACATCTGCTTTAGTTTTAATGACTATATTTTTAAGAGCTACAGAATTATAAACCTATAGGAACAGAGCAACTATTTGTCATCTAGAAAAGCAGATCTGTCAGGCGGATGGGAGTTTTAGATTCGGAGGCAGCAGAAGGTGGAAACTCATGGATGTTCTCCAAAAGACCCCCCGATATTCTGGCACGCCATTGAAAAAACAGCTATTCACGCTGGCTCTGTGTGAATGGGTCTTTGTGATGCAATGGCCATGTTGAATGTGATGCTAACCTCACAGCCTGCTAATGCACCACACAGTTCACATCAATGAAGGCCATTTTTCTCCCCATGTCTACTTTTACTGTATAGAAAACATGTTGAATCAATAGTGGTTCGGTATTAATTCTGCTTATTTTTGAAGGTATTTTACATTAACCATCACTGCCACTTGACTTCTAATACCATTTTTGGGACCAGAAGAGGTGTTATTAGTGTGGAAACCGAACATTTTGAGGTTGTAAAGGAAATTTTCATATTTGAGATTATGATTACCACTACATATTACAAATTCCACCTCTTATTTTGATTATGAGGAAAAGGCTACTAAAGTACGGCCTCACTACACTATTCAGCACTGCTTCCTCTACATAAGTCATAGGGTGACATTGTTGATATAATGGAGATAATAAGATGGATAATCTTCAGTAAGAGGGCCAGACTGCCCAATTTTATGGTTAAAGAGCCAAATTTCCTCTAATGCCTAGAGGTGATGTATAATTTACTAATGTGCACAATTACATCCCATTTTGATCTGGCATTGCGTAACGTTATATCCTTGGGGTATTCGCGAATGGCAGCACTCATCTTGCATTTCATTCAAAGTCAGATATTTCTACTAGGATATTTATCTCATAATTGTTCGATGTTTGGAAGATAATGGCTGCGTCTGAAATCGCATACTTCCCTACTATATAGTAGGTCAAAAACATTACGTTACAAAAGAAGTCTGAATTCACAGTACTGGCAAAATATACCCAGATGACCTACTACTTCTGGTGAGATTCTGAAGTGTGCATATGATGGACACTTTAATATCCCATGAGGCCACAGGAGAGGATTTATGAAGAGCAGTGAATCACCGTAAGTGACGCTGGTAGGTCACATGACAGTGACAACATGGCCGATGTAGTACGTCCGGATTTACTCATACTACTCATAATCATACTATATAGAACATACTTTTTTAGCGCTCAAAAAGTAAGTACTTATTTAAAACAAGTACCTATTCAAGAGAGTATGCGATTTCGGACGCAGCCAATGTGTAAAGAAAAAAATGACTGCGCTAGCAGTCAACAAAATTATCAACAAAAAAGATTATCAACAAAAAAGATTATCAACAAAAAAGATAATTGACTGTTTTCGTTGGTTGAACGTTTACGAAATTTAGCTAGACAGGTTTTTATCATGAACTTTAATTTTTAATTGGCGTAAAGGTCATTTTCTGGTAGCGTTGCACCAACTGTGCTGGTGGTCATCTTGAACTCACACTGACACCTAGTGGTGTGGATGTAGAATCACACAAAAGTTTACAGTTACTGATGCCATTGCATAAATGTGATATTTGCAGTGGGACATGAATGATTCATTTATTCTGTGAGCAAACGTGTCCAATTTTAGGAAATTCCCAAGATAAAGTGAGTTGTATTCAGCTGGTCATGTGATTTCAAAATGGCTGCCCCCATGAGGCGACCACCTCCTCCTTAAAGATAGCTGCTTTTCGGGCTACTGATATAACATTTGTCTTCATCTCATAGTGTACATGATTTTCAAAAATACTAAGTTGTTCATGTAAAACTTCTTTAATGAGGGAAAAATGACTGAGCGCTCTATTAAATGTGAATGTTTATCATTAGCAGCATAGTGATGTATCGAACAGGCTGATTAATCAACATCCTGCTCTATAGACATCTAAGATCAGAGTTTGGTAAATTCGGAAGTAGAAAGTTTAAAACACGAGCACTTAGCATGTGCTAATAGATGTGATGATAGTGCTAATAGCACTCTTCTAGTCCCTTTTGAGATTTGTTTGTCATCTGTAACTCTGCTTAAAGGAAGGAGTTAACAGGCAGACAGGGGAACTATTATGTCCCCTAATTTAATCTGAATTGGATGGACGGCTATTGAGGCCCAGCCTCACGCTGAGCCTGGGGACACTTTGGATATTTGCCATTGAATATTCATCTTTGCTTAATGAAGAGGCTGCGCTCAATTAGAATATTATAGAATGATGTGATTGTGGGCTGTCAAAGAGACGGGGTGAGAAGGAGGGGGACCATTGTTGTTCAGGAGATCATTACATGCAGTTATGAGCCTATGACAGGAAAAGAGGATTTCTGAAGTGTTGATGGAGGCACTGTGAGAACTTTTATTGAAAAAGTAGGTGGTGGAAAGTTTGTTTGTTTGCGAGACTTGTCACTTTGCAGACTCACTGCAGTTTGTTATTAGCAATGTTTGCTAAGGCTGATCCCTCAATGTATGCAGCTTGTTGAGGTGTGCTATTATTTTTCGAAGTATCCAGACTTCAAATTTTCACCTGATTTACAATAAAATTGGAGATAAAATCACATAGACCAGACTATCAATACTTGGAGGTTACTTGTTAGGTGGCTAGCAAACGAATATCAACATGCTAAAACATGCTAACTTGTAATCTAGCAAAACAAATTAGCTCCAAATCAACATATGTGAGAGATTGTTATCGATTTTAGGTTTTGTTTAGGCTAGTAATGCAAATAACTAACAATAAATCTGCAGCTTTTGCAGAATAAAAAAACTATTTTTCTATTCCTACCATTTCCTGTTATATTGATGAACTTTTATTCAAAAATTAGGTGGTGGAAGTTTGTTTGTTTTCTGTCACATTTCAGACTGCAGTTGGTTATTAGCGATGTTTGCTAAGGCTGATATACCTCAAATCTTGTTGAGATGTGGCATTATTTTTCTAACTGTCCAGATTTTTCGCCTGACAGACAATAAAATCACATAGACTTACCTCTAACTGCGACCAGAATATTAATACTTGGAGGTTAGTAGGTATTAGGTGGGCAGCAAGCAAACATGCTAAAAATGTTAACTTGTAAACTAGCAAAACAAAATGAGCTCCACATCTACTTCCGTGAGAGATCATTAGTATAATATGCTTACCAATTTTGGATAGGCTAGTAACATAACACAGACTTGGGGGTTAGCAAGTGGCTAGCATACAGTAGCAACATGCTTAAACACGCTAACTTGTAAAGTAGCGAAACAAAGGCTCAAGCATTTATATTAGTATAATTTGCATACCAAATTTGGGTTTGTTTAGGCTAGTTACACAAATTACTGATAAGTAATTTGGGAGAACTTAGTCTCAGTGCCATTATTGTAGTATATAAACTATTTTTGCACTGTTATGTTGATAACGTAGATCTCTTGTGGAACTGCTGGAACCATTTCACCCCTTGTGTGTCTCCAAAATGTATGATTGTGCTGAATATCAGCAAGAGCGGAGCACAGGCAGAAAGATGCATACAGTGGAGGGAATAACATGGCACAAAACACAGGAGATGTCAACAGTCGATACCTCCACCAAACTGTTTACAGTCATTCTTAACCAGAGGGGGCTTGTTCACACACACAAATGTCACTGTTGCAATGCAAGCAGACATGAACATTTGGGAAGGGAAGCTTGCTGGGGGAGTAGAATTGGCACGCTAGACCTGTCATCTCGAGCCCCCACACAAACTCACGCACGCTTTCGTTTGTGAGCTTCCTCTACGTGCACTCCTGCTGAATGTTTGCTTGGGGCAATGTATGTCAATTATATTAAAAACTGATCGTTACTCTTATTTGGTCTTCGATCGGGCATTTAAAAGCTTCATTCTTAATGAAGTCTTATGGTCAGCCTGTGGCGTTAGTGCAGCTTGCCTAGGTCTAATGGGTTTCTGTAGATAGTTTTAATGTTTTTGCTTTTTATTAGTGTCTCCTCATTACTTTGTCTAATATGTGATTCATAATATAGTTAGAATAATTGGTCTACAACTAACTATAAGTAATTTTGCAACTACATGTCAACTAACTCTCATTAGAGCATTAGTAGAGTATTACTTATAGTCAGTTGAATGTCTGTTGAGGAGCATCAAAATAAAGTGTTAGCAGATATTAATAAGTCTATTAATACTCTAATGAGAGTTAGTTGATATGTAGTTGAAAATTAATAAGTTGTTTCAAAGTCACTTAGTAGAATGTGCAGTGGACCATCGGAAAAAAAGAGTGTGACCAAAAAATTCGTACTGACCCCCAAACTTTTTGAGCAGTAGTGTATAATATACCAACCTGAACATTTTTTTTCTCAGTAATGAAAATTATTTATGAATTTAAAATGTCAAATACAAGAAAAGAAGTGACTCTTTAGGAATGTTATTATTTTACCATAACGTAAAACCCAATTTAATGTGATACATTTCTGATGGAAACTAGACAGTGATAAAAAAAAAATGTAGGTGGAGCTTAATTGTATTATTCAGGAATTGTTTGATCGTAAAAAAGTGGGCGATGCATACCAGAACAGAGGCAGGTTTTTCTAGGGGAGGGGCTAAAAAATAAGCAACCTTGATGATGTCACTGGAAAAGAAAAGTTATTTCAGAAGTGTAAAAAAACTGCAAATTTTGATTTATTTTGTCTGCACACCATTAGGAATATATAAATCACTCTGCATATTGTCTATAATGTAGAGTATGGAACAAGGTTAAGGGTTTATAGTTAAACCTCACTGTAACAATATAGACACTATCTCGGCTACATCCTCCTTCCGAGGTTAGAGCATGTTTTAATTGCATTTAAATCATTACCGCTAAGTGCTCGGAATTAATTAGAAGATCTGATCCCGAAGCAACAGAGCGAGTGTTTTTAGGGGAGGCGCTGTCCAAGGTGCTGAACACAGATGTATTGTTCAACACACACGGATTGATACCTGAGACGCTCTGGCAGCAAATGGGTTTACCACGCTTTTCTAACACCCGAGACGCATTCAGCAAATCCTCGGTTAGATACTCCTTCAGAACACATCCTCTCGTCGAAATCCCAGGTCTTATGTCAGTAGCGACATAATCGCTGTGAAAGTGGCGCGTCGGAATCCTCCTATTTGCCTTTTCCTCCGGCCGATCCTGACTCTCCTGAATTAACCTGACTGAGCAGCCGGCAGGTCATTAGTAAAACATTCTGGAGCTCTTCGAATAAGATCCCCTGGTTTTTGCTAGCTGAGCAAACTTGATTAGCTCTCTTTCAGTCACTCACTACGTCTCAAATCAAACATTTACCTCGCATCAATATTCCCCCGATTTGAAGTAAATTCCAGGCACCTTTTCTTCACACTCTTCCCTCTAGTCAAACAGTCTCTCTCTTGCTGTTTATTGCCCTCAACGATTGATTCTTTCTGTCGACAGCTTGCCCTAATGCTAATCAGGGAGATGTGCTACAAGATTGCGATATTTCTGTGCGTTAGTGTCTTTAGTTTTGGATTGACACCCACAGTGGAGTCTTTATGAAGGTTTATTTAGTCGCCCTTTGATCATCACTCGTCCCCAGGGAGGCGAAGGCCTAAAATTGGCTGTTATCTTCCCAGGGTTCAATCTGGATTTTTTTCTTATGGTGCATGTATAGCAGTGTTTCAGCAGTGTAAAGAATCCAGATTTTTGATGCAGAGCGTCATTATGGGATGTTTTCAAGGACTTTGAATGTGTGTGTTTTTTTTATAGAGTACATGTATTTTGAAAGAAAAAAATACGGATTGATATTGAACAACAAAATGATGGATGGATGGATAGATAGATCAAAACAACAGATGGATAGAGAATGACAAAATGATAGATAGATAGACAGACAGACAGATGGACAGATAGATAGATAGATAGATAGATAGATAGATAGATAGATAGATAGATAGATAGATAGACAGATAGACAGACAGACGGACAGACGGACAGACGGACAGATGGACAGATAGATAGATAGATAGATAGATGGATAGATGGATGGATGAATAGATAGATAGACAGATGGATAGATGGACAGATAGATAGATAGATAGATGGATGGATGTATAGATAGATAGATGGACAGATAGATAGATAGATAGATAGATAGACAGATAGATAGATGGATAGATGGACAGATAGATAGATGGACAGACAGACAGACAGATAGATAGATAGATAGATAGATAGATAGATAGATAGATAGATAGATAGATAGATAGATAGATAGATAGATTGGATGGATGAAGAGATAGATAGATGGATAGATAGACAGATAGATAGATAGATAGATAGATAGATAGATAGATAGATAGATAGATAGATAGATAGATAGATAGATAGATAGATAGATAGATAGATAGATAGATAGATAGATAGATTGGATGGATGAAGAGATAGATAGATGGACAGATGATAGATGGACAGATAGATAGATAGATAGATAGATAGATAGATAGATAGATAGATAGATAGATAGATAGATAGATAGATAGATAGATAGATAGATAGATGGATGGATGAATAGATAGATAGATGGACAGATAGATAGATGGACATATGGATAGATAGATAGATAGATAGATAGATAGATAGATAGATAGATAGATAGATAGATAGATAGATAGATAGATAGATAGATAGATAGATAGATAGATAGATAGATTGGATGGATGAAGAGATAGATAGATGGATAGATAGACAGATAGATAGATAGATAGATAGATAGATAGATAGATAGATAGATAGATAGATAGATTGGATGGATGAAGAGATAGATAGATGGACAGATGATAGATGGACAGATAGATAGATAGATAGATAGATAGATAGATAGATAGATAGATAGATAGATAGATAGATAGATAGATAGATAGATAGATAGATAGATAGATAGATAGATAGATGGATGGATGAATAGATAGATAGATGGACAGATAGATAGATGGACATATGGATAGATAGATAGATAGATAGATAGATAGATAGATAGATAGATAGATGGACAGATGGATAGATGGACAGATAGATAGATAGATAGATAGATAGATAGATAGATAGATAGATAGATAGATAGATAGATAGATAGATAGATAGATAGATAGATGGATGGATGAATAGATAGATGGATGGATGAATAGATAGATAGATGGACAGATAGATAGATGGACAGATGGATAGCTGGACAGATAGATAGATAGATAGATAGATAGATAGATAGATAGATAGATAGATAGATAGATAGATAGATAGATAGATAGATAGATAGATAGATTGGATGGATGAAGAGATAGATGGACAGATGATAGATGGACAGATAGATAGATAGATAGATAGATAGATAGATAGATAGATAGATAGATAGATAGATAGATAGATGGATGGATGGATGGATGGATGAATAGATAGATAGATGGACAGATAGATAGATGGACAGATAGATAGATGGACAGATGGACAGATAGATAGATAGATAGATTGGATGGATTAGGAGATAGATAGATAGATGGATGGATAGATGGACAGATGGACAGATGGATAGATGGACAGACAGACAGATAGATAGATAGATAGATAGATAGATAGATAGATAGATAGATAGATAGATAGATAGATAGATAGATAGACAGATGGACAGACAGATAGATAGATAGATAGATAGATGGACGGACAGACAGGCAGACAGATAGATAGATAGATAGATAGATAGATAGATAGATAGATAGATAGATAGATAGATAGATAGATACTTTAGAAGCAGAGCATCATATTGGGATGTTTTTGAGAACTTTGAATTGTGCTTTTTGTTTCGACTCCCTACTTTTGTCCTTTTAAACTTTTTTTTTTTTTTAAGAACCAAGTACAACTTTTTTGTTTGTTATTGAAAGTATCTCTTCCTCATAAGGATGTGCGTTATAGACCTTATTCGCAAACACCGGAAGTAGCTAACCGCGGCCATATTGTTGACATGACATCTGTCCTGCTGCCCCTAACCGCGCGCAGATTTGAGTAGAGGGGAGCAGTAGCCTGGCTTCATCTCGTCGGTATCAAGAGAAGATAATGCTATTATTTGATGTGGGTCCACACCAATCAAGCTTAAGTAAAGATCCGTCCTTACTGCCACTTTGCCAGCCGTAACTTATCCGGATATTTAACAATCTCGTTCATACAGTATCCGTATACAAACTACAATGCACCTCAACAAGGCAACATAATGAACGACGCTCGTCTCATTCGTGGAGGTAGAAAAACAAGTTCTTTGTGACATGCAAGATTTGCTGTATTAAAATGTAAATGCAAAAGAAAAGGCATGAGAGTCGGTTGTTTTTGTCAATTTTAAGTTTTCATTTAAAATGTTTGCGAAGTACATGGTTACATATTTGACCACTTGCTTGAGCAACTTAATATATAGATTTAATGCATGGAATAATTGGCTTACGTTGTTGAAATAGTGAGTATGTGTTAAAATAAAAATAGTGAGTACCGGGGTGTTTGTGGTACAGCCGCGGATCAGTTACGCACTGCAAACGCAGCATATAAAGCACTATAGCGCGTCCTGCTTCTGTACCGTATACGCACCGCACACGCATTGCACACGGATTATGTGTGAAACCTGTGGTAAAATGATGAGAATAGACTTTTCTATGGGGACTTGGCTGAAAGTTTAGCCTATTTATCCTAGCTAGCCTCTCCTGCGCTGGCTCAACTCTGTCTCCTTCCCTTCATGTGTTCTGACAGTCGGTAACTTATCGCAATCATAAAAACTAACTCCGGGGTTCTTGTTGCTGTTGTTAAAACAGCCGTGTAGTACACAACACACCATCACGCTGTTTAAAAAAAAAAAATACAGTGATAATACCATGGATAAAACCGACGCTGCCTCGCTTGTCAATTGACAGACTGACAGTTGCCATGGTTTCTGTCAACAATATGGCCGCCGCAAACATTGATGACGCAGATCGAATAACATCTATTCCTCTTATAGACAAGGCTGACAGAAGGGCCCTAAGCATTGTGGGATTCTGTCTGAGAGTTCCGTTGATGTTATGGCAACCGTTGTGAAACAGAAGCCGGCCTGCGGAACTCTGGCACAGGGATTCCAGCATTACCATAACAACCCTGTTGTCACAGTCAGAAATTAGCATGGTTTAGTAAGCAAGTCACTGCCGACCTTGTGTTGTTGAGGTTATGTAGATAAGCATGAGGGATTGAGATAGTTTACTGCTTATTTGTAATCTGTCGTGTCTCATGTATCATTTTTGATGTAGATATCAGTAGTATAACATTTTTAATGTTAACACTTTTTTTACTCTATCAGTATATTATCTCACAGGTAGGAAAGTGCTATAAAAACTACTAAAAACCTGTTCTCTCAACCATATATATCAGTCTCACTAGAACATTCTAAAAAAGTGCTGATGGCTAGTCCCGAGATTTTTTTTTTTTTCTCTACTAAAAATTGCCAGGCTGCCCTTTTCACTAAGCCCAAAATAGAAGGGTGAAGTCAGCTGTTAGAACTAAACACTTTTGTCTTCTGAAAGGCCTCACTGCCTATTGATTAGCCCTCAATGACTTTGTTAATGTTGACTGTGTATGGCATGTTCATTATGGCTGACGTGTGTGTGTTTGTGAGTGACTGTCTGTCTGGCCTGTGTGTGTGGGGTCACATGGCTGGAGGCTGGAGTCAAACAGCCCTTAGTGGTGACATAAAACTGCATTTCCATTCCCACTTTGGGGGCAAATGGATTTTAGTGGTTCACTTTACAATGATCATTTCCAAGCGCAAATAATGCAAAAAGACTTTGGTTTTCACTATCGACTGTCTGAATATATTCCTTTGTTAAGGGGAAATTGAAGTAAATGAAGAGTTAAGTAGATAGATAGATAGATAGATAGATAGATAGATAGATAGATAGATAGATAGATAGACTGTAAAAAAGTATTGTTGGTTTTACTTAAAGTAAGTTACCTGTTTGCCTTAATTTTGAGTTAAAATTTGAGTTAATACAACAAGGGAGATTGGTTTAATAAATAGAAACTCAAAATATTGTGTTATCTGAAGCACATTAATTGTATAAAAAGGTAGATGGATGGATGGATGGATGGATGGATGGATGGATGGTTGGATGGTTGGATGGATGGATGGATGGATGGATGGATGGATGGATGGATGGATGAATGAATGAATGAATGGGTGAATAGGAGACATGACAGATCGATATAAAAAAAGGATGGATGCATATTTAGAATGACAAAACTAAAAAAAGTCAGATAGACCAATCAGATTAGAGCTTGCCAGTTTGACAAAGCTCATATTTGCAAACAATGTGCTCAGTGATCAGTGAACAGACTGTGGGTGGCTGAGTTTAGCAGGCTTAACAACATGAAATAAATCGAAAAATACAGAAAAAGAAATGTCACTAAGCCTTCAAATTATCTTTAAATTATGAACGAGCAGAGTACATGTTTCCTCTTTATTTAGCCTGTACTCTTTTATATTCTTCTTGAAATACTCCTCCTGCGGACTCTTGTCACATATGTGCCATCATCTCTTTGCCAGGTTTTTTGTTTCCTGTTTTCTACCTCCCCTCTCATTTCCTACATTTTAAAGATCTTTATTTATTTCTCACACACTCTGTCCCTTTCCCCTTCTCTCGTTTCCACAGATGGGCAATTACTTTGACCCAATTCCCAGCTGTCCTCATGCTAATGGAGCTGCGCTATGACTGTTTTTAAGTCTGCTTTACCTTGTACATGCTAATGTGCCATTAAGTTTTGACAATAGTGTAGTGCACGCATAATTTTCCTACACCGTGCATCTTCCCTTGTGCAGGGGTGAGCGGGTTCCTCATTCCGGTAGCTAGCAGATATGGTTAACAATTCTGCTTCCAGCACTTCGCATCAAACGCACTACAGTTCATATGGAGTTCATATGGCTTTTTGTAGTTTGAATGAGTTCAAAACACATTTTGTGGTCAATAGAGTCAGAGTCCACCATTCCCATTGGGATGGGATGTGCTAACACACAACTTTTTATCAGAGATTTGCATTATCCAATCCAGTTGCTCATGACATATAATAAATGCTGTTGGAATAACACAGCCAATCAGAACACATTTATGGGCAAAATTGTACCAATGTTTTGAGGTATTTCAGTAGAGGCCCTGCAAACCCTGAGGATGAGGCTCCGCCCACAAGTTGTAATGTCACCAATTTTGGGCTGTTATATTTAAAAGCAATGCGTTACAATACTGCGTTACTCCCATAAGAAGTAACTAATTTCGTTACTCAGTTGCTTGCTTTGGAAAGTAATTTGGGAAAGTTTTTAAATCAAAAATATTTTATTTTTGGCAAATGTAAGGGCCATTTTGAGGAATACTGAATCTTTACCAGATTATCATATTTAGTCTTATCTACAATAACCAGTGATGGGAATAACGGCATAACGTTACTAACGGCATTACTTTTTCCAGTAACGAGTAATCTAATCTACTGTTCTTCCTTGGTTAGTGGCCGCTCTGCAATCCTCAGCCAATCGTCAGCATTTATGCTCTTGTCTTGTGCTCTACAAGACAAGAGCATAAATGCTGACGATTGGCTGAGGTAGAGTAAAATGTCATTGTAAGCCAATCAGAGGTAGAGTTGGGCGGGTGTTCGAAAGTTCGAAAGCACGCATATGATAGTAGTGATGGGCATTCGGCTCTTTTGACTCAGCTCACTGAAAAGAGCCGGCTCTTTTGGCTCACAAACGACTCTTTAAACGACTTTGACTATAATATTTCAATTTTTATTACATAATTATTTAATTTCTATAGGCTAAATTTGTAAAAATAGAGTCGGCTCTTCAGATATGCGAGCCAGCTCCCGACGTTTACCTAAAAGAGCCGGCTCTTAGAGTCGGCTCATTCGTGAATCGCGAACAAAAGCTCATTCGCGAACGAGTCGATCCATCATCACTAACGCTCATGAATTGCGAACGACCCATCACAGCGCATAGTCGGACAGGGTAGAGGTGGGGTCACATTTGAGCATTTAAAATTTAATTTTCATTTTACTTGAAAGTAACGCAATAGTTACTTTCTTAAGTAACTAGTTACTTTTAAAACTTGTAACTGAGTAACTAATTTAGTTACTTTTTGGAAGAAGTAACTGTAACTAATTACTTTTTAAAAGTAACTTGCCCAACACTGACAATAACTACAATAACCATCATGCTACTCACCTTACTCACGATTTCTCTCAACATGGGGACAGGAGAGCTGTCAGGCAGTGAATGGGAAAACAAAGTAACTTCCATTACTTATTTGAAAAAGTAACAGATATTTTGTTAGAAATGATGTTATAGCTTGATGTTAAATAGCATTCTTGTTCATTTATGTTGTGCCCGGCGTAAGGAATGTCTTTGGTAGATTTCTGTTGAAGAAAGCCTGGTCAGTCCTGTGGGGTATTATAAATAGCTCAAATTATTAATTAATCATGATAAGCTGCTTGGTTTAACATTATGCTAAGTTAGCTCTCTAGCCAGAAGCTAAAATAGTGGTTTCATCAGCAAAGTGGACACTTAAGATCTGCATTTTTCAGCTTTTTACAGCAATCTCCCTATGGCGTTGATTGAGATACCCAAGAAGATTTAACTTCAGGTTTTGCATATCTTCCCCCTCTCTGTTGTAAAAATGTTGCTAGCTTATCATTCTCATTCCAACATGATCTTTGGTTGTTTTGATGGATTTAACATCTGTAGTTCCATAGTAGAATAATTCCTCATTTCTGTCCAAATATAAAAATAAACTACATTACAGTTATGAATCTCCAAAAAGCATTAAAACATTTTTATTAGGACATTGAGTTGGTATTTTTTGACATAAATCTGAATTCTCATTACACAGCGATTTGAGGAAGCAGTTGTTCTTGGTGCCCTATTCGAGTACTCAAATGAACTTGAGACATATTGCATCGATAACATTGTACTTCTAGGACATTTTTGCCATTTTTATTGATAGGAAAAGTTGAGGAAGGATAGGATGAAGAGTGGGTAGACCTTGAGCCTAGTACAGAGGTTTCCACTGATTTCAAACACCTATTAGTTCTGTTCATTCTCTGCCTCTTGCTTGTATGTTTATTCATATTTTGACAAAGTTTTCATGCTTACGGCTGACAGTAAGCAAACACATTTTACCATATTTAAACCATCCAGCAGAATTACACTGATACCCCCCAAACATCTATATTAAATGAAACAAGTCATTCTCTATTGGTCTGGTTGTAAGGGGCTCTGTTTTTTTTATTAGCATTTTTAGCATCAGAACTGACATTACGTCTCCCTTCAACCTCCAAACTTTTTAGTTTTACACAAAGCATTCCTCATTGGTTATGCTTCTTTGTTGCCTTCTGAATGTTAGTATGTTAATGACCCAGCTAATAATTCTCCAGAATGTGAAATCAACTTATTCATGCAATTCACGGACATGCCGGTCTTACAAAGCATTCAGTCAATGCAACCGGTAAACAGCACGTAATAACTCACCCCACACATGCATTGTCTTGAGAGAAAGGCCTGTCATAGTCGATCAGCTGAAGGAATGTGTGAGTATGTGTGTGTGCTCTAAAAATGCGTGTGTTTTATATATTGTTACACTAGCAGGAGGACAGAGTTATTAGTACATGGGAGACGTCTGGGCCCATTTGTCTCTTTCCCGGCAAGGGGGCAAACTTCAAATTTCCTGAGCAGTGGGAGCCCTGGTAAATGTTTAGGCTGTAATATTGATTATTACAAGGTTCCCTAATGGGAACAATGTGGATAAACCATTCACAGTTAAAGTGAAGGTCACATCCTCTGTAAAGTCTATGGAGTTTGTATATGAATTAGATGTAACTTGTATAGGAAGTAGCTGGTGGGAATACCATGAATTGAATTTTTGGTACCAAAACAAAACTTTTTGGTAATTTTATTTTAAGGGGACATAGTTACACGTTACTATATGTACTTACTATAAATGTATATGTTTATTACAGTTTCTTGAGTTATCTAGTCAGTATCAGTATTGGTATTTTATTAATATAAATAACATACAAATTGACAGGTCATTTAGCCTGCATTTACAGTGCAGAAACTAATGCACAGATCTATTTTTCTATGAGATTGTCTCTTTTCTATACATATGACATGGCCACATTGTGTGATCAAATCGTTTTTTCCCCTCTCACATTGTAGCGCGCTGTTTACTTGAGTGTAGAGTGTAGTACACATACTGTAACCTTATAAAGGCTAAACACTCCCCCAGTGAACTCCTGAACCTAAATTAATGCAAACCCTTCACCTAATGCGATGGGAGATGTTGCTGCATTGCTAATGTCAAGGCTTTTACATCTGACTGAATACATTACAGACGTAACATTCATGTAGCTTAACAGTTAGCTTAGAAATCTGATACCTTTTAGACTGTTATTAAAAAAATGCAAAAGTTCCAAGGAACTTGCACTCTCTTACAATTCATAGTTGGCTGTAGACCTACAGGATTTAGGCTAATATCTGTAAAATACTGAAAATGCTAATATCTCCATGAGAGCTCTCACTTCCTGTTGTGCAGCACTAAACATTGTTGGTTTTCCAGCAACTCGTCAAATTAAATCTAGAGGTTTGTCATGACAAACCACTCCATCCACTCACTCTTAAAAATTTAGAGCGTGCATCTTTCCATCAGGTGATCTAAACTAGGTTAAATGAGAAGATAAGAGACTTGCGTAGGTTCACAGAAGCTATGCTAATGATGCTAATGCTCTAAAGTAGCAAGCATCAAATGGCATTAGCGCAAATCTCGCCAACATTTTTCCCTGTTTGATGATGAAGCTCATGCTGTTGACATCAAAGCCAGTCATTATGGGACATGTTATATCTTATTCACGACGGTTTCATCCGTGTTGTTTACGAGGGAGGACGACGGCCCACAAGTGTAACGTGTAGCTACTTAGAGCCAAGATAAATACAAAAATACACTCAAAATAAATGTTTTATTCAGCCTTTATTTTACATAGAGCAGATATTTGGACCAATGAGATTTTTCTGACAGGGCCCCCCAATGCGACATGATAGAAACAGACATTAAGTGGCTGACAAAATCTCTTCTCTAGCATTGCTTGTCACTGTTGTAGGTGGTTAGGACAAAATTTGACAGGAAAGAGATTCCATGAATCCGTTTGGTCATGTGTTAAATTTTCCAGGAATGTACATAAACGTATGTTGAGTGCACTGTAAGTCACGTCAGATAAAGGCACCTGGCAAATTAACAAGTGTAAATGTAAGAGATAGGATTCATCATTCCATGTCTTGTTAGGAAATGATGTTAAGAAGAGATAGGGAGAAACATAGACAATGGAGATAAAAAATGGGACAGTTTAATCCTGTTGTCTCTGCTCGGCAGCTGTGACATGTTGTTTTATGTGTTCCCTCTCTCTCTCTCTCTCTCTCTCTCTCTCTCTCTCGAGTGCATGCTGGGAGTGAACGGAGTGTGGTGAGGGTGAGTGCGTGTTGTGGCCGTGTGCTAACAAACTTTTCTATCTTCTATCTTTTTTGTGTATGTTTGTTTTTATGTGTTGAACTTGTTCGTGTATTTAAATTGTAAAGGTGTTTGGGTCTGCAACCAGCGTTGTGCTGGGAGGCATGACAAACCAAAACACAATGAGTTTTAAAGATTTAACCCGCCGCCATGGAGTGAAGGTGGAGTCTAGAATTAACGTGGAGCAGTGTTGTTTAGCGGTGGGAGAGATTGTGGGGCATGATCATATTGTCTCGGCATCGCGAATGAACAGTGCAATTGTTATTTTTTTTAAAACAGTTGAAAAGGCAAATGATGTTGTCCAAAGCGGCGTTGTGTTGAATGGTTCACTCGTGACTGTTTTACCTTTAAGTACCCCGTCTAAAAAGGTCGTACTGTCTAACATACCTCCTTTTATTAAAGACGAAATACTCGTGCAAGAGTTGTCTCGGTATGGAAAACTGGTTTCCCCTATAAAGAAAATCCCTCTCGGGTGCAAGTCACCTCTAGTAAAGCATCTAGTTTCATTCAGAAGACAAGTTTTCATGGTTCTGAAAAATGGAGTTGATGAGATCGATCTTGTTTTTAAGTTCAAAATTGATGGGTTCGATTACACCGTGTTTGCAACATCAGACACTACAATTAAATGTTTTAGTTGTGGTAAGATTGGACATCTTGTTCGTGATTGTCCTAGTAAAAAGGACAGTGCAGGTGCGAGCACAAGCACGGGACAGGGCGTGTCTGTTCCTCCTCCGGCTGAGATCGCGAATGACGCTGACACCGCCGGTATGGCTGTGATCGAGGCCGGTGAGGTTGAGCTCGAGCTCGGGCCGATCGCAGTCGTGGCTGCCGAGAATAAATCTGATACCATTGAGATTGTTACTGAGCCTAGTAAAAATGATACTCTCTCGAAGTCCGATGAGCAGGCTGAGCATTCTGAAAACGTCTGTGTAACAGATGCTGATGAAATTGAGGTGGACGATGTTGATTTTGAAAAAGAAGCAAAATCTGTTTTCAAGATCCCAGTTAAAAGAAAGAAAAAAAACAGTGGAAAATCTTTTAAACAAGTAAGAAAGGATGAGGGTGGTGTTAAGAATGTGGGATCGGACAGTGATAGAGATTCCTCTGATTCAAATGTGTCTCAATGTTCAAATATGTCTATAAGCTCTCAAAATGAAAGCTTGGTGTGTTTGTATAGCGCCGATGATATTAGTAAATTTCTGCAAGAAACAAAGGGATTGAAAGGAGTGCAAGTTGAGAATTTTTTTCCTGATTGTAAACAATTCATCAATGATGCGAGGTATCTAATGAAAGAGGGAGCCTTTCAAGATGTAGAGATTTATCGTCTTCGAAAACTTGTGAACAAACTAAAAAAAAAACATTCTAAAGATGATGAGACTGTCAACTTCTAAAATTCTGCCAAAAATTGTTCTTTTGGCAGCTCTTCTTCTTCTTTTTGTTCTGGTCTCTAAAACAAAAATGACTAATTTTAAAATTGGATCTTTAAACTTAAATGGTGCCAGAGATGGTCATAAAAGAATGATGTTATTTGAGTTTATTAGACAAAAGCAAATAGATATTCTGTTTTTACAAGAAACACACAGTGATTTTAAAAATGAGACCGACTGGAGAAGAGAATGGGACGGACAGATTGTCCTGAGTCACAAATCTTCTATTAGTGGAGGTGTTGCGGTTTTGTTTTCAAAGCATTTTTTACCTCTGTCTTGTGAAGTTGAGGAAATAATTAGTGGTCGTTTTTTAAAGATCAAAGTAAAATTTGAGAAAATCACCATGATGCTTCTAAATCTATATGCACCTACAAAAGGATTAGAGAGAGTTCTTTTCTTTGATAAGGTGGATGCTGTTTTGAAAGATTTAAATTCAGAAGATGTGTTATTTTTAGGTGGAGATTTTAATTGTACGGCCAATGATAAGTTGGATAGGAATCATATAGAACCACACGCTGCTTCTCAGAAAACACTTATGCAACTAATTGAAACTCATGATTTATGTGACGTATGGAGAAATATGAATCAAGATGTTAGACAGTACACTTGGGCTCATAGTACTGAACATACTATCTCTTTGGCACGACTTGACAGAATTTATAGTGTTCAACATCAATGTAATCTTTTTAAATTTTGTAAAATTATTCCAGTGGGGTTTTCTGATCACAGTTTAGTTCTGTGCAGTGTTTTAATGAAGTGTGTGAAGTATAGGAGTGCACACTGGATTTTTAATACTTCATTGTTAAATGATCAACTTTTTTTAGATAATTTCCAATTTTTTTGGGAAACTTTTAAGCAGCAAAAACATTTCTATGTTTCTTTACTGCAATGGTGGGACTGTGGAAAAATTCTTATTAGAGATTTTTGTCAAAAGTACACTGTGAATGTTACTCGGGACATGGCCCAGTCAATGAAGACATTAGAAACAGAAATTATTGTTTTGCAGGATTTATTAGCATCTAAGAAAAATAAAAAGTATATTGATGACTTGAAGGAAAAAAAAGCAGTTTTGATAGATCTGTTGGGAGTTAAAGCACAGGGAGCTTTAGTCCGTTCACGGTTTCAAACTGTGACACAAATGGACGCCCCCTCAAAATTCTTTTTTAATTTAGAAATGAAAAAAGGTCAAAGTAAAATGATCCATACTCTACGCTCAGCTACAGGACAAGAACTAACAGAGCCTGCTGACATACGTAACCGTGCTGTAGAGTTTTTTTCAGACCTTTATAAATCTGAACTGAGGGAATGGGGTGCAGATGCTGATCTTTTCCTTGAAGGACTGCCAAAGGTGGACGAAGAGTCCAACACTGAACTACAACAGACTTTGTCTGTACAGGAGCTTTATACTGCCATGATGAGCATGGAAAACGGTAAATCTCCAGGAATTGACGGGTTACCTGTTGAGTTCTATAAGACTCTATGGCCCGTCATAGGAGAAGATCTGCTGACAGTTCTTAATGACAGTCTGGAAAGAGGACTGTTGCCACTGAGCTGCAGGAGAGCAGTCATCACACTGTTACCTAAGAAAGGGGATCTTCAGTGTATTGGCAATTGGCGCCCTGTTTCACTCTTATGTTCAGAGTATAAAATTTTATCTAAAAGTTTGGCTATAAGACTTAGTAAAGTTTTAAGACAATTGATACATTCTGACCAGTCTTATTGTATTCCCAACAGGTCTATTTTTGACAATATTGCTTTAATTCGAGATGTTTTAGATGCTTCTAAACTCCTGGGAATTAACTCTGGCCTGATTTCTCTCGATCAGGAGAAAGCCTTCGACAGAGTTGAACATTTGTTTTTATGGAACACTTTAGAGGCTTTTGGTTTTAGCAATTCTTTTGTATCCATGATTAAGGCTATGTACTGTAACATTGAGAGTGTTCTTAAGGTTAATGGTGGTTTGTGTGCTCCGTTCACAGTGGAGAGGGGAGTTCGGCAGGGATGTGCCATGTCTGGGATGTTGTATTCCCTTGCCATCGAACCTTTACTTCAAAAGTTACGAGCTCATTTAAAAGGTCTGATTTTTCCTGGTTGTAACAACTCCTTACATCTTTCCGCCTATGCTGATGATGTTATTGTTTTTGTAAATGGAAATGAGGATGTTATTAAGTTAGAAAAAATAGTTAATGATTTTAAATGTGTTTCCTCTGCTAAAGTCAATTGGAAGAAAAGTGAGGCTGTACTTGTAGGAAAGTGGAGTGGAGATCTTCCCGCTTTACCTGGAGGATTAATTTGGAAAAGAGGAGGTTTAAAATACCTTGGTGTCTATCTAGGGAATGAAAACTTCATTAAGAAAAATTGGGAAGGTTTAATTGAGAAAATAAAAGGTCAATTGGAAAAATGGAAATGGTTGCTCCCTCAGATATCTTATAGAGGACGTGTTCTTATAATTAATAATCTTGTGGCATCTTCATTATGGCATAAACTTGCTTGTGTCGACCCTCCAAATGGACTGCTTGTAAATATTCAAAGAGAACTGGTAAACTTTTTTTGGGACAAGTATCACTGGACTCCTCAAAGCATTCTGTTCTTGCCCAAAGAGGAAGGAGGTCAAGGACTGGTTAACCTCGCCAGCAGAAGAGCCACTTACCGTCTACAATACATACAGAAACTGTTGATGGGACCGTACTCACTTGCGTGGAGACCTTTGGCTTTGAGCATCTTGAGAAGAGTGGGAAACATGGAAATAGATTTAACTTTGTTTTTAATGGATTATAAAAGATTGACTTTTACTGGAATTCCTCCTTTTTATCAGAACTTGTTCAAAGTGTGGGGTTTCTTTAAACATCGGTGGATGGAACCAGCAAATTCTCTTTATTGGTTGTTGGAAGAACCAGTTGTATTTGGAGCTAGGTTTGATACTTCAGGAGAAGACTTTCCTGGTCTAACAAATATATTATGTCATAAAAAGCTTTTTAAGCTAAAAAACATCATAAATGAATCAGGTTATAATTTACTGAGAGCTGAAAAAGTTGCTATCCTTTTAGGAGTTAGATCAGTACGTTTTGCAAAGAAGTTTCTTGACAAAATAACTCAGGTGTTAACTGTTGAAGAGAAGACTCTTTTAGGAGAGTTTGGTGCAGAGACTTTAATCCCTGATAGTAAAGATCTTTTTCCAGATCTTGAAATTTGCCCTGTTATAGAGGAGTCTTGTCTTAATAGCCCTTTGTTAGAATGTGGAGTTAATGAGTATATTGATTTTTGTACAGTAGAAGGGAAAATATTGTATAAATGCATTGTGAAAGTTATTCATCAACGTAATTTAAGTATTAAAACCGATACAGTATGGAGAGAAAAATTAGGAATTAATTCTGATATTAAACCTGTTTGGCGAGCACTTTACAAACCACCATTAAAAAAGAAACTTTGTGATTTGCAATGGAGGATTTTACATGGAGCTATTGCTGTAAATGCCTTTGTATCTATTTTAAACCCCACTGTAAGTGACAAATGTCCTTTTTGTCTTGAACGAGAGACCATTTTTCATTGTTTTATGTACTGTAATCGACTCAACCCTCTTTTTGACTTATTAAGTGTGTTTTTAGATGTTTTTAATATTTGTTTTTCAAAGCAAGATTATATTTTGGGTTTCTTTTACAGTTCAAAACAAAAGTTCAAATGTCATGTCATTAATTTTATTGTGGGACAAGCAAAATATGCTGTCTATATCACTAGGAGAAATAAGATAGAAGAAAAGCCAGGACAAGATGTTGTTTTAGTTTTTAAAAATATGGTAAAATCAAGAATTCTTATTGATTTTAACTTTCATAAATTGATGAACACGATAAAAGATTTTGAAATGCAGTGGTGTTGTAATGCTCTGTGTTCAGTTGATGCTGAAAAAATTGTTTTTGTAAGAGAGTTAAAGTAATCATATTTTTTTATTTTATTTTTTTAATTATTCTTAGGTGTGTGTAAAGTTGTATAAAATGTTAAAACTTTTTTTTAATAAATTGATTGTAAAAATCAAAAAAAATCTCTCTCTCTCTCTCTCTCTCTCTCTCTCTCTCTCTCTCTCTCTCTCTCTCTCTCTCTCTCTCTCTCTCTCTCTCTCTCTCTCTCTCTCTCTCTCTCTCTCTCTCTCTCTCTCTCTCTCTCTCTCTCTCTCTCTCTCTCTCTCTCTCTCTCTCTCTCTCCTTATTTTCCGTGGTGGGCCTGCTGGTTATATCTGAGATTGATGTGACAGCAATAGACAGGAGTAGCCCAGGGACTCGACCCTCAAGCTTTGGGGATATGAACCTGTGCCATTTTTGATTCCCTTAATTACCTTCATTCTGGAAAAAAAAGCTACAAAAAGTGTGCAGTGTTCAAATACCTTCTCCTGTCCCAGTTTAATATGCAATAACTTAATTGACCATTTGCTAAACTCATTTGTTTTTGAACATTCAACACCTTAACATATTACTGACCAATCCTACCTTAACTGTTGTTGTTTACCATTTTACCAGACATTCTTTTATTCTTGAACCCTTTGAAGGCTAGTTCATCCTGCCCAGACAGACGCTGACCAATGCTGACTATCACCAAATTATAGTCACTTCTCAGACATTCCACTTCCCGACAAATACTGAACATGTTCAGTCGACAAAAACAAATGACAACCAACGGCAACAGGGGTAACCCACTGATCCGCTGTTGATCGGCATCTGTTGGTGCAGTGAGAATTAGCCTTTATTCACAGATATTTCTAGTTTTTTCCTTCATGATGTAATGCTTTTGAGTTAGCAACAATAACCACGGGGTGTGTAGCTTAGAAAACAACATCAAAATCAGAGCCAGATGATAGTCCTGCAAGGCAGTGTTGTAGTATTCAAGACCAAGACCATATTTTCATGGTATTGTTCTTGATATGAAGCATTTGGACTCATCCGATTACGATTCTCTGTCTTGAGTCGGACTTAACCTACTGAGTTCTTGGCCTGGACTTGGATTGAATAACCTGGTCTTGACCACAACACTGCTGCAAGGCCCTTGGACACACCTTCAGAATCCCCAACCCCTTCTGTTTCTTGCCAGATCCCTTTCCTACTTTAAGCAAGGACAATGGCCATTTGACTAAATAAAAAATGTTTTTATGTAGGCCAACATTAGGGGTGGTTAATCTGTCTGATTACCCGATTCGATTACGATTATTGATGTCCCGATTCGATTACAGTCGATTTTCGATTATTAACGATTCTCGATTAGCGATTTTCCATTTCACAACAGTAAACGAAAATACACTACAAAGTGATTGCAGTATTAAAAAAAGTCAGCTGCTGAATTACTTAACTCTTTTATTGAGTAACAAAAACTCAAAGCACTTTCTGTGTCGTGTAGTTATAACTTCACAATTATTTGTATGTAGCTTATGTTCTGTAGAACACAGAAATGAATACATCACATTGTGTTGTGACTCATCAAGTTGAACTAAACAATAACAAATAAATTAAAGGCTTATTTCCTTTAGGAAGTAGATCAGAACCAACATACTGTAGAAATTAGGGCTGTCAGTCTTCCTCTATAATACTATACGAATTCCATTCCTTATTTTATTTAATATTCGAATAATATTCGAATATTAAATGCTCAAATTCATCCTATTATTAATATTTACGACATTACTCAGGCTTATGGATCGCCAATGCCACTATAGCATGTGGTTGTTGTTACACGTTCTGTCCACTAGAGGGATATCTAACATTACAATAAACATTTTATTCGTGCTGAATATGGTTGAAGCGCTACCGATGGTTTTCGGCCAATATCTCCGCTAAAACACCACCAAACATTCTGAAACTTATATCGTTCTTTTCAGTTCGACTAGACGGTTCCAACGAGTTCGGTGCTCACCGAATCCGTTGAGTTTTCACCAAGATATTTGCGCTTCACGGGCGCTTTTTTACGTTGTTAAACATTTACCATTTTTGACAGTATTGTTATGATGATACAGCGTGGATAACGTGCACAATTGTGTTACGATTCAAAAACGTTATTGTTCATCAGACGAAACAAAAGCATTTCATTTTCACATGTGTGTAAGCCAAGGTGGCGAGAAAGGCAAGATTGCATATAAAAAAATTAATGAATGGGAATAGGAGCAGGCTTCACTCAATGATTAAACTTAAACTTTAAGAATGCTGGCCTGATGATTAGAATATATAACGTTAAACAGGAAAGAGGCCGCACTATGCATAAATTGTTTTATTTGCACAAACGCATTTCGGCGCGTGCCTTCTTGAAACGCAATGTTTGTGCAAATAAAACAATTTATGCATAGTGCGGCCTCTTTCCTGTTTATATATATAAAAAAAAAAATATATATACATAAAAAAACAATATTCGAATAGTATTGATTTTTTTTTAGATTCGAATTATATTCGAATTTCGGAATTCGTTCCAACAGCCCTAGTAGAAATTGGACAATTTTCTTCTAGAAAGACAAGGTGTTGTTCAGGTGGAGGAAGACTGCAGGTTGCAGTCGAAACATGTCAAGGTAAAGAAAGTTTTTTCTCCACCTGAACACCTTGTCTTTCTAGAAGAAATTTGTCCAATTTAATCATTAAGAAGACAAAATGAACATTTTTGAACAACTTACTGTAGCTTCAGCTTATATACTGTACTGTAGAACACAGTGACAAAATGCAACACACTAACTTGTGAGTAATCAAGTTGTACTAAACACTTTAGTGTGGCAATGTTGACAGACGGCATGCGTTCTATCAACATGTTTAGAGCTCCTGCCATGAAAACCAAAATGAATCCACACTCTTGCTTTGAGCCCAGATGGAGCTGGGTGGATCGGTTGGTTGCTCGTTCCTGGTTCTTCCATTTTACACACCTGCTCTCACTCGCTCTGGCTGCCGTTACACGCGCTTGCTAACTGGAACTGGGCACGTTCGTGACGTTCAACTTCCGGTATAACATTTTTTACAAAATAAAATAATGCAAAAAAAAAAAAAAAATTTTATAATAAAAAATCGATTTTTGAAAATTTAATAATCGATTCATACTCGTCCATAACATACTCGCGATTAATCAATAATCGATTTTTTTCACCACCCCTAGCCAACATTAGATGACTAAGTAGCTGTGGACCCTAGTGATCAGCTTATGCTGAGGCCATTAGTGTTCTTTCTTTGACGGTCTTAAGTCATGTGACCTGAGGTTTTGTATGCCGCTGACAATCTGAGGACTTGGAGCACTGGCTAATTAAAATTATTGTAATTTTACATTACCCTTTCCTTGAATAATACCAAGCAGGAAATGACACACCTAGAGTGAGCATACATATGCATGCACAGACCCATCCCAAGATGACAGATGGCCCTGAGAGGGTTATAGGAGACACATGGATGGTCTGAGGATAGCAGTACATTGACACACTATTCATGTGTAAGATAGAGAGGTCAAGAAGAGCTTTTACACCCTGCTGTGTCAGCATGATTCCATTCATACCCAATTTCCTGCTGCTTGTATTAATTGGTAGCGGCAGCTAGATGCACCGGAGGAATCTTCATGTGTGAAGTCTTATTTGCTAATGCTATTTTGTACTCTAGTGCCGTTTAGAGTACCTGACAGCCTTTACTTGTTTCTCTTAAGGTTACTTTCTGTTTGTGTGTGTGTGTGTGTGATTGTATGTGTTTCAGACTTTAGCTCCGCTGCTAATCTGTGAATGTGTGCGAGCACCATCTGGCCATGGGGATTTATCTGCCTTCGTCCAATGGCTTCTGTCTGCTCTCTCCACCCTCTTTCCTACTGTATGTGCTCTCACTTTTATGGTTCCAGTATCAGCCTCTCTCTTTCCTGTCTCATCTCTGCTGTCTTAGAGTCGCTCGTTTGTTCTCTCTAGCCTCTCAATGTCTTTTTGTTTGTGGCTTTCGCTTTTGTGTTCTTTTTTTCCTTCCTTTATGAAAGGTGCAGTTATTTTGGTCATGCAATTGTCACGTGTCCATAAACACAACAGGACAAAAGAAGAATGCAATGAACACAGCTTAGTCTGTATTTCTTTCATGTTCTTAGCATAACAAAAAGATTGTGCTAATATGATTTAGAGCGATTTCCCTCCTCATCCATGAAAACATTGTTTCAACTCTGAATTGAAGACAGCACCATCATTGTTTTGGTCTTAAGATCCTCTGCTGCCATTTTGTCATGAAAGGGTTTGGTTGGAATAGATACACTGGTACTCAAGATACCACCATCTTTTCCTGTACCAGAAATGCTGTACTTGAGACACATTGCTTATTAGTAAGAGTGTTCAATCCTGCTTCTGAAGGGCCACCTTCCTGCAGAGTTTACTTGCTCCAACACACACACCTGGCTGTATGTTTCTAGTAATCCTGATTTGCTGGTTCAGGTGTTTGTTGGTGGTAAACACTGTAGGAAAGTAGCCATCCAAAAGCAAAATTGGACACCCTTGGTTCAGCTTTAGGAATTGTCCGGATTGTGTTGTAAGCAAGGACACTGTTTTACAATATTTTGGCTTCAGCTAAAATCAGAAAAGCAATACAATGCTTATTGTTTTACAGCAGAGGACTTTTTGACACCAATTAGTAGGGGTGGGGGGAAAAATCGATTCTTAGATGCATCGCGATGCGGACGTGGACGATTCTGAATCGATTCGCAAATGTCAAAAATCGATTTTCAAAAAAAAAAAATATATATATATATAATAACGTAATATATTGACGGAACTCTGAAGCGCGGAAGTGCAGTGCAGTGCCCGGACCGTCTGTTGTGCACATAACAGAGACGCGATGACTGAGCGCGATATCCAAACACCCTCCTCGTTAAAAGCTGACGTGTGGAAATATTTTGGCTTCTGTGAAGTTGAAGGGGGGAAAGCAGCTGGACAAGAGCCACACTATTTGTAAGCTTTGTGGAATAAAACTAAAATATTTCGGAAAACACGACAAATATGAGAAGCCATATGACACGTTTCATATGGCCACCAAAGCACATTTTTGTCCCGCCAAAGCCTTTTTTGATCGGTGAGTGATGTAGAAAAAAATGACTGCTGCGCTTGACAGCCGCGAGCAGAGAGAGAGAGGGAGAGAGAGCCCTGGCCGCGCGCGCGCACTCTCACATCTTCAAACAACACGAGCGCTGTCTTGGTCTCTCTCTTCCTCGCGCATATCAAAATCAATTGACACGATAGTAAAAGGTCGGACGGAAGACCGCAGTTTCACGTCGAGCATTTGGAGATTTTTAGAGATTAGAGACTCTAGGCCTACACTCAAAGAACCACATATCACTAAATTATAAAGGCCTGTCTAGTTAGTGTGTTGCGTTTTGTCACTGTGTTCTACAGTAGGCTACAGTATATAAGCTGAAGCTACAGTAAGCTGTTCAAAAATGTTCATTTTGTCTTCTTAATGATTAAATCGGACAATTTTCTTCTAGAAAGACAAGGTGTTCAGGAACAACACCTTGTCTTTCTAGAAGAAAATTGTCCAATTTCTACAGTATGTTGGTTCTGATCTACTTCCTAAAGGAAATAAGCCTTTCATTTATTTGTTATTGTTTAGTTCAACTTAATGAGTCACAACACAATGTGATGTATTCATGTTCTACAGAACATAAGCTACATACACGACACAGAAAGTGCTTTGAGTTGTTGTTACTCAATAAAAGACTTTTTTTAATACTGCAATCACTTTGTAGTGTATTTTCATTTACTGTTGTGAAATGGAAAATCAATAATCGCTAATCGAGAATCGTTAATAATCGAAAATCGACTGTAATCGAATCGGGACTTCAATAATCGTAATCGAATCGAATCGGGAAATCAGACAGATTAACCACCCCTACCAATTAGTAAACATTTTTGTTGTCAATTTCTATGTTTTCTTGAGTTTCTCAGGAAATCCCTAAGGATACTGGCAACAGCAGCCAGTTGGGATGTCCAGAGTTGGCACCTTGGGCTTTGCTGTTGGCTTTAGTTTTTCTAGGCGACTGGGATGGCGGAGGGCACCCGGTCCATGCCAAGTGCCAGCACACCTCAGGACAGGATGGTTTTCCCAGCGTGGCTCTTAGCACACACCCGGATACACTTTAAGTAATCCATTTACTGGGCATGACAATATGAGATGCCCTTGGCTGGCTCTGCTCTTCTGCTCTCATGGATTCTTGCAACAGGAAGTGGACATCATGACTTGGGATATTTGAAAGGATTTTTTGATTGTCCTAGTTGATATTATGGCTGTAAAGTGTTGCATGACTTGCTTTGTTTTATTTCTAGGTGAAGTGGTTAAGGAGGTCACAAGTGATCGTGCCCTTGAACAAGGCACTTAACCCTGGGTTTGACCCTGTAATAAGTTAATTGAGCCGTTCTTTATCAATATTACAGTAGTCAACATTTGAAGTGGATCAAAACCTTTCTTTAAAGTTATACATGAATTTTGAACAATACCTGTTCTTGTCTTAGGACAACTTTGATTAACTTTTTTGATCCACTTCAAATGTTGACTTCTGTATGTGAAAGCCATGGAAATTAGTTCCATTCAGCAACAATAGTACATTTCTAGGTTTTTTAAAAAAACCGATTTTGTGCTTTCTGTTGAAAATCAATAACCAATGGGCTTTCAATGTGATTCAAATAATGAAATCTATATGCTTAATGATATGATCTACTGATCACTGGAGTATAACATTATCCATAGCGTTAAGAGAAGTCAACGATTATAGTGACGTTAAGCCTGTGTGTTGGTGGCTTAGCCCACTGCTCCAGTTACTGTGTAGACTCACCATCTGGACCTTAATCCCGTAGAAACACCATCTTTGTGCACCTTTGCATGGCCAGAGAAAGCATGCTAGCCAGTCTGATTGCACTTGTATGCTTCCATAACAATTGCAGTTATCATTACTTGAACTTCCATAAAAAAAAAAGAACTTATTACAGGACAGTTTTAGACATTGCATCTTGGTAAATGCATTTTGAATTATTGATGAAATTCAGTGTACACTGAGGATTGCCTAAATAATACAAGAATTTGAGACTGGAGACTAAGACATTTAATTAACTTGCTAAAATTGTGTACGTTTAATCGACTCTAGAAGGAACCTAATTCATTAACTTATGTCCATTAATTAAGTTGTCTAAGATGAGATCTTAGGCCCTGTTTACACCTGGTATTAAGATGTGTTTGGGTCGATCGGATCACAGGTAGATGAGGGAGACACATTTACGTTTACACTTGGTGTTTTAATCCATCTCCTTTGTCCAATTTCTTCGAGGGGAGGGTCTATGGATGGGTCTATGGTAAATGGATGGCATTTTTCAGATCTTTCGATCTAATGGATGAAATAAGCTCACACAATTTACATATGGATGCAACTGGAGACGATGGAAAAACACACTGAGATCAGCATCTTTAGTTTCTGCTCTGATAGCCGCGAGATCAAACGCTGTGAGCGTGTGTTAGAAATCAGGAATGGTGAGAGAACATTGCGCTTGGCACGTTTTTCATCTTCAAACCAAACTTGGGTCTTCAGTCGACAAAGTTTAAATCCTGTCTGGTTAGTGCGCTTCCCATAATGTTTACTCATTAGATAAGTAGGCGGAGAGTAGGCGTCTTTTGTGACTGTTTGAACACATACAAACACATGAGTGTTTACACTACGAAAACCCGGTTGAATCTGTTTTCTACTACATCTGGATATTATCGAAAGTGTTTTAGACCCCATTTACACCATTTACACAAGTTAGACATCCACTTGTGATCGTATTGAAAAAAAAAAAAATTCTTAGTGAAAGGTGTAAAAGTCGATTTGAGTTCTGTTTTATGGATAGCAAGTCAAATCTATTTACTTTATCCCAATAATTATATGAACATGTCAACTTGTGAATGTAGAGTGACAGGAAAATACTAGAACAAGAATAAATCTTGTTGACCATTATATTTCCAATGACCTTTACTGGATAGGGTTTCTAAAATTCACTGATATTTCCACGAACGTGGCAAACCTGCATCTTGGAATTTCCCCCCCAAAAATGGACTGGCCATGCATCAATGCATTTTTGCTTCTGAAATGGGAGCCTTCCTCTTGTGTGACCCTATAAGAGATAGTAGTTTTGACAATGTTTTTTAATATCTAGTCATGATTAGCCAGTGCACATTTAAATACATCTATTCAGTATTTTCAAACATATCACCATAGTATTGGACCAGATATGGTACAACAGACACCATGGAAAAGATACCTGTAAAGAAAGGGCATCACCGGGGGATGAAAAGGTGCCACCTGGGCATCGGACAGAAGGAGCGTGGCCGTCCTGGCCGCTGCAGATAAGTGCCACTGACCTCATTAACCGCATCCCTGGCAGCACGGGAACCGCTGAGATCAGGCTGACAGATTGCGCGCAGTCTGTCCTCCGACCGTGCCACGGAGCGCGGCTCTTCATTCACGGCTGATTGGAAAAGGCAGCGTAGAGCCAAAACTCGCTCACATTGAAAGGGAGACAGAGAGAGAGAGAGAGAAAGAGTGCAAGGGGCCGACTGACGTGTTGGGGAAGCTGCTTGCAAATACACCGGGACTTTGGCTCTTCTGATTTTCCGGATGCCCCCATGTCTACTTTCAAGGACGCTGGTCTTCTCCTTTTATCTCTCCTTAGCGAGGCACAATAAAACAACACCACCCAGTTCCCAAGATTAATTTTTATATACCTTAGACTAAAAGCAGTAACTGTTGACCTCAATAAAAAGTTTATGTGGGTGCAACTTCTGCCAAAAGACTTAGCAAAGCATCTTTCGATTGTTTCAACTGAGTTTAGTACAGTATCATTTGAGACCCCTCATAGCAGAGATTTTGACCTCCTGTCAATCATGTTCTTCTATTTCTCTTTTTCATATTACTGTATATAATATAATCTATATATATAATATATTTGTTTTGTTTCCTTTCTTTTTTTCTCTTCTTCGTCTTGCGTGCCGTGACATTAACCCTTAAAAATGTACCATTGAAAAACCCTGGAAATACAATGATATTAATCTTGAAGAACATTCTACCTAGTACCATGATATATGAATATGATAATACATTATTATGATAATACATCATTATTGAAGTATGGTACCACCACATTCATTTTAGATTTATGATATTATATATTATTATGTATAAAAAAATAGTTAATGCATAGTATCTAAGCCAATTTTTACATTACGTATCACTTGAGTGCAGGTCTTAAGTTTGTACCCTCTCTACAAAACGAGTCACATCAGATTCATCCACGCAGGGATTGAAACATTAGTTTTGCATTAGTCATCCCCTGCGCACACAGACATTAACATACACTTTACATGCACCTCCCTTGCACACATTTATAAAAAATGCACTGCCTTTGTCGTCTTGTTTCAACACGCACCTTCAAGACACAGTGCTGAACGGGTTTGGTTTTTTGATCGGTGTTTCCTTTCATTGCATTTCAGAGCGTATATCATGAGATTGATTCTGATGACAGCTGGCTAAAAGACCAATGCTGACCCGTTATTTCAGCCATTTTGTTGCATCAGCCGCCCAAAGCCAAGTAGAAACCCCTCTTATATGTCGGAATTGAAGTGTGTACATTGAAAAATGCTAAAATTAGAAAAATGCATGGTCGCGTGCACATGGCAGGACAGAGCTGCAACATTTCGCCGGCTGTCCCAGTTGCGATCGCACGCATGAATGCTCTCGCATCCAAACTCACATCATTACCTCTCTGTGTGCATGTGTCTAGAGGGCTAAACCAACTGGCTTGCTGACATGTTATTCTTGTAATTATTCTGCTTTATTCCGACTTGATGAAACGGGGAATACATTTCAACCGAGAGACTAATTAACAGAGCTTCCCAGCAGCTGAGAATGATGTGATAAACCTCGCTAATTATTTGAAGAGAACATCTTTTGCTTTAATGCAGTTCGCTAGCACCACCTTAACAGTTTTCCCCTTAATTCCTACGCCGTGCTGAGTTACAACGCAGTCATTAAATAGTAAATGTTGTAATAGGCGTATGGTGTTGTTGTGCAAATCTGAAGTCATATAAGTCATACTTGTAAATCAGTCAGCAGATGCTAGTGCATCCTCTGAGAAAGATTCATTTGTTTTCTGTCAATTGTGTGTCAGCCGGTAGAAATTCTGTTGTATTTTTGGTGAGTTTTTAGTTTATTTGTAGAAAGAATTTGTAGATTTGTTTAAAGTTCAGTTGTGTAAAATTGACGCTCAACGCCGTAACTAGCGGCATTAGTGTTGAATTTGTAGGATGTGAAGTTATATCTTTGTGTAAATTGGAGATATTTTACACAACAATGGCTCATAAAATCAGAATTCTAAGTTTAAACTCTCTGTTCCATAATGCTAGTTTTATAAATTATAGTGTATATAGTGTATGTACACATAATATGTCATTTGTTTGTTTAGAAAAATATCTTCTAGTTTGCGTCTAAAATTCTAAAGAAATGAGTATAAAAAATTAGATTTTTCGATCTTTTGTAATGTATTTTAATGCTCTGGATTATGCCAAATTTGAACAAACATTACCACCTGGGGTCTCATTTATAAAGCGTGCGTACGCACAAAACGGGGCTGGAAACGTACGTACGGCAGTTTCCACGCAAAGGTTGTGATCTATAAAAAACAAACTTGACGGGAGAATGTGCGCACCTTTAAGCAAACTTTGAGCCGTGCGTACGCACGTTTTGGAGTTGGAGCAGTTTGGCGACACCGATGGTGAGCTGGAGCTAAATGTCTTTTTGGTCACTTTTAGACCGAAAATCTAAAGAAAATTATACATATACAGTATACAGAAACATCATACAAATATAATTTCACTCACCAAGCCTATCACATGAAGCAAACATCCATCCCTTTGTTAAATATCCATCCCTTTGTTCTTTAGTGAAACTGACGCAGCCTATCTAAAATCGTAAATCTTCATTATAATCATAAATACAGTGTTGTGTTGAGAAGCATACAATACTTGATGTTCAGTTCATAGTAATTGCTGACTATAACATATTAATGTGGAACTGCACCACTAGGGGCTCTAGTGAGGAATGGTGTTGAATAATGAAAAAGAGAAAATAAAAAGTTGGATATAGACACCGCATGGAGTGTGTTCTGTTGAAGGGTGAAAACACCAGATACAGTGTTCTGTGAAATATGTTCACAATAACAGTTTAAAAAATTACAACTATGTTTTACTTTTGATATAAACATTTAGATTAAATATGCCATTCTGATTAATGGAGTTAGACACTTAAATTACATGAAATCTTTACTGAGAAGTTACAACATTTTTTTATATTCAATAAATAGAAATATTTGTTGTGGATGCAATGCTTTCAAACACTTTTCCTCTGGCATGCTGTCTGTGTTTTAATCTTTTAACTACAGAGATAATTGCTTATCATGATAATAGCAGATTGTCTGAGAAAATAGTTTCGTGCAAATAATGCACTACAAGGTCTATCTGTTTCCATTAAAAATATAAATCAATTAAAAATACTCTTTGGCCAGTGGAAAAGATTGAGAAAAACTTTCTCTGAAATGTATTTTACACTATTTGATTTATTTATTCAAGGCAAGGATATAGGCTACTAAATTATTTTTTATTAATGTAACTAATGTGACGGCACATCCGTATTTCATATTTTCCAAATGTCTTGTACCGTTAAACATGTTATCACGTGGATGAATAATCATATGCAAATGATATGCAGATGAGGATATGCATAGTAAAACTATAGGCGTTGTGAGCTCCATATATGGTTATTTCGGGGAGGAGACGCATGTGCGCACAATCTTCCGCTGACTGGGATTTATAAAGTGAATTCTGCGCAGGTTCTGGCGTACGCACGGTTTTATAAGTCTGAATATTTTTTAGCGTACGCCATTTTTGGCTTTCGGACGCACGTACACTTTTAGGAAAGATCCTATGCACAGTTTTATAAATGAGACCCCTGGTCATGTAATATATCACCCACAGTGTTATTTTAGCTATTATAATGCTTATTAATATTTAAATTAGCTTTTACTTTTATATTTTCAGGTTTCATTTTAATTTTCGGTTACGTTTTAGTAATTTTGTTTTGTCATTTTATCAGTCACTTTTTTAATATTTCAATTTAGCTTTAGTGCATTTTTATTTCAGTTTTAGTTTAAGTATTTTTAGTACTTTAAACTTACTTCAAACTTGTTTATTTCAGTTAGTTGCCAAAATAGCATTTCTAATTTTAGTGTAACGTTTGTTTTCATCTAATAATTATATTTTAGTTTATTTAAGATTTATTTCAATAGCCAAAAACGATTTTTAATACTTTTAGATTGCTAACAATAACAACACTGATCGCAACTGAAATGAAATTAAATGAAAAGTTAATACATAAATTATAACAGTACTTCTTTTGATTATATTTCATTACCTTAGTGAACACAGGGACATAATTCTTTAAAAAAGCAAGCTTGTTTGTAAGTTTTGAATGGTTGTGTACAGTGATATAAATGACTCATAGTGTGATATAAGATTTTCGTCATACCGCCTACCCCTACTTGTTGTTTGTCTTAACATTCAGAAGCGTCTTCATTCAAACAACACCTCATAGCGCGTCATTGTCCAATGCGAATGTGAGAAATAAGCAGTGAAATGAATATGCGGGGACTTCGGTCCCTTGTGACTGGTGACTGGTGATATCGTGACGCTGCGGGATGAGTGTGTTAGCACTATAGGCAAGAAAGAGGATATCAGTGTAATCACACACTAGCTTCTTTTACATACTGGCCCTTCCTCCACACCGTGCCGCACGACTCCACCGCTGCTCGTGATGCTACAAGACCAGGCTTTGTCCTCGACAAGGCCTCTGCTGCCTTTTGCTTCACCACAAGACCCAGTGAAAGAGATCGAGTCGAGTTTTAAGAGGATTTAATGCCACTGATTTTATATTACTAGACAGCACTCTAGAATACCCGTTTCTGATTGGTCAATCGCAGCATTCAGCAGTCAAATATTGTTTTATAATGACTGTTAAATTCTAAAATGGACCGTTGTCCCAGGTAATTAATGGTTGTGCAAATTTTTCGCTATGTTCTGCGTTAAGATGCACCTTTATTTTTCTGTGGTGGTAACCTCCGTACTGAAGGGGGCGACAGAGTTCCCTTCAAATTTCTGTGTCATTCAACCAGATGGATTATGATTTCGGTAGCTCGCTGTGAACATGCACTGCAACATTCTCTTCAAACTGTTTCCCCGACAGTATGACCTGAAAAAGAAAACTGACAGTGCAGTTTAAGCTAATGTGCTAATATGCTAATAATGAACTGTACCCTATAATATTTTGGAACACAGTCCCTGCGTTCGAACACCTACTTCCCTACGATATAGTAGGCAAAAAAACAGTATGTGAAAAAAGCACGTACAAATTCCTAGTATTCATGAAACAGTAGGCAAAAAGTACCCAGCGTTCGTGTACAGACGTCAACGTTGTCAAAACAATCCCCTTTTCACATGGATCCGTGAACATGTCTAAAAACACTGTATTATTCATGCCAGGCCAGTAAATGGTGATGTCACTTTGTAAAGAAACGCTACACATCTATAGACTGAACACGTAATACACATGCGCATGACAGCAGAGTTGTCGGAAACTCAGCGGTGGTGACGTTGAAGTCATGTGACCGTAGTGTGGTTCGTTTATAACCTACTTTTGGCTTTTTACATCTGTTGTACTTAGGCTTCAAAATGCATAAAAGTTGTGTTCATTTATCATGATGAACAAAGCGTGGAATAATCATAAGCTTTTCTTGGTCACAGAGCTTATTTTCTGCAATGATCCAAAAGCCAATGGAAAAATCTTACTGTGTTTTTGTCAAGGAAACCAGGATGACGCTAACTAACGCGCTGGCCTACAAAAATGCATCATCACTGCAGCGCTCTCCATTTCCTCCTTTTTCTGTTCTCATCATTTCTTGTCATTTTTTCTACGGTCAAAACATCAGGTTTTTCTGAACAAGTTGCCCTAAATAACCAACCCTATTTTAATACAAAATCACTGTCACTAAATGGGGAACATCTGATACGTTCACATCCGAAACACAAACCTGCTCGGACAGGTCGAGCCCTCGAGGGATGTGGCTCATCGGGGGGGATCAATAGCTCTCAGGACGCCAGTGTGGGATCGGTTTGTCCCCTTCCCCCCACACAACCGAACAACAAAAGCGAAATTCAACTGCACTCAGTTCAGAAAGCTTGCGTGGCACATTCCTCTGTGAATTCACTGCGTCAGGTGGGACACTTTGACTGGTTTCACCACAAATGTATCCATAAATACCTTATTTTCCTGCAACTCCTACTTTCCATTACATCATGGATGCTAAATGCTTTTTTTTTGTTTCCATAAAGAGAAACGTTACGCAAAACCAACCCACCCGAGTTGCTCTTACATCAGGGTTCCTCAAAGCTCTCGATGCCCTGCAGAGTTTAGCTCCAACCCTGATCAAACACACCTGAACAAGCTAACTAATCAATGTCTTCAGGATCACTAGAAACTCACAGGTAGGAGGAGAGTTTGATCAGGGTTTGAGCTGAACACTGGACCGGATTTGAGGAACCCTGTGCTGGATCTCCCAGTTGCATAATGCATGTTGCGAGTGATTCACCAGCACGTCACACACGCACATGCATGAGCCTGGCCTCCATGAGCGGATGCGTGTGTTCTCCAGCTCAGGCGAAGCATATCCGGGTCAGTAAGTTGATCAGATTAACTGATTCTAACAGGACCCTGAGGGAAAGGTGCCTTCCTCCGGTTAAACTGCTAATATGCAGTGTTTTTGTGAGCACCTAGCGGTAGCTAGTATAGCAAAGCAGCTTTAGGCCCACCTGGCAAGCGAATCAAATTTTATTCTATTTATGAGTGTTGTCAGTAATTAAAACAACATCCGTCCTCATGGGGTGGCAAATGCTAAATAAAAGATATATGAATGTACATAACCGGCTGTTTTCTTGAGATTTAGCAACAAAAACTCGCTGTTTAAGTACATATTTAAAGTGAACTTTTGAAATGTATTATCAGGGCCTCGTCCTCATTTGTTCTCAGACAGATGTTTATGAACGGGTCATTGAATCTTTGACTCAACCGATTCGTTGAAAACGCTGTCTCATTCAGTAATGAAAACACGGTTGAGTTTTGCGCTATGGTTCTGCTGTTATCTTTGTTTGGAACTATTTTCATTGCTGAAACAGAACAAAAACAGTCAATATTGCATCTAAAATGCAAGTGACTTTATCTTGTGAGTATGTAAAATTTAAATGTAAGTTTATTGAACTGTTGTATGAAATCAATGTCACATTTTCAATCGTGATGTATTCTGGAAAACAGAACTCGTCATGTGAGGTTGCTTAACTGTATCATATATTAAATAGGGCTGTCAGTTAAACACGTTATTAAGGGCGTTAACGCAAACCCATTTTAACGGCGTTGATTTTTTTTATCGCACGATTAATGGTCTTTTTGGCCTAGCAAACTTTGCAGTTTTTTTCACATGCTTTTGCAACAGGACGTGCCATGCGCGGCCAAAGCGCAAGCGGATCTAGCTAGACCGGAGACAAAACAACAGGCACGCCGCACACACTTGTTTGAGCTTGCGAGCCGGCCAAATAGTTGGTTAACGTTGCGTTTTGAGTGGATGACGAGCGCGAGACGCCGAAATGGATGCCAATAAGATTCTGAATTGAAAGTTTACTTTTAAAAAGTTGCCAAATGGTCCCAGTGACAAGACCAAAGTGATCTGTGTGTTTTGTCGTTGTGAACTGAGCTATCGTCATCGCAGCATGACCAATCTGAAATACCACTTGATGGCCAAGCACACACACACACACACACACACACACAGCTGATGCGAATTCTCCGCCCCCTCATCATCAGGACCTCGTCAGTATTTCTTTCACCCTTTTATTGATGGACACTAGCTGCGTTTACATGGTTCAATCGAAATGAAATCAATCCGATTAATGAATCCGAACACGGTGTTTACATGAACGATAAATAAAGTAATCGGGTTGATGTGCGCGTTTATATGTCACAAGATTCAAATCGGAATTGATTTTTTGACATGCGCACACTGCACGAATAGGCCGCTGTTCGCGCATAACTATTCTCCTCTATTGGTTCTTTATTTTTTTTAAACAGCAGACTTAATATTTATCCGTCTCTAGTCATGATTTGGAGATGATGAGCATGAACCGTTTTGCCGCTGCTTATATTGATCACGCAGTAAAACCCCGCGCCCAAAACCATGGATGATAATCTGAAACAAGCACTGGTGGGACGTTGTCCTGCTTCACGATCACAGACGCTGAGTGAAATGAGAATTTTTTAATAACGGAACACTCATTTATATTCACTTTATTCAACAGGAAGAACAGCTCGTTCCGCGCGTCATACGTCATTACGCTATTTCAGCGTCATTGCACATGCGCAGTCCTTTTAGTTTCGGTTTTCAATCCGATCAAGTGTTTACATGTTCTCTCGATCGGATTACAAAAGGAGTAAACCACCCCTTTCAATCGGATCGAAATTTCAATCGGATCGATTAAGGTGTTTACATGAAGGGTTTTTAGTCCGTCAATCCGATTATAAGTGTCCATGTAAACGCAGCTAATGTTACATTGTGTGAGAGATTATTTGCCACAAGTGAGAATGTTAGTGTGAAATTTAACACAGTATATGCCAATGTTGTTTTCAATAAAAAAACATTTGCACAAAGCAAGCCGATCCACTTTTCCATGTTGATAAGAACATTAAAATGAGAAAATATAATGGGACAAAAAGAAATCAAGAGACATCTAGAATAGATAAAAATGTGCGATTAATTGCGATTAATCGCGAGTTAACTATGACATTAATGTGATTAATCGCGATTAAATATTTTAATCGTTTGACAGCACTAATATCAAACGTACAAAAACTCCACATTTTGAATTTTTAATGCAGTATGTTGTTGACTGAGTTTCTTGTGTTTCATTTGTTTACATTTCAGCCTCAACAGCCCAACCTTGTTACCGTCAGTAATACATTTATTGTCCACTATCAATCGCAACTTATTGGCGTTTTAATCTGGCTACTTGTCCGGTCGGGCAAGTAAAATTCTCTTTTACTTGTCCCTCCAAAAAAATAACTTGTCCCTGACAAGCGGACAAGCGTTAATGTCGAGCCCTGGATTTATTTTGGGTAACACTTTGTTTAGGTTAGGGTTCTATTCTCGCTATTGACTATATTTGCATATTAACATTACTAGCTGTTTATTAGTACTCATAAAGCACATATTAATGCCTTATTCTGCATGACCATATTCTACATCCCCTAATCCTACACAATACCCAATACCTAAACTTAAACGCTACAAAAACTACCTTACTACTATTAATAAGCAGTAAATTAGGAGTTTATTGATGCAAAAGTCGTAGTTATTAGTGAATATGTTTCACCATTCTAAAGTCTGTCTATCTATCTATCTATCTATCTATCTATCTATCTATCTATCTATCTATCTATCTATCTATCTATCTATCTATCTATCTATCTATCTATCTATCTATCTATCTATCTATCTATCTATCTATCTATCTATCTATCTATCTATCTATCTATCTCATAATTTATACAAGTACAGTTAAATCTAAATACTAGTAGATGTTTCAAACGTTTTATAGTTTATTCAAATAAATAAATATACAAAAAAGATACAAAATGTCTGAAAATAAAAAAAGCTACATGCAAAAACAATAACAAAAAACAAACAAGAAACAAAACTTGGCAGGGCTGTATGTTTATGGTTCTCACTGAAGAGCTTGTGTAGTACACTAGTGCCTTTCACAGGCAGTCACGACTGGACATTCAAACGTGCCCCGTTTATATAACACACATGCTCTCTACCTCTTTCTTTCACTTTAACTCTACACGCACTTCACTGCTTACCTGTACAACCCACGGGCTGTTATGTTCGAGATGTATCTTATGTTCTGTCCATCAGAATTTCCCCTCGCTAATCCAACATAATCCTTTATAATGCAGCTTTTGTTCTGATCCGAACTGCCATAAGACATCGCCGTTCACTCAGATGAAATGGGAAGGAAAATCAATTAAACCAATCAGTCTTACTATAGCAGGGATTTTCATTGGTTAACTTCTTGACCCCTTCATTTGTTTGAGATTCCAGCATTTTCGATCTTGGCTTTAGACGTAAAAAGAACCAAAACCCGACATGAATATATATACAAATAAATAAATGAAGTAATAATTAATGTAAATGCTTTTCCATATTAAGAAAAGCACTTGCCATTAATTTTTGCAGATAGATTTGCATAGAACATCGAGTGGGTTGACGCAACTGTTTCTGCGCGCGGCCCATATGCGCTGTAGCAAAAAAGCATTTAATTTGTGTAATCATGCATAATTTCAAATACTCAATTAGCAAAGCTTTTGATCCCTTGAAGGGAAATTCGAATAGATGGAGGAAAATAAGAAGTGAAAAAACAAAACAGCGCCCTGCCATCAAATGCTTCAACATCTGCTTTACAACATCGCCGCCATCTACAATTATATCAGCAGTCGTTAAAAAGTGATTTTTTTTTTTCAATGAATGTGCTGTGCCTTTTTTATTTCCACTTTAAGTCGTTTGCTGGGCGTCTTCACTTTGGAATCTCATTTAATTAGTGTCAGAGTTGAACTGAACTGCATGCTTACTAGAATTTTCACAGTTTGATTGAACCGGTTTGACGGTCACGTGGTCCGACCATATGGAGATCTGATCCCTGTCGCAACACTGCCAATGATCCACAGTTGGCACAGGACAAGCCCTGGAGGCTCGACTCAGGCTAAGATTTGTTTTGTTAATGCTTTAGTCATTTGGTTTTGTGTCTGAAGAGCGTTTGGTACGAGCGTATCCCTTACAGGCTTGGATTGTTAACACTGTTGATACTGTTTGCATTTCCACTGACTTGTATTCAAGGTGTAAGAGAATACATCTTGAGGACATGTGAGGTCACATCTTAATCATTATTTAATTTTTATAATGCATTATTAATTTATAAATATATTTAGGTTTTTGGGGTCTGCAGGGGTCCACTCTATGATATAATTTCCTGTTTTTTATTTATTTCTTACTGTTTTGTACTTTAATATTCTTTTGTTTTGACCGTGGTTTTGATTAAAAGATTATCAAACTATGTATGAGGCATTTTCGTCATTATGATATCAGGACAGTCTGCTGTTTGTTTGGACTTTATACTACCCACAAATCTTAAAATCGGTTTTAAAGCAACACCAAGCAACTTTTCCTCTGCGGTCGCCCTACAGGTTGGAAGCGGAATTGTCCATAACCGCTGTCGTAAATAATTTAGCCTACCGCATCCTACTGTCGCACGCACGCTCGTTGTTTATCCAGCACCGGCTTTGGAATCAACAATGGCCACAGACAAGGTAGAATATGTTGCATGATTTCATGAAAGTATGATGTATTGGGACATCAAAATAATGACTATTGTAACGCTTGGCGTTAAGCAAGTCAAATTTGTAGTTTTCTTAGGTCTCATTAGAACTACAGAAACGTGACCCGATCTGCCAATCTTACATAGCGTGGTTATAGCAGATATAGGACCGCAAAGCGAATCCAGAAGTGCCTTTCACCCTGTTACGACTTAATGAACCACTGAAACGATTTTGGAAACATTATTTTAAGGTAAAAAATCGGTAACTCTTCCTTTTACGGTCCTGTTACCCATGTACTATGTACTTATTATAGTAATTATAATTACTGGGTAATAACTAGGTACTAACTAGGGCTGGGTTTCGATTCAAATTTCAAGAATCGATTCGATTCCGATTCTCAAGATCTTGAATCGATGATCATTATTCGATTCGATCTGATCCGATCTTCGAGATTTAGATAAGTGTTTTTGAAAAAAGCATTTTTTTTTTTCAGCTGTTACCTGAATTACAGGACTGTAGTTCTCTTACGAGAGGTTCTCTCATCTCTCTCATTCATCTTTGCTGAGATATTGAAGCCAAAAAATTATTTCATAATTTGTATCCATTGACAACGCAGTTCCTCTGCGGCAGACCTAGAGCAGGCTAGCTAGCAGCTCATTGGTTCGCTCAGAGAGAACTGCTTAAGCCTATGGGAGAGCGGGGCTGAACCCGCTTCCAATGAGAGGCGCCCACGCGCTCATTGCGTCATGGCCCGCCAGAATGGGCGTGGCTATGGTGTATATAACAGTCTCTCCCAGGCTTATATGTTGATTCATTTCATCTTCAGCGAGCTACACGCTTCTGCTGTCCTGAGAAAAGCCGCCGTCGTGGAAAAAGGCACCTTCTAGCGAGCATCTGGGAGTCTGAGGAAGCCGGCCGTCTTCGCCACCTTCAGCCGTCCTGCAAGCTAGCGCCATCCGACGGATTCATATCCTTTACCAAAAAGCTTCTTGTATTGTGTGTGTGTATCTAAAAGAGCAGCGAGCGTCTTTTTTAAGATGCCTCGCACACCTGCGGCTCATGCCGCGTCCCTCTCAGCGCCAGAGCCCGCCTTCTTCTGCGCTCTCTGCCTGGGACTGGGACACGCAGAGCTTTCTCTCGCCAACGGCGGATGTTTCCTCTGCGATTGGGCTTCTGTTGTTGACCCTGCGGGCTCGACTCGAAGCGTTACGCCGCCTCCCCCTCTCACCGCCTACGAGCGCTGAATGGGGGACGAGCCGCTTACAGCTGTGCCAACCGCGGCTAGCTTTCTTTACTTTACAAGAGAGCTAGCCCGGCCCCATGCATACGCGTCACCGGCAAGTGGGTTTATAGTGCGTTAAGTTCCGTCGAGGCCGAACTAGTCGCTGCTATCACACCCTCTTATCTGCTCGCGCTATTCAGCCTGTGTCTTCCCCCTAGCTCAGTGGTGGAACACAAAGCTTTTCGCGCCAGAGACCCGTGTTCGATTCCGGCTCTCGCAGATAATTTTTTATGCAGCTCTGAGCTCTCGGCTAGCTTTCTTACGTTACAGAAAGCGGCCGCGCTCTCCCGCCTGCATATAACGCCGCTACATAAAGCGTTTATAGTGTATCAGTTCCGCTGAGGCCGAACCTGTTTCTGCTATCACGCCCTCTTATCTGCTCGCGCTGTTATGTTTGTGTCTTTACCCCTGGCTCAGTGGTGGAACACAAAGCTTTTCGCGCCAGAGATCCGTGTTCGATTCCGGCTCTCGCAGATAATCTTTATGCAGCTCTGAGCTCGCGCCCAGCTCTCTCACGTGACAGAAAGCGGCCGCGCTCTCCCGCGCTCATGAGAAACGTTCTCATTTCCGAGCATAAAGCTGGACAAATGGGTTATAGTGTGTTAGTTCCGCTGAGGCCGAACCTGTTACTGCTATCACGCCCTCTTATCTGCTCGCGCTACTGTGCTTGTGTCATTACCCCTGTGGCTCAGTGGTGTATCACAAAGCTTTTCGCGCCAGAGACCCGCGTTCGATTCCGGCTCTCGCAGATAATTTTTATGCCGTCACAAGTCCAGCCTCTGCAGGCTAAAAATAGTCTCGTGCCCGCTTGCAGCGCTCACGTTTCTAACACGCACTTGCACGCGACGCGCGTCACAAGTGCAGCGATTTCAGGCTATATATATATCCCGCTGCAGGCCGCTCACGTGACCAGCCTCAGCTGAGAAAAGGACGGCTATTTCTCACCATGGCTGAACCGCCATCAAGGTTTCGCCCTCTGTCAGTCCCCGTTCACACGGCTACTGCAGCAGTGTACACCGCCATCAACAAGCCGGTCTCTTTTCCCGCTTGCATGTGCACAAACGCCGTTTTCACCGCGTCCCAGAGAAATCCAAAAAAAAAAAAAAAAAAAAAAAAAAAAAAGTGCATAAAAGCCTCTTGTGTAGAAAATGTGCCCACAACACTGTGTTCACTCATACACAAAACACTGCATGTGCACAAACACCGTTTTCACGGCGACCCAGAGATATCTCAAAAAGAGCATAAAAACCTATTGTGTAGAAAATGTGCCCACAACACTGTGTTCACTCATACACAAAGCACTGCATGTGCACAAACACCGTTTTCACGGCGTCCCAGAGATAGCTCAAAAAGAGCATAAAAGCCTCACGTGTAGAAAATGTGCCCACAACACTGTGTTCACTCATACACAAAAGCTTTTCAGTTCCCGTGTGTCTCACAGAGCCCACTCTCATAAAGCAGTTGCAACCCGCTAGAGTTTCAGAGTGCATAAGCGCGCCCACGAGCCCGTGTGCGCGTCCCACCTCTGCTCTCTCTGTTACACGGCCCTTAAACTCCTCTCTGAGTGTAAGTCCCGCTGTCATAAACACTATGAGCGCGCTCGCGCGGCCCGCTGTGTGCAGCAACGGGGACCATGTAGCCATTCACCCCTTAGCGTTACGCTTCAAGCGTGGGAAGCTATTCCGGGAATTTCCCAGTGGGTGCTAAACACAATAAGGCTAGGCTATCGCTTACAGTTCCACCGCCGCCCTCCAGGTTTCCGAAGCGGCTAGAAACTATTGTGAACCCAGAAGCAGTGACTCTGCTCCGTTCAGAGATAGCAAAACTATTGTGCAAAAGGGCTATAGAGAGAGTTCCTCTATCTATGAGCGAGTCGGGGTTTTACGGCCGTTATTTTCTGGTTCCCAAGAAAGACGGCGGCCTCAGACCGATTTTAGATCTCAGGTCTTTGAACAAAGTGCTCATGAAGAGACCGTTCAAGATGCTCACTACCAGGAAACTCCTCGCGCAGGTGAGCCAGGGGGACTGGTTCATCTCTCTAGACCTGAAAGACGCCTATTTTCAGATCCAGATAAATCCCCGTCACAGGCCATTCTTACGTTTCGCCTTCGAGGGTCATGTTTATCAATACGCCGTTCTCCCGTTCGGCTTATCTCTGGCGCCCCGCACATTTACGAAGTGCATGGATACGGCGCTCGCCCCCCTGCGGAGCCAGGGGCTGCGCATATTGAATTATCTGGACGACTGGCTGATTTTGGCCCAATCACAGACGGAACTTCTGTCGCACCGCGCAGTTCTCCTCGACCATCTGAAAACGCTGGGCCTCTCTGTCAACTGGACAAAGAGCTCCCTTCAACCCAGTCAATCGATTTCCTTTCTAGGAATAGATTTGAACTCGGTCACGATGACGGCTCGCCTGTCTACACAGCGCGCGCGCAGTGTACAGCGACTGGCCGCCTCGTTTCAGATGGGCACCCGCTCACCTCTGAAAACTTTTCAGAGGATGCTGGGTTACATGGCCTCAGCCTCCGCTGTGCTTCAGCTGGGCCTTCTGCACATGCGTCCGCTTCAGCTTTGGTTAAACAGCCGTGTACCCCACCGCGCGTGGAACACGGGCCGCCAGCTGATCAGAGTTACGCAGACATGTCTCACGGCGCTGCAGCCATGGACAGTAGCAGAATGGTTTCGACAGGGCGTCACGATGGGGACCTTTTCTCGCCGAAAAGTCATCTCGACAGATGCATCCAACATGGGTTGGGGTGCACTCTGCGAGGGCTCACCGGCCTTCGGCCATTGGTCGACACAGGAAAGCCCCTTACACATAAACTGTCTGGAAATGCTTGCGGTCGAGAACGCGCTTTCGCGCTTCCTCTCGCTCATTCGGGGACACCACGTCCTGATCCGTTCGGACAACATGGCTGTGGTCTCCTATCTCAACCGTCAGGGCGGTGTCAGGTCCAGGAATCTCTTCCTACTGACACACCGCATTTTAGTTTGGTCTCAGAGCCGCCTGCTCTCGCTCAGAGCGACGCATGTGCCGGGCCATCTGAACGACAGTCCAGACATACTGTCCAGGAACCTCATCTCCTCAGGAGAATGGTCCCTGAACACACAAACGGTCCAAATACTGTGGCGGCTATTCGGCAGAGCAGAGGTGGACCTCTTCACGTCAGAAGAGAACGCTCACTGCCCAATATTTTTCTCAAGGAGCGAGGACGCGCTAGCCCAGGAATGGCCTCGCCGCCCGCTCTATGCATTCCCTCCGATCGCTCTGCTACCACAGGTAATTCAGAGGATCAGGGACACACGCCACTCGGTGCTCCTCATAGCCCCGCGTTAGGAGAGTCAGGCTGGGCGCTACATGCATGGGTGATCAACGACTATTCGTTGATTTGCCAGAAGGAGTAAGAAACACTATCATACAGGCTAGAGCACCTTCCACGAGAAGGCTCTATGCGTCTAAATGGTCTGTGTTCTCAAAATGGTGCACCGACAAACATCTGGACCCACGGTCATGCGAGGTGCCGTCTTTGCTTGTTTTCCTTCAAGAGATGCTGGACAAGGGCAGGTCCCCCTCCACTCCCAAGGTTTACGTGGCAGCCGTCGCGGCGTTCTCTGAACCCCGACGCGCTCAGTCCCTGGGCAAAGACGAGTTAGTCATCCGCTTCCTCAGGGGAGCTAAGAGGATGAACCCTCCGCGCCCCCCTTCGGTTCCTATCTGGGATCTTTCTATAGTTCTCGAAGCTATGAAAGCACCCCCGTTCGAACCGCTCGAGTCTGTGGACCTAAAATACCTCTCGCTCAAAACCGTTTTTCTGACGGCTCTGTCCTCAGTAAAACGCGTGGGGGATCTTCACGCGCTCTCATCCAGCGCCGCGTGTCTCGAGTTTGGTCCGAATGATTCTGTTGTCATTCTCAAACCTAGACATGGCTATGTCCCGAAGGCGATTGGTACCCCGTTCAGGGCTCAGATTATTTCCCTATCGGCTCTGCCTTCATCCGATAGTGAGCGCGACGCCAATCTCCTCTGCCCGGTGCGGGCTCTGAGATTGTACACTACGCGCGCTGCCGCGTTCAGACGCGCTGAGCAGCTTTTCGTGTCGTTTGGGGGGCGCACCAAAGGTCTGGCCGCCTCTAAACAGACACTGTCTAGATGGATAGTAGATGCTATCGCCTCTGCTTACGCATCTAAATGCCTGCCCTGCCCTCTGGGCATCAGGGCGCACTCCACTAGAGGCATGGCCTCATCGTGGGCATGGTCCTGTGGAATTTCCATTCATGACATTTGTGTGGCCGCGGGATGGGCCTCCCCGTCCACTTTTGTCAGATTTTACAACTTGGAAGTTCCCGCCTTGCAGGCAAAATTACTAGCTGTCTAAACGACCAGCTCCCTAAGAAGCTGCATTACTGGGAGTCCCTCACACAACCGGTTCGCCCCTTGTGCTCTCCTTAAATGCTTATACACTTCATGTGCCCGCTCTGCCGGCCTCATACATGCTTATGTATACACTTCATGTGCCCGCTCTGCCGGCCTCATAATACATTCACTCCACGTTAAAAATCCCCCGGTATCACCCTGGGATTCATGAGTGGATTCATAGCGCGCACGGCGTTGACCAGGTGTTCCCGCAGCGTAAGCTAGCTTACGCAATACGAGAGAACCTCTCGTAAGAGAACGAATCGGTTACCTAACGTAACCTCGGTTCTCTCTAGAAGAGGGAAAGAGTATTGCGTTCCCGGCCGTGCTTGCGCTACTAGCGTTTCGCTTCACGCTGAAATAAATCAACATATAAGCCTGGGAGAGACTGTGATATACACCATAGCCACGCCCATTCTGGCGGGCCATGACGCAATGAGCGCGCGGGCGCCTCTCATTGGAAGCGGGTTCAGCCCCGCTCTCCCATAGGCTTAAGCAGTTCTCTCTGAGCGAACCAATGAGCTGCTAGCTAGCCTGCTCTAGGTCTGCCGCAGAGGAACTGCGTTGTCAATGGATACAAATTATGAAATAATTTTTTGGCTTCAATATCTCAGCAAAAAGATTAATCTTTCCCGCAGCGTAAGCTAGCTTACGCAATACTCGTTCCCTCTTCTAGAGAGAACCGAGGTTACGTTAGGTAACCGATTCGTTATGCAACATATTGATACTATTATTATAGACATTCAACTGCAAATTAATGGAGTATTGATGGTTGTAAAGAACACTCCCCCTTCCAGAGTGTTGATACAACTGCTTTCACAAACTTGCACTGGTGTAGACGACAGAGGACGCAGAGGTATATCAGCAGCAGTACTAGGGCTGTCGCGATTACCGCAATCTTGTAGTACCGCGCTACTGACAAGTCAACCGCAGAGGATTGCAACCGCGATATTCACGTTTTTTTATAAGGCTATACACCCTTCTTGTTTTGAACTTCATGCATGTGTATTGAATGTTAAACAAGTTCATAATGATAACAAACAAGACTGTTTATCGTGGTGATAGCTAGCCTACAGAGGCTTCGCACAGACAGTGAATTAGAGAGATCGGCAGAGCGCGTGCGGATTACCTGCGTCTGTCTTTGAAGTCATTTGTGTTTGTGAAAAAGGTTGCCGTGTCAAAGGAAAGCGAAATATTTGTCGTATCATCCTTTTAACGTTCACGTCACGGGTATTTCCCATAAATGCGCGTCAGCAGCAGCGCTGGTCAGCATTCCATAGCGCGAGGAAGCCGCGGGGAAATGAAATCAGCGAGTCACGCATTGAATCAATGCCATATTGGTCTCTAATAAGTGAAGCATGAGCTTCAGCGTTACCCATGCGACGCATTGCTGCTCAGCTGAGCCTTGAAAAGTGGAACTCAAAGTTAAAAATAATTAACACCTTGTTTCATTACATCTCTTTTAATGAATCAGCTTTTTTGAACGTGTTCATTGAATGAACGGTTTAATGACTCCCTCAAAGCCCGTTGTCGTAACAGTGTGCGCGCTGAGTGAAAGCCTTTCAATGCGCATACAGATCTCCAGTCGCGGCAAGTTAAAGTTCACGGGGAAAATGTAAGCCTATTATTAAATCGATCCTCTGAGTTACGGATCGATCTTTAGAAATTAATATGAAAATCGATTCAGAATTGGTCAATCGACTTTTTCAACACAGCCCTAGTACTAACCCTGAACCTACCCCTGAACCTACCCCAACCCATGTACTTACCTTATATTAGCCAGTACTTTCTAGGTAAGTACACTGTAAGTACACGTTAGTACTGTACTGTAAAAGGAAGCGTTACCAAAAAATCTTACTTAGTGTTGCTTTAATTTTGAAAAAAAAAAAAAAAAAGTTTATCACTGAAGATGTGTATTCAAGTCATTTTATAATTGATTTGCATTAACAGACAGTAATGTTGTCTGTTACACCCCGCCGCCCCCATTACCCATAAGGCCGAGCTGAATAATAGTATTCACTCATCATCTCAAACCCTCTAAATCCCTGTTTCTCCCTCACCAACCTCCACCTTCCCTCCCTCCGAATGTAATTGAAATAATGTCTTGATTAAATCTGGGTCAGCCTCCACACAGAAATCAAATTTAATAAAGTGCAAATGCACCAGAGCTGTTTATGAAAACAATACAAAAATTGAGTTGGTGGATGTTTTTCCACCCAAAAAATAAGAAATAAAATTGGTATTTTAGGTCCACTCAATCCCAACAACAGGATCCCTACTATCTGCTTCCACCGCTGCTACACAACAATAGGAAGTGAAGTCGTTGACTCCAATGCAGACACACGCAGTGATTACTGCCTTCACGGATCGCAGTTTTCCTTCGAAATCCCTTGCTGTTGGACTAACCAGCAAAACTGCTTTCCACCATAATCCTGCTGTCCACAATGGCGTTAACCCGGGCAAGGGAAAGCACGCTGTGTTTCTTTACCATCCGGTCCACCTTTGAGGTTGAGAGAGACAGACTGACTGGTGCGCTGCTGAAAGTACATTAGAGTTGGATGGAGGGGTCGTCTACCTTTTGTTTGCAGCAGAATGGATTAAGGCTGCGTTCATCTGGCATTGTACTGTATGTTAACCCTTTCTGCCTGACGGTGCTCTGCTGTAGTTTCCCTTTTGTGAACTTGAGGCACTCCAGTAGTTGCTTTAAAATTTTATAAACACATTAGCGTTCAAACCTTTTTGTATGTTTTTGAATGTCATGAATGTCTTTGAATGTCTTATGCTCACCAAGGCTACATTTATTTGATCAAAAACACAGCAAAACTGTAATATTGTGAAATATTATTACAACTTTTGAACCTTAGCCTAGTATACATGGATAAATGCTCTGCATGTTACATAAATAAACTGTACCTTAATCATAAAACACATACAGAAGTTCCAATGTGGACTTTTAAATTGAATGCAGCAGCTTATTAAAAGAAAGTGGATTTGGAAACAATTAGCCTATAGAAATTCCTTCTGCTCAATGTTTGTTAATACCTATGAAATAATAGCGCATTTTGATGTAAATAAGCTTAATAAGTTATTTACTAAATATTGCTAAATCTGGCTGGCTAGCTGTGTTAGCTTCAAACGGCTTGTAAACAAACTACTAATAAAACTATAAGCTAGTTTAAAGAAGTTAAACGCAGTCAAGCTACTCTTGTAAAAAAAAAAAAAGAATAGTTTTACAAACAGTTTACATGGAAACCCCTTCTGCTCAGTGTTTGCTATGAAATAATTTCCTATTCTGATGTATATGAGCTTAATCATTTGTATTTTAGGCATAGTTAGCTAATTCTGGCTAGTTAGCAGTATTAGCTTCTTGCTGCTTGTAAACTCTAGCTTCCGGTGTCATGACAAATTGGGTCCTCCCTCAAAATTGTGTCTCTGTCAACTATCAGTTAATGATTATACTAAGTACAAAGAACAATATTAATTTAAAATATGTATAGCTTACTATAGTGCGTAATAAAACAAATTAAACTCAATTGCTCTAACATGATAAACTGTTAATTGATTAATAGTAACCTAATAATAAAAGCCTATTAAGTGAATAATTGAACATCATTATATTATTTTTATAACTGAAATATGTGGATATTTAACATGTTATTACATTAAAGATGGTTGTGAATACATGTAGGGTAAGTGTACATGCGTGTATAAACTAAGCTACCAGGCTAATTGCGTATATGCTAGAACATAGCCTAACTAATACAGACATTAATGGTCATTATAACATAGTTTTGTAGGAATTGTAATCAGGCGCTAAAGAGGCTACCTTTTAAAAGTAATTTGAGCCAATGTGCTCGCTTGGGGTCCTAACAGAGACCCGATTTTGAGGGAGGACCTGATTTGTCACCACACCGTAGCTACAAGCTAGTCATAAAACTACAAGCTTCCAATGCAGTCAGTAAAAAAAGTAGTTTGCTAACAAAAAATAGCTAACTGTTGGTAAATTAAAGACTGAAGCTATTGAAGGTGGCAATATAAAGATATTAAAGGGATAATTAACTCGGGAAAAGAAAAAATGTACACACCTTCATGTCCAAACCTGTATGGGCCACGTACGCTAACATGGACGCTACAGACTCGCGTCTGTGGCTAGTGCGCCGCTTGAGGCCAGATGAGTGGGGTTAAACCTGCACAGCTACCTCATCTGGGTCCGTAACAATTACGTGACAGCGAGTTGTAGTTCTGCTTTGTATTCACAGACAGTATTTTAGAGTAGCAGTCAATAGCTCTTGTAAGCACAAAAACGTACAATGAGGGGATGCTGTTGAATGGTATCTGTGGAGAAGTGATGTCAGTAACTGAGATCTCACATGTAGATGTGTTCGTTGTGTAGCAGATGGTATTGTATCTGATGTGTCTTTGTTTTCAGAGCAGGATTAGTGAATTCCCTGACACCCCGTGTGACACTTGCCGTTTAAACTGGGACACCAGGAAAAACTGTAAACAAAAGTGTGTCTGGAAGTGCAAGGATTTGTGGGATCCATCTGTCTGTGTTCATCGTTCAATATGTTCGGCTGTTTTGTGTCAGGCCTGAGTGTCTTTCACACAATACAGTCGTTGCCACGCTAATCCTTTAACCCGACTTTCATAAGTGGAATATTTCTTATGTGTTCCTCGTACCCACTTAATGTGAGATCTCGTGTGCGATTGAATGTGGACAGGACAAGTCTGCTTATGTGACTGAATTTTATTGTACGACGGATTTAACACAACAAAATTAGGAAAGCAAGTGTGTGCCGAACCGTGGGTGGAGAATGGTACGGTTCGATAATTCAACAAGACTGTTACTTTTACCAAGAACGGGTGATGATAGGTGGTTGTTTAGTAGAGCCCAAGTCTTCATGATATTGAAGCACTAACACTGTAAAAAAAAAAAAAAAGTTGCCGCCTTAAATTTTTAAGTACAATCAGCTTGGATGTTTAAGTCATTTCAACTTAAATTACATTAAATTTGAGTTGAATCTTGTATAACGTATAAGGGTGTAACAATGTATCTAAAACATGTATTGCGTATAGTTCACCCAAAATAAAAAAATACTGTGTGAGAAATTATTTTTTCACAGTTTTGGTGTCAGTACATTAAACTACTATATATAATGTTGAATATAATGTATAATAATGCAATGGTGTCCTGATAATGCCAAAAGTCTTATGTTACCAGTAAAAAGTGGCCTACATTATTTTAAATATATCTAGTCAGTGACAGAGTCCAAGCATATTCGTCTAAAATAATTCAGCATATTTAGCTTCAGAATCATGAATATTTTTATTCTGGTGTCTCTACTGTCCTGTGCATTGGGTTTCCAGCACCAAGTCCAAGCCTATTCTTATAATTTGGCATTTTAATGAACAGTACATTTTTTGTTATATCATATGTCTTGGAGTATCGCAATATTATCGTGAGTTCAGTATCGTGATATGTATCGACTCGTGACATGAGGGGATCGTTACACCCTTAATAACTTACAAAAAAAAGGGGGAAATTGCTTAACTTATTTTTACCTTACCTTATGAGTTAAAAGCAATTTAAAAACATATGTTCTCATAACTTATTGATCATGTAATTTTTTTTACAGTATTCAGAGTAATTCTAGTTTATTTCTATCATATTTTTTCATCCGTAAGTCTGATCACCTAAAAATAATCCATGCACATTACAGGACGAGTTAGGCATTGGAGTTTGATACTCTGGTTAGGGGTTTGTTGTTGGCAAACAGATCTATAACTGCGTTTTGTATTGGCAGTATTTTAGTACCAGATGGTAGCATTTATAACAAATATTTCTGAATCAGAAGCTGTTAAATCGTAACTTAGACACATAATGTGATCCCATTTGGCACGCGTTTGGCCCACTGAAGTCAGAGCGGCCCAGTCACATCCACAGCTGTCACACGGACAACACCTGAACTGGTCACTGAACAGCATATGAAATCAAAGGGGGATTTACATACATCCTCCACACCTCGGGAGCCGTGATGGATGCAGGCAAATGGCCCGTTTAGTTCATTCAGCGTGGCTGGAGGCAGTGTGCCCAGACTGAGAATGAGGGTCCAAAGTGTTTAGGTAAAATACACTTCGAATGAGGGCACAGCTAACACAATGCGCAAACTCTTTCGGTCTTATCAATTCGTGTTATTGTCGCCTTGAGGCTGTCAATGAAACATCTTGCCAAAGTTTGCGTCAGATTCTGAAAGTACAGTATTGCTCTCAGGGGAAACCGATGCATGAAGGTGAGCTTTAATGCTTTGGATTGGGAGAGAAGTTTTGGGGTGTTTATAATGCCAAGAGCGGTGCTCTTACAAACTGTAGTTGGTTGCTGATCCCAAATTACATGACAAAAATTCTAGTTAGTAACATAATCAGTTACATTACACATATAAAGTAATGTAATCTGACTACTTTTAGATTACTTTTAGATTACTTTAGACCTAACTCATTTATCACGTTGATTTGAATAATATTGATGGATTATCTTGTACCATATTGATGTAAAAATACAAAGAGAAAGAAAATATATTTCATTCTTTTTTATAAACAACATGAAGTGCATTAAAGGTGCAGTAAGTTACTATCTCATTTCACAGAAAGGTTTTAATTTTTGGTAGAAAAACATTGGACAGATTTTTAAAATCAATACATTGATTGTAAACTAAATCTTTATACATGTATATTTTTATATATACTTACACAAGACCAAACAGTTGTTCAGTTATTTATTTTAATATATATTTTTAAATACCTATAATTATGAACACAATTGTATTATTTTGAATATAAATGTTCTAATGTACTAATTACTTATACTGTATTACTGCCTACTATACTTTAAAAACATCAACTGAATAACTTGCTACAATAACATGTTTTAAATTGCAGTATGCTGCTACATTGTTTTCTGCTAGTATATATATATATATATATATAGGCTATATATATATAAATATATATATATATATATATATATATATGCCACATTTTGGCAAATATAGCATGCATACAGAAAATGTGCATCAGTACGCATGATATACTACAGGAATAGCAAGACTTCTGTGTGAACCGTCTCTGTGAGGTTTGTGGGGAGAGATGTTCTTTATTAAGAAGGCTGCCATCTAGTGTTTAATAGATCGAGTGCAGTTTTAATGACACACAGCAAAACGTCTCTGTAAATTACATCTAAAAAAAAACCTTGATTGTTTCACTGCTATTCCAATCGACTGCCTGAAATATCCTTCAGTAAATCTGAGAAGGAAACAAAAAAACCTTCCAAAACCCTTCCATAAACCCAGATTTATTAGTGTTTTCTGCTTGTTTGTTTAGCAGATTATTGAGACACGCATATAAAACCTGCCGGCATGGATCCATTTGGCTTGCTGTTTGTTTATTTGGCATGACAGGACAAAATTCAGAATGGCAGGAGGGAAGAGGTGTGGCCCTACGGGCTCCAACGGCCTTCATCCGTTTAATGAGGATGTTTGTATATAGATGCCACATGCAAATGTCTTAATTTAGCCTATAGGGCTAGCATAATATATGCAGATTGAAATTTGATTTGTTACTAGGCAAATACCAAGTGTATAATGACCGTCTTCTGTCATGTTTACGGACATGAAGTCAGCGAACACTCTTGGTTGGTTTACTGACCCGCTTTCTGTGCTAAGAGTTAACTTGCCCTCGGCTAGCATGTCTGTCGTAGCATCCCTGTGAATTGCGCTAATCACTCACACATCCGTCTCAAAGGATTCGGCTATTTGCTGCAGAGCCATGCGACTCTTTTCGCTAGCAGGCGCCACAACAAATGCTAATTTGACAAGCTATTTGACTTAATTAAAATGTAATTTGCTCTCAGGTTGTGCCATATTTATCTCTTTTCTCTCTTGTTATCAACATATTTGCTGCAAAAGTTTCATGCTGTAAAGCAGCTGACAGACACCCAATTGCTAATGTGTTGATCTCATGTTACTAGTTAACTTCCCCCCCCCCAGCCAGACAGCTGTTTATTTCCCGTATGGACCATATATAACCATGTTATAGTAATGTTTTGTCCCAGGATGAAGAAGATAGACAAAGTAATTCAAATAGAAATGTTGTTCATTATTAATCAAAGTTCATTAATCAAAAATATACAGTGTATACTTCTGTTTTGTAGCAAGTTAGCATTGGTTAGCCTAGCAGTTGTTTGGATGGTTTATCCATGTTTTATTGCCTGTTTTCGATATTTAGTGTTTATTTATGTGTTGTAAGTTAGCATTGGTAAGCCCAGCAGACATGTACGTCACATAAGGATGGTTTATCCACTAAATAACCACATTTTATTGCCTATTTTTCCGATATTAAGTGTTTATTGCTGTTTTAAGTTAGCATTGGTTAGCCTAGCAGTTATACGACACATAAGGATGGTTTATCTATTAAATACCAATGTTTTATTGCCTATTTGGGATATTTAATGTTATTTATGTTATAAGTTAGCATTGGTTAGCCTAGCAGTTATATACATCAAATAATGATGGTTTATCTAATAAATAACCATGTTTTATTGCCTATTTTTTGGATGTTTAGGGTTTATTTATGTTGTAAGTTAGCATTGGTAAGCCCAGCAGACATGTACGTCACATAAGGATGGTTTATCTATTACATACCAATGTTTTATTGCCTATTTGGGATATGTAATGTTTATTTATGTTGTAAGTTAGCATTGGTTAGCCTAGCAGTTATATACATCAAATAAGGATGGGTTATCTAATAAATAACCACGTTTTATTGCCTATTTTTTGGATGTTTAGGGTTTATTTATGTTGTAAGTTAGCATTGTTAGCCTAGCAATTACATACATCCCATAACGATGGTTTATCTAATAAAAAAACATGTTTTATTGCCTATTTTTTGGATATTTAGTGTTTATTTATGTTGTAAGTTAGCATTGGTTATCCTAGAATCTGTATATGTCACATAGGTGTGGTTTATATATATTAAAAAAGTTTTAATGCCTATTTTTGGATAATATAATTAGGTTCTTTGCAAAAGGATTTGTTCTGTTCTGTATTTATGCATTCATGTTTCTTCATAGATTTAATGTCAAGGTAAAGTTAAACAGGTCTGTCTACTCGTAGCCGTGCAAATATTTATACCACGGTAATCAGTGTGTGTTTTTGGGCCGTTTGTTTCTGTCTAAAAAAGGTGTTTTCACTATTTTTAAGGAGCTCGGGTGTTTGTACACAGAAATCTCGACGACCTACACATTAACTGGCCAGCATTTATTATTTATTTTATAGCATTAGGGCCCTCACAATGCCATTTCTGATACCAATAATAGCAAAGTCTTCCATATTCAAAACACATATTGTTTATGTCGCTCCGTCATTTAGTGGGATTAACTCCTGAAAAGCTCTTTTAATAGCTTTTGAATTATTCACTAAATGCAGACCTCTGGCGGCAGTCACATGTTTTCTTGGAAACTGCAGCGAGAGTCTCTTAACAAGCATTAAATATTAAACCGTGATCTTTGAAAATAAATAACAAATGGCACAATGTCATCAGGAATGAGTAAATGAACATGACAAATCCTGAAAGACGCTCTGTCCCTGTCTGATTGTTAGCTCTGATATCTTGGTGTCTTGAGGATGACGCAGTTGAGATAATGTAATCATTGTTGCTGGTTTTTTAGCTCTTATAAAAGTTTATTTTGCATAAAAAAGCCATTATAGCTTTTGCTGTGAAATTAAAATAAGTAGATCTCCTCAAAAACGTTTCAGAATCTGTGAAACTCCTCAGGGAAAGTAGTCCTGTCTGCTTAGGGAATATTGTATAAGTAAATGTATGCGGCATGTAATTGTCATCTAAACCATTGTGTGTTTCAAATCGATGTTTATATTGTTTCTTGAAGCAGCGATGTAGCCGGTTGCATGGTAACACCATGAACAGTTTGCTTCTTGACAAGATGGATATCAATTTGAGATTCTGAAAGGCCCCATCAGACTCCTGTGCCAGACCGGATCATGTTGCACAAATACAGATGGATTCAGAGAAATTACTCAGCTTTGTTCTGGGCATTTCAGCTGGCCTGCCCGTCTGACCGTTATAATCTCACACTTATTTAATGAAACCGGCAATGCATGTGTTGTTTTCCAGTTTGGAAAATGTTTCGATAAAACTGAATTCACGTGAAATCAAATGTCGACTAAGGAGGGGTTTATTTTAGGAATGTGCTTGGTCCAACCAAGCTTAACTTACTTATTCATTTAAGCTCAATTTGTGGCTATTAAAGTTCTTCATCTTGAGTTAAACAGGATAATCAATAAGAAATGCAGGGCAAGACTTGATTTTATCCTTCTTGAATTGATCGGATGGTTAAAATTAGGTGGTACACACCATAATGGAGCCAGATTGAATGTGACTTTGCTAAAAAAACAATACTTAAAAATCTATTGGTTAACAGTCAGCATGGCCTAAGCGATGTCATCGGAAAAGGAAAGTCGTTTCAGAGTAAGAGCAAATTGTTGCATTTTGAAAATACATTACAAAGAAAAGCATTTTTCCACAGATAAATAAGACCAGTAAGAACATTTAGATGCCATGTTGACTTAAGAAGTGTTTTTTTCCCGTGTGATTCCCAAAAATCTGCTCTGGGAAAGCTGGAAACACCAAGACTTGAGCTTTTTTTCCATCAGCATGGATTCGATAATTCCCTGGGATGCTCTGTCCAGGTTACCATGGCGATTCTGAATATCTCTGCGTTTAAATCTGCACATGTCCTTTTTTTTTATCCCGGAATGCATTCATTGAAAATAAATCCTATTATTTCCACTGTGCTGCTCTGTCCATCTGCACTTTGGTGGAACCTTTGTAGATGAATAAATCAGAATATATCATATTATCAGCATAATTTGAGTGAAAACTTCAATTAAATGTCAGTATTTATTATTTATTAAAAACCTTTATTACAGTGGTGGCTGATACCAAGTTCTCACAGTGTCACTTGAGCAATAATAACATATAGTTACTATATTTTGGCAGAAACCGCAGGGAAGAAAACAGAACTTGAACTTGAGTAAATGCAACGCTTTCTCAACCAATAGCATGAGCAGGGGGCGGGCTGATCTGACCAATGGCAGACAGGCAAATCTGTTTAGGAGGGTAGTAACACAGACATTACACTCATCACTTTTAAAAACACATTTTTTTGTGGTTTTATTTTGAATGCATCGTTTCTGAATGCTTTTAATACACATCTAACTCGTTTTCTTCTTCTCTTTTATCTTTTCCAGTGGTCTGTAGTTTCCGAGGACATGTGTCACACGGTCTGACTCTAGAACTTGGAGAGACGGTTCAGATCCTGGAAAAGTGTGAGGGTAAGTCTAAGTCATTCTCCAGAAGTACCATCAAACTGTTAAGCTAATATTTTTGGAAAACCTTTTTTTTTTTTTACAGGTGTTGATGAAAAATCGTAATAATATATAAAAGACACATTCAACGAATAAAGTAGAAATTGGTGTCTCATCACACAATAATGTCATAAATATTTTTTGTCAGTTTATGTGAAATGTAAGTTATTTTATCATTTTCATGGCTCCCTGAATATTTTGTTGTATGAATATCTGAATATGCAATATATCAAAAGAAAGAACAGGCCCTCTGCTTTTAAATCAAAATCTCGTTTTATACTAGCTTGATGCGTTATTTTTTTTAATCATCACTTTAATGTGGGCAGGTTTCATAAAAAAAGCAACATTTTGAGTAAAAAGCTGAGAAAATCACGTTTTTGTCAAAGACTACGTCTGGATCATATTCAGAACGATGAAAACAATGCATGAGTGAAAACACAGATGCAGTAATTCGAGATCATCAACACAATTCTTCTAGAGCTCGTCCTGGGACGACATTTCATTCAGTAACATTAGGCAGTTTTGATTTATATGCTGTTTAATGTTGATGATCGCGTTATTTTACATGTGCATCTGCTTACATATGGTAATGCTTGTTTCTGCTGCTTCTTCTCCTGTGTTTTGATCCGGGGATTCAGTACTCGTTCAGAAGATGAGTAATAGCGCCCCCTACCGTATAACAGCGAAAACACGGAAAGCCGGAAATTATAAACCAACATTTTGTTCCAAACTATCTTGTCCAACAAATGGCGCTTTTCCATTACCAGTACCAGCTCGACTCGACTCGACTCGCCTTGGCTCGCCTCGACTCGGCTCGCTTTTCGCTCCGTTTTCCATTGCAGAAAGTACCGCCACAAATAGTACCCGGTCGTCATAGCGACGCATTTCGTTCCTCGTTGCCCCATCAAGCTCTCGCTGGATCTTCTCTTCGGCAACCAAACAAAGGAATGTGTGCACCTCCTCGTTTGACCACGGCGTATTCTTCCGAGTTGCCATAATAATAGTAGTAAGTTTAGTAACTATCTCTGGCCAAACTATTTAAAAATGGCGGGGTTATTCTGGATACTCCATCTGGCGCGTGAAATGATGACGCAGATTCTCTGTGACCAATCAGCAGTCGGCATTGTTTTCACGTCACATTTTAGTATCGGCTTAGCTCGCCTCAGCTCGCTTAGAACCTCGCCGGAGGTGGTACGAAAAAAAGTACCCGAAAGCAGGTACAGGTACAACTTTTACACAGTGGAAAACCAAACAAAGGCGAGTCGAGTCGAGCCGAGCCGAGCCGAGGCGAGGCGAGCTGGTACTGTGTAGTGGAAAAGCGCCAAAAGTGACAGCTCAGTTTAGGTTAAAAACAAAATCAGGGTAACACTTCATTTCGATGGTCCACCCTAGACATTCTACTGATATTCTAGTAACTTTGCTACTACATTTCATCTAACTCTCATTAGAGTATTAGTAGACTGTCTGCTAACACTTTATTTTGATGCTCCTCAACAGTCATTTTATAAACTAGGGGTGGGAATCACAGGGTACCTCACGATACGATACACAATACACGATACATGGCTCACGATATCGATATTCCAATAATCAATACATTACTAGACAATCCTGCAATAATACATCACAATATCTGTCTAACTTTGAAAACAAAATGCCTGTGAAAAGGTGCAGGTTTCCTCTCTTTATTAAAGGTCAAACTGTCAGAAAACAGCACAAAAAGTTTTTCAGTCTGTAAATTAAATTGAACACTTTAAGTAAATTAAATATTTTCAGTGCGATCCGGGTGATGGCGGTGCGAGTGGCGTTCATGTTTGTGGTATTAACCGTGCACTTTACTTTTACCAGGCAGTTCTTGTATATCACATACTCTTTGTCGATTTTGTTTGTCCCATCAATGGTATGAAGTCGAAGTGCGTCCAGACATTGGACTTAAACTTGGCTGGGGCATTTATTATTTTACTCACACTGCTGTCCGCCATCCCGTTAAAACCCTCTTTTTCTTAGGCTAGTTAACTTATGTTCATGTTTCCCTCATTCATGTGTTGAGCGCCACCTCGAGGAGCCATGAAGAGACGCTGGGAGCAGGGAAGTCTATTTAGAGCGCCTTAAAATATCGATATTTGGCGCCAGCGTATCGATTCTCGTATCATTTAGAGAAGGACAACGATGCCCTATCCATATTTTGTCCCACCCCTACTATATACTATAAGCAACTTATCTTACTAACCTGAACCCTAACACCTAACCCTAACACAACAGTCCACAACAGTCTACTAATTCTCTAATGTAGTTGCAAAGTTACTTGTAGTTTGTAGAATGTCACGGACCATCGAAATAAAGTGTAGCCAAATTCAACCCTGTTACCCATTCTTCTCTGTTTTAATCATTTTCAAATGAATGCGATTCCAGTTTATTTCGTGTTTGTTTCTAAAACAACAACAACAGCAACAAAACAGCTCATATAATACTTAGTTTGACCCCTAAGGTGAGCAGAAAGCATTTTCTGATGGTTATTCATGACCATTTGTTGAAAAAAATACATTTTTTAAAAGAGTTTCAACCCCTTTTTTTTGTAACCTCTTCATAGAAAGTGCCAAGAGACATATCAACATTTTCCACCCACTCTTAGCTCAGATTGTCCTGTATATTGCAAGACAAAATCTCCCGTCTCTGCGTTTTTCGCTCAGTGTGTAACTTGTGCTGCCGGCAGTCTTTACTTTAGAAACCCAGATAATTCTGAATACTTAAATGGAACCGAGAGACTTTCGACACAGAATTGCAGGGCGCCTCTGTTCTTCAGCCTACAGAACAGTCACGCATGTTATATTTATGGTTAGTTTGGCTTTCTTTTGTGACTTTTTGCACGTAACAGCACTGTTAGCTAGCTTTAGCCTCCCGTTACCTCAGTCCTGCAGATGCAGTTAATGGGATTGTTGTGTACCCATCTCAGGACTAGGGCTCTGATTCATGGCCGTAGCATCGATCGCTTTGATGAAAGCTGTACATCGGCACCCTGGCCTGGATGTGCTGGCTCGCTCAGATAACAGGACCGATCATGTGATATTAGCCGTGCCACGTCAGTCCTCTAGTATTGATCGAGACTTCACTCACTTTTTCCTTGAGTAATCTTCCTTTATCAGGAACACTATGAGAAGAGCACTTGTCCAGGCAGTAAATGAAACAAGATCTTCTAGATCTAGCAAGAAGAAACAGCTCAAAATTTGTCTTCAATCAGTTTACGTTGGCTACGTCTACATTAATCCGGATACATTTGAAAATGGCGTTTTCGTTTCACCTTACAGCGCATGCGTAAAACCTCACAAAAGCTCACTGAGATGATACTGACGGAAAAATAAATAATAAAGTTATCGCGCAATTCTTCTGACAGGATAAATACATTTTTTCAGAGTGTCTCAGCATTCACCAGTCGCACTCAGTCACCATATGTTTGGTCTAAAACGCGACTGCTCTCATGTATTGCCCCAGGACAGCGAATGTGAGTGAATTTTCTGTCATCTTTGCAGTACTGTGATATGAAGAGTGTGCAAAGTAACATATTTTAGCAACAGTGTGAAAGTGAATTGCACATAACAGACACAATACCGGTATAAACATGCATATCTATTGGTACAATATGCGTCACATGACTAAACTTACGTCATCGTTTTTAAATACCTCCGTTTTGACAGTCCACACTACTACGCGAAAACGGCGTTTTCAAATTTAGCCACTTTGGAGTGCGTTTTCAAAAAGCTTAGTTTTCATTAGGGCTGTCAGTTAAACGCGTTATTAACGGCGTTAACGCAAACCCATTTTAACGCGATTAATTTTTTATCGCGCGATTAATTTTTTATCGCGCGATTAATGGTCTTTTTGGCCTAGCAAACTTTGTAGTTTTTTTTCACATGCTTTTGCAACAGGACGCGGCATGCGCGGCGCAGCGCTATGAAACCCATTCATTTCAATGGCTTGCGCCGCGCGAGGACGTTTCGTTGCTTCGTCGACCAAAGCACAAGAGCAGCGGCGCGCACACCACGGTCAAAATTCAAAATAGTTAAACTTTTGCCGCTGTGACGATTACCAGCGCGGCCAATAGAAACATTTTTGCATCCAAAAAGTTATGAAAACTGGCGTAGCGCCGCGCATTCCGCGTCCTGTCGGCACCGGATCTAGCTAGACCGGAAACACACTTGTTGCGAGCCGGCCAAATAGTTGGTTAACGTTACGTTTTGAGTGGATGACGAGCGCGAGACACCGAAATGGATGCCAATAAGATTCTGAATTGAAAGTTTACTTTTAAAAAGTTGCCAAATGGTCCCATTGACGAGACCAAAGTGATCTGTGTG